>NC_141146.1:79406579-79738007 GCF_053477565.2 Lygodium microphyllum
TGTCCAGGCCTGCACCCTATCTAAACCTGTAAATGCCATGTTTTGACCCTGTAAGGCAAGATAGTAACCCCAAATGGTTACCAAACCTTGTAGAAGTCTGAATAGGACATGTGGGTACCCGTAGTACCTACACCTATACTTCAGTAATGAAGGGTGTACTTGTAACCACCTGTAAATGCCCTATAGTGCCCTGTAAAATCCCTGTTTTACCCTGTTTTGAACCTGTAGATACTTGAGCCTTTGGAAAGTCTTCAATCTTCAATTCTCCACTCGCTGTACCTATGTGAGGGATAAAACGGCATGAGAGGCTCCCTACACGGGCTTCGAATCACCAGGAAGTGGGCAAAGTTTCCCCCGGGTCGGTTGGTTGCACCCCTTTGGGATCTTTGATAGTGAGGGAGGGTCACCTCTCTTTTGTCCCACTATCTCCTTTTCCTCGGTGGATATATCAACATGGAAGTAGCTTGCTAATCTAGTTAATCAGCATGAAATGCATTTTTGAAATATTCATTCAGCCCCTTTCATGAGATGCAATTGAATGAAATCTTGAAAGTTTGGATAGGGGAAGATCCTTACCAATGCAATTCAGTAACTCACTAATTGCTAGTACTTACCCTTTTACAATATTTCAGCTTCATTAAAAGAATTTAGCCAATTAATGGATTAGAGTGAACAAATTCATCAATCAATAGATTCAATCAATTGGATTCAAGTGTTATGCTGGGAATTTCAGATTGAAGCCTCTAATTCACTGATTAGAACTAGTATGCATAGAGCAAGCATTGCATTACATGAACGGATTGATTCAAGCAAAGGTTGGCTGAAATTTGATGGATATTATTCAATTCTTTAATATCTCAATCAAATGGATTAAGCTCAGTAAATGGATTAATGAGAGAGATTAAGAATTGAAGAAGAGTACCTTTGACATGGTTGATGATGACTTGATCAATCTTCATATGCTTGATAAAGCCTCCGGTGGTCCAATGTTGCCAAAATAATCCCCAAGGCTTGTGTATTCAATGCTTAAGAACAACCTTGAAGCTTCAGATGCTTGAAATTGAAGCATTAAACCCGTTTCCCCCAAATTTTGACTCCATGGAAGCTCTTGAGCTTCAATCTTTGACCATTCGTGCTTAATCCTTGCAATTTGTTGAAGAATCCTTACTGAAACGATCCCACGGGCTGAAAAGATGAAGAATGAAATGAAAGCTTGGGCTAAAGCTTTCATGGCTGCCCATGGATTGTTCATGTAGGGTTTCAAGAGAGTGAAAGGATGAAGAATATAGCCCCATTTTGGAGTCTACACATCAGGGAGTTGAAGAAATCACTGCCAAATATCATTTAGAAGCACCATAGTTGAAGATTGGCTGAAGATTGATGAAGAACCAGGGCTAGAAAAATCAATGCAAATTTTAGGCTGATGTCCTGCTCACGTGGCTAATCCTCCAGTCCATGAAATGGTATGCAACCTGTTGCATTTGATGCCTAGAGTGCCATTATACAAGCCATTGTTGAAGGAGAGCAATGATCAATGAATAAGGAGAAGATCTCAGCTGGAAAACTCCATGGAAGCTTGGCCAAAGCTTGGAGAAAGAGGAAAGGAAGACCTCTTTTGAAAAGTAAGCCATCCTTTGCCATATCTGACCTTGGATATCTCCAGATGTAGTCTCTTACTAACTGTAGATGATCTGCAACACTCCACTAGTCACTGTCTTATACAATTTTTGTCTGAAATTGATTTTAATGGAGGAAAAATAGGACTGAAAATAGAAGAAAAAATAATGGATCAAAGACCAATGCTCTCATACAACTTGTTAGAGAGTAAACTAGGGAGAGAGAAAGAGGAGAGAGAATACTGCAGAAGAGAGAGAAATACTACAGGAAGAGAGAGAAGAAGAGTGACGAGGAGAGAGAAATACTAGATTTGGAGAGAGAAAGACATGAAAGAGGGAGAAGCCATAGAAGCTGTGAGCAAGATGGGAGAGAAGGACAATAATTGTATTAATGTGTCAAAAAGATATGAAAAATTACATGTCCTCTCCTTTTATACCAATGTCAGTGCGACATGGCATAATATCAATATTATTTACACTAATTCCTTATTCCCAGCTTCTTACATGATATAAAGAATCAAGTTTAACCCAAAATTCTTAGCCATTGTGCATGACCAAATATGTGGGATAATCTTTGTCTTACACAATACTATAATCAAACATATGTGCCTCGGCATCTCTCCCATCGCATCTCAACTGATTATAATAGTGGGAGGTGTAGCAAGAATTGGAGGGGAAGATCCTCTTGTGACATGGATAAATTGGATGAACAACAACATCTTGTACAACAAGGCTTACATGCCTAACCTTAGAACCAAAAATATAGCCACAAAGTTGTTTGGCAACCAAATGATGCTTCATCATATATACCCACATTAGATAATTTGTGATATTCAATTTATTAGAGCTCACAACCATATTTAGCAAGTCATTTTGGCTTGTCATTGCTCACAGTGGACAACTGATTTTTCATAATGGTGGTTGTCAAATATATACCTATAGATGCATTAGTATGAAAAAGTAAGGCAAAGCTTAAAAAACTACAAATTTGCACAAATTTGATTATGTGAAAGAAAAATTTACAATTCAAAAAGGCTCTAATGTCCCCATGTTAATACAGATGATGAAATTGACCTCAATATCAATACGTTTTGAAATTTTTTACAAAATCCCTAAATTCATTTGATGAGATTTGGTAAAATTTAGGTTCAAATGTGAAAAGTCCCAAAATTTTTACATGAAATTGGAAAATATTGTGCATGGAACATAAAATCCTAAAAATATTGTGCCTTTGGAGAGGTCGCACATGAATAGGGATTAGTGGGACTCTTAAGAATTAATAATTAATGATATTTAGAACTAAGAAAAAGTCAAGGGTAAAAGATATGAATGAGCTTATGATGTGATAAAGACCTATTGGGTGTTTAGGTAGACTTGACATGTTGAGACTATCATGAATAGGCAAGTGACGATTTGCAAGCTATCAATTGAAGTAGATACAAACTGATAGGCTAAAACAAACACAAACATGCATAGATCCATCATACATGTAGTCCCTACGTGTGAACGTAATGTGTCTATAGAGCAGATTGGATCATTCTTTTGCGAGTTGACAGCATGATGTTACATTGTGACTGTACATAGGATGCGCACATGGTTAGTCTTCGAATGATGCTTTCACATTCTGTCGCCCAAGATAATTTGAATTTTTCTATGTTATACCAAGTTGCAGCAAACGGTTTTAGTGATGTTTTTCTAGAAGCCATAGTTTTCCTTTTTCTAGAAGGCCCGAAGGATACCTTGTGACTTCGTTTCTTTGTAGCGTCCATTAATGATGATGAGAACAATATGTTTTTATCAAAAAGTTGTAGTACGCTTATTCATGAAAAAAATGCTATGCTTGGTCATTTCATTTTTTGAAAAGATAGTTTATTTTTTCGACGTGCAAGGATGATGGTTTTTTTCTTCTTAATAATAATTCTAATAAAATAAACAAAGGAGATTAATAAACAATAATAGTACTTCAAAAACTTAAAAAAACTAAATGAAATGAGAAAACATGCTATATAGCATGCTGAAGAGTTGGCACAAATCTCTTCATAATTAAATAATTATGGGTAAATGTGTTATTCCCCTGTCCATTCAAAATATCCAATTTGTTGATGTTTTATGTTTTTTTTTCTAATACGTTCGAAAGTTCATTACGCTTTCGCTTTGGCCAAACATTCAAAAGAACGTTTTCTTTCATTTTTGTTTCACTACTATTTACTAATCCAAAAAGAATGAATGACAAAGATTTGAATCTAACCTTAATAAACTAAAAAGGTGAAGGACAAAAATGTTTAAACTAATCTTAAAAAGAACGAATTATGATGATTTGAATCTAACCTTTGAGCTTGCAAACACAATGATCAAGGAACCGATATATGTATCTCCACATACTTGTGTATGACCTCCCTCTTTGACAAATGATTTTTTATGCTAAGAAGTGTTTAAAAATAGCCAAAAATTCCTAATTTTAGGGGAAAAATAGACTTCATCGAAGGCGGCAGCTACAATAAATACGATTTTAAGTGGCAATGCCCAAAAAGTGCTTTAAAGACCCACCAAGCGATGGTCAGTGAATTTTCATAAAATTTTAGCATGTCTGACAAGACTCTAGGAGACACTCGATAGTGCGAGACTTCAAGACAAATGCCCGGGATTTTTCAATGGTGGCCGAATCGAAGGCTCGACGATTGATTGGGAGTCCCCGAGAGGCCAAGGACAAAAGAGGAGTAGTGTAAAGGGACTTGGGGGATATAGGGGGTGTGACCTTTGGGGCCACACCCCCCAAATTTTTACCAGAAGGGGGGGGGTGTTTTTTTTGAAAAAAAAAGGGAGATGGATATGGTGGTAGGCGACAGACGAAATGAGGGGAGGGGAGGCTATAAGCCATCCACCACCTAAATGTACCCCCTCTATTGATCACATGGGCCTGATACACTCTGTCTACACTCCCTATCTCTTCTTTCCGCCTATGGAATGGCTGTTCAGTTGCTGAGATCCAAAAACAATATTTCTCTCTCCTCTCTCTCTCTCTCTCCTCTTAAGAGGCAATTCATGCCCATGAAGAAGATTGAAGATCCATTGAAGATCGCTTGTCCGACATGGTACCGGATCATTCCCGGATTGGTGGAGGGCTAGAGTTTGATGTTCGAGGGTGGGCTAAGCTTTGAATGAGGGCTGATTTATAGTCCCACGCATTAGATTTTAAAATCTAAAAAGAAGGAAAAAACCAGTAGTTCTATTTTACAAAGGAAAATTACTTGTTTTTGACAATTGATTGAGTCAATGTTGTTCTTATGGAGTGAAAATTGGTAGGAATTCTATTCATTGTTTTTTCTATGCTTTCATGATGAAAAAATCAGAAAACATAAAGTTAAAATGCTAGAAATAATTTTTAGAAACTCGTAAAACATGGTTTTTAATGAGGAAAATGGGGTTTTTGGTGTTTTCGGGTGGGATAAACCAATACACATGGGATAAAATGCTGATAAAATATATATTTCTGTTGTTCTAAGAATCAATAGCCGTAGCTCTGAAAGTATATCAAAATTTAATTGAAAAAATAGAGAAAAATGGAAAAAATAAAAGGAAAAATAGGAATATGGCTTAGAAAAAATAGAAAAAATATAATAAGTGGTTGTGGATGTATGGTGGCAAAAATCATGAGGTTTGGCCTCATTTTGCCCTATCATTTTGTTACAGTGTGTGATTTATTACTCTTTATATACTAAATCATGACAAAACAACCTCTATACATCTATGCAACCAAGCAAAACTTAAACGGTGAGGGGGAATATAATTTTGTGCAACTGTTTGAGGGATGAAATAATACAAATTTTGATTGTTTTTTCTATGCATAGCATTTAGGAAATGGTTTATTTGGAAATTAGGGATCTAATAACACAAGGTTCACCTTCGTGCTAGATTCTTGCAACGAAGCATATACGTGTATTAGTTGAAATTCATGGAAAGATTGTTTGCATACTAGCACATAGACTGATTTTGAAACATAACTGTTTGTGCACGATGAGACATCCACTATTTCATTAATCATACGTGTGGTATCAACTCCTAAAAATGCATAGCAATTGTTTGAAGTATAGTTGACCCATGCTTGAGAGGGTGAGATTCCCCTTGCCATAGGTTAGTCATTTCTTGGGGAAAATTATTGGTAAGAAGCATGGTATCTCCTGGATCTTGTTGACAAAGAGAGGAGTCTTGTGCAAATGTGTTTATATGTAAAAGCAGCGCATCTAGGGGCCAATCCCCAAGATGTAGGAGAGCTATAGTGGGGTCACGGCAATCAGCCGATGGGGTGCCTCCTATGTCTGTGATACGTGGCACTTATTGCCAATATGTGTGGGACACTCCCTTTGAGGGGTTTTGGGGAAGGTACCGTTGGACTTTTATCCAGCTACAAATGCAATATTAGATGTATCTAGTGTGCATTTAGTTATTACAGACGCTCCTTGGACCACAAGGCCGTGTGGTGGTGGAGGTGTCCGTTATGTGCATGAGGTCCGGCTAGTGCCATAGCCAGTGCCGGCCCATTTTTGGTCCCATTAGTGGTGCGTTTTCCAGGAGCTGTGTCAAAGTGGTGGTTTCCAAATATAGGGTCTCTTAGGACATATTTGTTAGTTGATGTCCTTTGAAGAGATTCGTCAAACCGAACTCCAAAAACAGGAGAGAGCTGAGAGGGCTAGATGGAGAGCCAAAATCAATAGGCATTATTCTCCTAAAAGGAGTAGTCCTGAACCTATTCAAGGGTGGGTATTAGTACCCTTAGCCTGAATCAAAGTCCGTCAGGAGGTGGAAGTTCTAGGAC
The DNA here is from genome assembly GCF_053477565.2 of Lygodium microphyllum. Taxonomy (NCBI): domain Eukaryota; kingdom Viridiplantae; phylum Streptophyta; class Polypodiopsida; order Schizaeales; family Lygodiaceae; genus Lygodium; species Lygodium microphyllum. The sequence goes on from NC_141146.1 coordinate 79,413,009, forward strand.
TTTCCCCCTCCCAATTAATCTTCCCACTTCGAGTGGCATGACAACTTTGTCTGTCCTGATTCTGTTAGCAAATCCGATCATTGCCATGGTGCAACCTATCACAATCCTTGCGAGAATGACGAATTTTCCTACCTTAGGTTTTCCCCTATCCATTTTTAATGGGTTAGTGGAAGAGGATGTGGAGCTTCATATAAGGGAGTTCCAAAAGCTGATGTTTAATTACTGCATCCAAGAAGAAGGTCATCTAATGATTTTTTTCATATGACCTTGAAGGGAAGGGCAGCTATATGGTATCATGGCCTTGAGGTCAGAACCATAATCACCGTGGATTTATTTTATGAAGCCTTCCAACCGGAGTTTCCCGCGAGAGAGGTGGCCAATATTGGCTGCGCATGTTGAATTTGACACTCCAAGAACCGCATGAAGATATACGAGTGTATGCCAAGAAGATCAAAGAGGTTTTCTGTAAATTGGATGCCTCTATCCCTATTCCATCCGCTGCCAAGTTACAATACTTCTTCCATGGTCTTGATTTTAATATCCAGGTGCAGTTGAGTAGTGTCACCTTGGCGGATATAGACACTGCCATTAGACGAGTGCAAGAAATAGAGTCCCGTTTGCAAGCGGCCTATGCTTCTCGAATCAATCCCAATATGGGTCTAGCGCCAGGAAATAATTTGCAATTGATCAATGGTAGTGGAAGCCAAGGGATGGGAATGGCCAACCCTAATGAGAGAGGGAATGTGGTGCCAAATGTGCCTCTATTGCTAGCTCCGCCTAGTGTGACTATGCCTATGGCTAGTCAGATGCCTCCAAATGTGGAAAGCCAAGTAGCGAACCCTAGCGTCATTCCTGTGGGTCAGCAACCAACACAACCAATGCCTAATCAAATTGTGTGGCCAAGGGACTGACAGGTAGATGATCAGGGCTTTGAGTCAATTTTGTCAAAAGTCCTTAGTAAAGTCAAGGACATGATGAAGCACTACACGGATATGATCTCTGAACAATATAGGAAAATAGCCATTGACGTTAATTTCTTAAAGAAACAACAGAATCTTAAGGGGAGTCGACGCCCCGGAAAAGGGTGCACCCTCTAGATTCAGTTGCAACTGGTATGGTGGGAAACATTATCCACGTAATTGCCCAAATGTCAAGCGCGACATTTACAGAAAGTTCGGCCATTTAGCAGCCACCTGTTGGAGCAAGATCAGTTCCCTCTAGTAAGGCAGTCGGCAACTAGGGCCTCATAGTCATCGTGCGCAAGGAAACAATTTTCAGCAGGATGATGGGCCGAAACAAATACTCAAAGGGGGTAAGGCTACTGTTGAGGAACTGCCAGAGGCAGTGGGGTGAGCCTCATCGAGGCTATGCAGGTTAATGGCACTAAAGCTTCTAGCCTACGTGCCGTAACAAGAGGCCAAAAATATAGAGAAGGCGACAAAGATAATGTAAAACCTGTCGATGAAAACCCTAGGCAGGATGATAAAGGAATGCAAGTTCTAAATCCTAACAAGGAAGGGGGACCTCTGAAGCCCGTAGAGAGTAAGGTTGACGCCAAGAGAGATAAAGAGGTATCGAGAAAGAAGATGAGAGTTAAAAAAGAGGCAATAAAGCTGGTGCAACGTCCTAAAAAGCAGATGGTTTGGTGCAAGAAGTGAGCTTTAGCGAATTATCATGAATTTGATTTACTTTGCGATGTTAAACCAGATGTGAATCTCTTGCAGCTAATCAAGCAATCGCCAGGAGTACGCAAAGAATTTAAAAAGATCTTGTGTACGGGTTATATCATAGAACCCTTGGGAACAGTGCGGGTAGGGAATGACTGGTTTGAACATGCTGAAAAGCACTGCCCAAGGGTTGCATCCTATGTTGATGGGATTCTAGTGGATAATGCTATCATCGACACAAGATCCTCGGTTAATATTATGAGTTCTGAATTGATGGAGTGGTTGGGTCTTGCGATTCAGAAAGATGCCTCCACAATCCTTAGAATGGCTGGCAATAGTCTGAGATAGCTGGAGGGCTGCATTACTAAAGTCCATGTGACAGTTGCCAATGTAGAATGCTTGCTGGACTTTAGGGTAATCCGATTTGTAGGATGTCCGAGTTACCAAGTATTTCTTGGTCGACCTTGGATTTTACAAAAAGATTGTTAAGTAGACATACCCGTTGGCAAATTGATATTTGGTAGAGGTGCTAGATGTGTGGTAGTCGATGCATATCCTGAATCACCTCAAAGTGAGTGAACTCCCTTGTCTTCTACAGAGTTAGAGACAATGTAAGATGTGTCTGAAAGTGAGACGTTGTCGACTAACTAATCCAAAGATGGATCAACCATAGAAGACGTCTATCAAGTAACGTTGAACAAGCCATTAGAAGCTCAATATAGAATAAGGGACGCAGATGTTATCGAACTAGACCTTGGTACACTAGACGAGGAGCGGCCAATAAAGCTAGGGTCTATGCTTAGTGCAGATTATGTCACTGTGATCCAAGAGTTCCTTGATATTTTTGATTGGAGTTACGATGAACTTAGGGGCATTCCTCCCAGCCTCGTTGTTTATACAATTGCATTGAAGGAAAGAAGCCGTCCTGTGCGACACAAAGTTAGGCGTATGCCATTTGAGTTGTGGGATGGGCTATTCGAGTGGAGCCCCAAGAGGAACACCAAGGAAAAGGGGATTCTACTGCAAGAAAATCTATCTTGTAACATCAACAAGCTTTTATTTCATACTTTTGATGACCAAAACAAAGAAAACAACAAATCTTCATGCAGCATCATAGTAGATATCTCCCACGGATTTGATAAAATCAACCATAATCTTCAACATCTTTATAAAATCCATCAATAGAACAAGGAATATAAAATAATACACTATTTTTGAATGGAAATAAATCACATAGTATTCATCTTCAATGTCTTCATAGCTCTCTCTCAATCTCTCATATGCAGATATACTGTTTTGATAGAATTGGCTATCTTTGACTCTCTCTCTCTCTCTCTCTCTCTCTCTCTCTCTCTCTCTCTCTCTCTCTCTCTCTCTCTCTCTCTCTCTCTCTCTCTCTCTCTCTCTCTCTCTCTCTCTCTCTCTCTCTCTCTCTCTCTCTCTCTCTCTCTCTCTCTCTCTCAATTGTACATAATGTCAAGATTGTGGGAGAGAAGGAAGGAGTCTCACTTGTAGCTTTCTTGCTTGCACAATGGGGGAATACACACAAGGGTGGAGGCTGAAAACAGTTTTCCTCTTCTTAGTTGTGTAAGCCAAAAGAACTCTAGTACAAAAGAAATAGAAGAACCCTATATATGGGTCTCAAACCAAACTCAACTAATTAAGGTGGCATACTAACTGAGCCATGAACTAGAGTAGATAAGGATAGCTGTCATCTAGCTATTATTCATGGGCGGTATACTAACCGCATCTGCAACTGACAAGTCGGTGACATAAATGCACAACGGTCACCCTGGCATATCACGAGTGGAGCTCGATATCTCAACACTCCCCCTCGAGCTCAATCCCAATTCCTGCATACCAAGCAGGTCTTTGAACTTGCGCAGCTTCTCTGCACCCAATGCCTTCGTAAATATGTCAGCTACCTGATCCTCTGTGCTGACATAAACTAGATCAATAAGACCTAGTAAAACCCTATCCCGCACATAGTGATAATGTACCTCAATGTGCTTTGTTCTAGCATGATAGACTGGGTTATTTGCCAAGTGTATACTGCTCATGTTGTCACAATAAATGACAACTGGCCCATCTGTAGGCTGATGCATATCATAAACTAGCTTATGCAACCAAGCTACCTCACATGCAGCCATTGCTGCACCCCTGTACTCAGCCTCTGTGCTCGACAAGGCAACTGTAGGCTCTTTCTTCCTGCTCCAAGTGACTGCAGCACTTCCAAAAGAGAACACATATCCATTGGTAGATCGTCTATCAGAAATACTACCAGCCCAATCAGCATCAGTGTATCCATGCAACTGTATCTGAACCCCAGCCTCATAAAATAGTCCGTACTGCAATGTGGACTTCACATACCTGAGTATGCGTCTAGCTGCATCCAAATGCGGTTTCCTTGGAGCCTGCATAAACTGACTTACCAATCCAACAGCATAGCTCAAATCTGGCATGGTAATAGTCATATAAATCAAACTTCCTACTATGCGTCTATACATAGTAGGGTCTTCCAGAAGCTCACCTGCATCTGCGCTCAGCTTCACATTCTGCTCCAAAGGAACTGAAATAGGCTTACAGCCTGTCATCCCATATTTGGACAGCGTGTCCAATCCATACTGCCTCTACAAGAGCCATATCCCACTTGGTGATCTAATCACCTCAATGCCCAAGAAATAACACAGCTCTCCCAAATCCTTCATCTCAAACTTCTGCTTCAATAGCATTTTCACATGAAGGATATCTTCATCACTATCACCTGTGATAATCAAATCATCAACATAAATGACAAGCAGCATAATACCTTTCTCTATTTTTCTCACATAAAGTGAGAAATCTACCTTAGAAATCCGAAATCCAATAGTGACAAGATACTGTCCTATCTTGTCAGACCATACTCTAGGTGCTTGCTTCAAGCCATACAATGCTTTCTTCAACCTGCAAACAAACTCAGGATGAACAGCATGCCTATAACCTGGTGGCTACTCCATATATACCTCTTCTTGCAAATCACCATGCAAGAAGGCATTCTTTACATCCATCTGATGTAAAGACCATTCCTTTGATGCAGCCATAGCAATGACTGCTCTTACGATTGCCATCCTTGCAACCGAACTGAATGTTTCTTCATAATCAATGCCATATGTTTGTGCATACCCCTTGACTACTAATCTTGCCTTGTATCTGTTCACAGAGCCATCTGCATTGTGCTTCACCTTATAAACCCACTTACAACCAATTGCATTCTTACCTTTAGGCAAAGGTACCAATTCCCATGTAGCATTTGCTTCCAAGGCATCCATTTCTTCATCCATGGTTTTCTCCCATTTTTCTTTTCCCATGGCTTGCTCAAAAGAAGTGGGTTCTCGTTCTTGTATCACTTTGACCATATATGCATAGTGAATGGCTGTAAATCCATCATATTTCAGCCTATCCATAGGATATCTAGCTCTGGTAGACCTGCGCAAAGTAGGTTCACTCCCAGGTGCTCTCAAAACATCCTTGGTCTTCCTTACTCCAGGTGTACCAATAGAAGGAATACCCAACTCATCATCAATGCTCTGTTCTGAGCCACTGGATTCACCATCCACATAAGAGTGACCTACATTCACATCAAACATGGGCTGATCTACGTTCTCTTTTCCTTTTCGTGATACCTACATACCACTATCGGCATTGCTTTGAGAATATTCTCATGATCTCAATCTGCCTGTCTATGGCAAAGAATGTGAACCATTGCTAGAGGACGCTCTAGGTCCACTAATATCTTGTGACTGCTGCTGTGAATTCTGTGCAGCATTACCATTTTGTGCATCTACATTATCAATCACATTTACTGGTTTATACCAGCTACTCATCTCATAAAAAACAACATCTCTACTCACTATAAACTTACGAGTAGAAGGGCTATAGCATCTATACCCTTTTTGCTATAGAGAATAACCAATAAAGATGCACTTTTCAGCTTTTGGATCCAACTTGGATCTCAACTCATCTGGTACATGAACATAGGCAATGCAACCAAAAATTTTCAAATGAGAAATATATGGTTTCCTACCAGTATACCTCTCCTCTGGAGTCATGCCATGTATTGCTGCAGTGGGAGTCCTGTTCATTATGTAGACTGCTGTAGCAACTGCCTCAGCCCAGTAAAAGTCTGGCAGGTCTTTTTCATTGAGCATGGCATGAGATACCTCTTCAATATGCCTATTTTTTTGTGTAGGCCCCCAAATGTCCGTATGCACAACGTCAAGGATATTTCTGCTTACATCTCTGTCATGTGAAAAGAGTTGTCTTGCCTGCTTACCAAACTAACATGCTTCGCATACCTTATGAAATTCTGCAACTTTAAATGTAGGCAAACCTATAACCAATCCTTTGGACTGCATTAATTTCAGCCTTTGTACATTTGCATGTCCAATGTGTTTGTGCCGAATTTCAATGTCTGCAACAACACCTTTTCCTTTAGCATACATAGCAACATTCATAGTAGGAATTCCAGCATCCAGAGTAAACATACGTCCAACTCTACTTCCCTTTGCTACCAACCTGCACTTGTCATTGAAGTCTTCTACAAACTAGCCATTTGCATTAAATCTGACTTGCAGCGCTTGCTCTACCATTTGACCGATTGACACCAAGTTCTTTATAATAGATGGCACATGTAATACATTTGAAAGACTCTTTGTCTTACCATCATGCAAGGACAAGGGAACTTTTCCAATGTGTGAAATTGGGTGGCATGAGTCATCACCCGTCTACACATAACCTGAATTCTGCAAATCCTGCATCTCTCCAAACCATTCTGCATGGCTGGTCATATGATTGGATGCACCTGAATCAACATACGAAACATCTTCATGTGTTCCCTTTCCTGTAACAGCATTCAGCATATGCTACATAACGAACAAACGTTCATTTTTTTCTTCATTTTGTCGTGAAGACGATGCATAGTTTCCTTGCTGCAACTTACCACTGCGGATATCATCTTTCTTAGCATAACATTGGGCTGCAATATGACCTGTTTTGCCACAGTAGTGGCACACAATACCAGAGTTGTTAGAACCTCTGTTTTGCCATCCACCTCTTCCTCTAAAGCTCCCCCTGCCTCTAAAGTTACCATGACCTCCTAAAACCTGCATATCGCCAAATTGCTGATTCAATCTGTTTTGCTGGTTGTCACTACCACGTCCTGTACCACGGCCTCTTGAAGAGAACCTGCCATGTCCCATTCTTGAACTGGAGTAGAAAGCCTGGACCTGTTCACCACTTCTTTTAGATGTCTCACTCTGCATGTTGATTTCTTCAGTGATCATTAGAGAGACCAACTCATCGAAATCTGGGAATGGCTTTCTAACATATACGAAAGTTACAAAAGACTTCCAAGACTTTTCATTGTTAAGTCCACCCAAGGTTGACGATACCAAATCGTCATCATCGAGCATTGCATCAATCGCTGCCAATGCATCTGCAATGCTCCTTACATTCAATGCATACTCATTGATAGACATCTTCCCTTTCTTCAATGTATTCAACTCTTTCTTGAGTTGAATCTTTCGTGCCTTTGTATTTACAGAAAACATACTTTCAAGTATGGTCCAAGCTGCATATGCATTCTCTGCATTTCTAATGTGTCCCAGCATATTATTGTCAATTACTGCAAACAACCAATACATGACCTTCTTGTCTTTTGCATTCCATTCCTTTCGTGCCTTTGTCTCTTCTGCAGTTGGAGGATCACTCACCTCCGGCTCCTTTTCTTCACCTGAAACAAACTCGTAGAGGCCTTTTCCAATAAGGAAGTTCGTGACATGAAACTTCCATGATGGGTAGTTGTTCTTGTCGAGCTTCTCAATGATGGGGCTTCCACTGTTCTCTGCCATTATCACAAAATTAATACCAACAGAAATCAAATCTTCTGCAACCCTCGACCTGTAGTGCACAGCAATACACCAGACAGCCTTTTTCACTGTCTGCTCAACAATACATGCAATCTGCAACCTATTTGCAGATAAACCTTGTGTTTACTCACTGGTAAACACCTTTGAACTTACAGATCTGAAATCTGTAACCTACGCACCCACGTTCGGTCAATACAGTCAAAGTCATAGTGTACCCTGAAACTGCTGTTCGCAACCTTGCGGCTCTAAAATGGGCCCTGAAACGGTCTCAGATGCCCAAAATAACTGCGGATAAGCCGCAGAATACACATCGCTCTTTCGCACACCAAATCTCACTGCAATATGAGATTTTTGCTCTGCCTTGCTTCCGGTGCCTCCACAGGCACTATCTAAGAGAAGGAGTGGAAGAATGGGAGAGATTCTTACCCGTGGCTTGCTTGCTCGAACCTTGCTTCTTCTCCTTCACTTCAGCCTTTGAAATCAGCCTCTCTCAGTGGCGCGGCTCTGATACCATGTCAAGAATCACGTGGTGGGGGGAGTTTCTCAAGATGCTGCGCCGAACACACACAGAATGCACAAGGAGAAGCTCACTCAAGTGACAAGAAGAGAGATGGAGGCCAAAACGTTTTCTTGCTGGTTTCTTCTTCTTCTACCACACTCTTTACAATGTACACAAAGTATAGATAAGATGCAACATAAAGGAAAGTGGCCTACTAAGTCAAACAATGCATAACCGACTACACTAGTCGACTAGCGCTATAAGTATGCCAGTTGTAAATAGGTGTAACAACCTGAATATAATAAGTAATGAGTCAGTGGCCATGTGTGAGTCATAATGACCACCGACGTGCTAAGTGTAGACATGGACCCATCTAACCAGGCGGTCCATCATCAATGTCTGCATGTGTTGAGCTTCTCATCTCAACATATTATGTGTTGAGATATCGAGCTCCACTCGTGATATGCCAGGGTGACCGTTGTGCATTTATGTCACCGACTTGTCAGTTGCAGATGCGGTTGGTACACCGCCCATGAATAATAGCTAGATGACAGCTATCCTTATCTACTCTAGTTCGTGGCTCAGTTAGTATGCCACCTTAGTTAGTTGATTTTGGTTTGAGACCCATATATAGGGTTCTTCTATTTCTTTTGTATCAGAGTTCTTTTGGCTTACACAACTAAGAAGAGGAAAACTATTTTCAGCCTCCACCCTTGTGTGTATTCCCCCATTGTGCAAGCAAGAAAGCTACAAGTGAGACTCCTTCCTTCTCTCCCACAATCTTGACATGGTATCAGAGCCTTATTCGTGGTAAGGAGCTCAAGAAATCAAGACAAGTTTGCGGTGTTCTGGTAAGAGGACGAGTGTTGCTTTCATTCTTCTGTTTTGGGAGCAAGTCTCTGCAGGTAGTACAGTCGGAAAGTGTAAGAGTGCATTGTCTCAGGTTGAGACGCCCTTCGCGGTGAAGCAAGAGGGCAGAATATGCTGCAGGAAAGGGATTTAGCCTGGGTGACCCTGTTTTTTTGATTTGAGGCCATTTCGGGGCCTGTTTTGGAGGCGGAAGTTTTCTGGACGCACTCAGAAAAAGGCCCAGTTTTATGGTGCGACCACTGTTCTACAGGTCGGTGAAAAGTTACTGTAGAAATTACATCGTATGCTTGTGCGCAGAGACATTGGGAGTTACAGAATCATCCTTGTTGCCTGTTGATGCAAAATCATCACTAGGAAGTGACTGTGGGGTCAAATACCACCTTCGTCAGTTTTGCAGATTTACCCTTGTGAGGCTGAAGCTGCGTTCTTTGCAGTGACAGAATTTTTTACAGTGTTCTGTAATGGCGTCTGATTCTCTCTCACAGATTGTCAATGAAAAGCTTGACAAGAACAACTTCCAAGCATGGAAGTTTAGAATGACGAATTTCCTTATGGGAAAAGGATATTGGGAATTTGTTGCAGGAAATGAAGAAGAACCAGTTCTTCCTGCTGTTCCCAATCAACAGCAAATGCAGGCATTTAAAGCATGGCATGAGAGAGCCAGGAAAGTTGTGTATTGGCTGTCTATCAGCATTTCAGACTCTATGATTGTGCATATTCAGGATGCAAGTACGCTAAAGGAGACATGGGATACTTTGTAAAAAATGTATAGCACAAATACGCAAGCCAGGAAAATGCAGCTCAAGCAAGAGTTGCACAATGTGCAAAGAGAAAGTATGAGCATCAATGACTACCACATGAAGGTGAAGAAGATTGCAGATGCACTTGCTTCCATTGGGTCGCCAGTGGAAGATGATGATTTAGTTTCTGTGACCTTGAATGGTCTAGAAAAGGATTATGCACAGTTTCGAACATCCATTTCCGTCCATGAAAGATTTCCTGATTTTGAGGAGTTGATTGCTCTTCTAATTTCTGAGGAGCAGAGAAATGGTGGTGCATCTTCTTCAGGAGGAACTTCAAAAGAAGCTGTCTTCTACTCAAATGCTGGAAGAGGCAGAGGCAGAGGTAGAGGAAGAAAAATGTTGAGGATTAAGGCGTCTCTGCCTAGCCGCCTGTGTATTACTACACTGACAGTACCCTCACTGTGAAGCAGTGTCTGATTGAGGCACCCATTCTTCAACCTCCTGATTGGACGAAGGAGTTTCATGTACACACTGATGCATCTATTGAAGGCTTAGGCGCAGTTCTCTGCCAGAAGAGTTCCTCGAACCTGGATCAACCGATCTATTATGCAAGCCGAAAAGTCACTGATAGGGAACGGAACTATACAATGACAGAGCTAGAGTACTTGGCAATGGTGTTTGCCCTAGAGAAGTTTCTGTAAAATATTACACGGCGCAGCGAACAGAATCTGAGAAAGAGATAGAGAGTACACAACAGATAAGAGGAGAATCAGTAAAATTCTTTAACTCCAAACAACTGATACAAAGATGGCTCTGTCCACCCGTGCGCTTCCACTGAGTGAAGCTTAGATGGCGATCTAGACAGAAGATAGGCGAAGAGCTTAAGGCTAGCTGGAACAACAACTCTGACTGGGTGAAAGATGAGTGTAAGATGGCTGCGAAGGGGTTTAGCTTTTATAGCCCGCGTAGGTCGTTAGGTCGGCCTGCTGACCGACCTACCATATGAGCCTCCACTAGTCGGCCAGGGAATATTCCAGGGAATATTCCCTTTACCATCGGGCCGGGGGCGCTGCCCCCGGACCCCCGCCAGGGGGGCCGCTGGCCCCCCTGGGACCCCCCAGCCAGGGGCCGCTTCCGCGGCCCCCGGACCCCACAATAGGGGCCCCTTTTAACTCCCTTACCACGCAACTCAATGCAATGTGCCTCGAGTTGCTACCAGCTTAACCACTCCGTCTAACCCAAAGATTAGACCCACAACAGTCACCTTTTTGCCATCCGGTCACATAGACCTCATCTGATATACAAGTCAGGACTCAACCAATGTCCGGGCTCACATTTGGCTTCTCCTCATAATGGGGGCCTTACAACTTTGAGCACCATGGATCATTGGTAGCACCTAATGAGGGTGGGGCATTGATCATATCTAACAGTTTCGCCATTACCTCCTGTCCATCCACTTTAAATTTTATGTGGATCATGAGGCCATGTCCTTCCTGATGAACAAAGCATATGTGAAAGGACGAATGATGAGATGGCTCCTTCTATTTCAGGAGTTCGACTTTGAGGTGATTACTAAGCCTGGTCGTTCCCATGTTCTGGCTGATCATCTGTCGCGTATCCCACAAACTGCAGACGAGGAGCAGGATGATCCAGACCTCCCTGATGCTTCCCTATTCTTGGTAGAAACTGTAACTCCCTGGTATGCAAACATTGCCAATCTACTGGTAACCCAACAGTATCCTCCTGGTATCTCTAGTCGGAAAAGGAAGAAGCTTATGCTTGAATCAGCCCCCTACACCCTGCTAGGCGATGCACTGTACAAGAAAGGCAAAGATGAAGTGCTTAGAAGATGTGTTGCAGGAGATGAGATTGGGATTGTTTTGAAGGCTTGCCATGACGAGCCATGTGGAGGCCACTTTGCAGGAGAAGCTACAACCAGGAAGGCTCTGCTAGCAGGTTACTGGTGGCCTACCATTCACAAGGATGCCTATGATTACTGTAAAAGATGTGATGCTTGTCAGAGAATGGGGAAATCCACAAAGACAAGTGCCATGCCACTGCAGCCTATTCTTCCCTTAAAGCCATTTGAAAAATGGGGCATTGACTTCGTAGGTCCAATCGATCCTCCCACCAGAAGGAAACAGAACCGATACATCCTCGTATGTACGAATTATGTCACAAAGTGGTGTGAAGCTAAAGCCCTAAAGCGGGACGATGGTAACAGCATGGCCCTGTTCATGTACGAGAATATCATCACCCATTTTGGCAGTCCCTTAGAGCTGGTAAGTGACAGAGGCACTCATTTCATTAATAAAGTCATGGAAGAGTTGACAGAGTTGTATAAGATCCGCCATCGCAAGTCCACTCCTTATTACCCCAGAGCCAACGGCCAAGTCGAAGTCACCAATCGCATCCTCTGCTCGATTCTGACAAGAACAATTGCTGCACATCGTCATGATTGGGACGATCGACTTGCAAAGGCCCTCTGGGCGTACAGAACCTCCCATAAAGCCGCAACAGGACAGACACCTTTCCAGCTGGTGTATGGTACAGAAGCTGTTTTCCCTGTTGAACTGAAACTACCCTCTTTGAGAGTGGCTATCAAAGAGCGTTTGGGGGGTGATGATTCACTACAACGCCGTCTCCTGCATTTGAAATGTTTGGACGAAACTCGTAGGATGGCTCTAAAGTGTATGGAAGCCACGCAAGCTCGACGCAAGGCTTACCATGATAGCTTCATCAAGCACAAAGAGTTCAAAGAAGGTGATTTGGTCCTAGCCTATGATTCACGATTTGGCAAGTTTCCTGGCAAACTCCAACAACGGTGGATGGGCCCATATAAGGTACTTGCCATCAACCCTAATGGCTCTGTCCAAGTGCAGACCGTTGATGCCTCTGATGATCCCTTTCTGATCAATGGATATCGCCTGAAGAAGTACTTCCCTCCTTGGGGATCTTGACAATCACGGTCATTTGATCCTTTCCCTTGTTGGTGTGGCACTATCACTCTTATGATGCTACTTCTGATAGCCGTTCTTCAGCCACTCTTGATGAGGTGGACGCAACCCTCTGTCCCCTCAAACCCCCCTTCCAGCCTTGATCTCTTATCCTCTATTTTCCACCAGCGACAGTGGCGAGGTTGGTTCTGATATATGGTCTTTCTACCATTCCCTTGCTCAATTCGAAGAGAAAAAAAAAAACAAACAAAAAAAAAGAAAAAAAGGAAGAAAAAAAAGAAAACATATCGGTTATGGGAGAAAAGGACGTAGGTCCCTGTCATGCCGACCTATTCTTCGAGAAAAGGTGGAAACACCCTCGGGAATAAGGGAAAATTTAAAAAATATATATATTTAAAAAAATAAGAGAAAAAAAAAGAAAAAATAATAATAATAAGAAAAACCAATCTGTTATGAGAGAAAAGGAAGCAATTCCCTGTCATAGCAGGCCTCGTTCCAAAAAAAGGTGGCAAACACCCTTGGGCGAGAAGCTGGCTGTGGAAAAGGTGGCAACACCCAGCAGTCCAGAAAGTGGATTCATCAATTGATATCCCCAGGATCCAATTCCGAAGCTGCCTCCCTTGGTACGTTGTGTTCTGGGTCTTTCTGCAAAGTGTCTAACTGTCCTCTAGCAGACGACATGTTCCTATCCAACACAACATTCGATTTGATGGCTACCTCCCTGGGTACGCCTCTTCCACAACTGACGACGCGATCTTCATCGACAAACAATCGAGTGACGTGAGCTTTCATCCTAACCAGATGGGGACGTGAATATGGGTTGCCCTCTGTAATTATCCACAGAGTGTGAGATAGAGGGTGGGCCAAGAGACCAGTCTTTTCCCTTCAAATCAAATGAGAGGTGAGTAGTGTGAATGAAGTGTTGCACGTACGAGATGGGCCTCTCAGTGCACAAAGCACAATTTGTTTCTGTGCACTGCACCATAAGGCTCCCTGGCCTTCCTTCTCGCACCGTATGCCAGCACAGGGCGGGATGCACAGTTGCACCATTGAATGCGCACAAGGCATACAACCTTTGCACACGTGACTGTGAGGATTACATCAATGGGTTTCAGGACATGGCTGCCCTCCTGTATCTATCAACAGAGCGTGAGACAGAGGGTGGGTTGAGTGTGACTGGAGTTTCTTCAATCAATTACCGAGAGGTGAGATTGAGGGACGTTACGACACTTGGAGTTAGGTATGTTCCCGTTTCCCTATGCACCCACGGGATGGGTCTCTACCGCCATCATCACAGGACACCTTACCCTGTTCTGTACACTGCACTGTAAGGCTCCCTTGCCTTCCTCCTTGCACTTATGCCAGATGGGTTGGACGCACTAATGCACCATCAACTGTGCACCCTGGCATACTCTTTCTGCACCATTCCCCTGTTGATTTCTAAACCGGGTATGAGATATGGGTTTTAATTATTCTTCCTCGAGTGATCTTAGTTATGGGGTGAGTGACAGTTCTTTCATTCCATATGAGTGATTGTGAGTTGAGTGCAATATCCCTTATCATCGACAAATTTCCTGCGATTCCTTTAACCAGCTACCTGCCTGAGTGCTGCCGCGTGGTCCCTGCCATGAAGGACGTGTGCCGCGAAGATGCCTTGGTACCTCCAACAGGAGACAACAACACCGGATGTGCCATCGACACTCAACCTTGCTTCTTAACAAAATGGGCCAAGTTTTTCTAACCCTACAACTTTTTTTTCTTAGTAACGTTTATGTTTTAAGTGTGGGGACATTAGTGGATGGTCTGTGGCGTGGTCCTAGGTCCCTATTGCTTAGTTAATCCTATCCATTAAGATCTTAAGTGTGGGGACGCGTCCTTGCGCGTCTACATTGCATACCCTTCTGCATATGCCTCAACCTGCTAATGCATCTATGCCATGACTTGATGTTACCCTGATGGGGTCCCTTCCCACCCGACCGTTCATTTTCCACCCACCCTTGGGGCTGTTCCCTTGCAGTTTTCCTTCATTCCCTGCTTTTGAGGTCCTGCCATGTGAATGCACCCTACGTTCACCAAAGTCCAAATCCAACCTTATAGCCATGTTCCTCCCTTTTCTCTGACCATTTTTCCTTTTTAGCTACCCCTATTCCGATACATGATTTTTGAGTTATTAATTTTTGAAGCATTTTTCGTAAATTAGCCGCGGTTTTCCATGTGAACGCGCTTTTCTTGCTTCGGAACCGTGATCTGACATCATAGCCTTGACGATCACTTTTCTTCTGACATTTTTCCTTTTTACTTTGAGTCATTCCGATACACGGTTTGTCCAATATTAATTTTCCGGTTTTTTAAGACTTTTTCGTGCGTCTTTTGACATTTTTCTATGTGAACCTACCCTGTTTGCATCGGAATTCAAATTTGATTTGACAGTCGTGTCCTCCGCGCCTTCCCTACCTTTTTCCTTTTCCCTCCACCCTCTTTCGCCTTCTGGATTTTTACTTATTAATTTTTAAATGAGTTTTCGAGTGTATTTTTGGTGTTTTTCGCATATGAACCCCTCCTACTTCCATCGGAACTGTGGTTTAACATGACATCCCTGTGCCGCTCCTTCTTGCGGAGATTTTTCCTTCTTACTGTATGTCATTTCGGTGAACGGTTCGTCCGATATTAATTTCCGATCCCATTTTCGGGTTTATTTTTTGGGTTTTTCTCACGTGAACGCATCTTATCTTAGTCGGAACTATGTTTTGACGTGATAGGATTGTCAGGCACTTCTTTCTGCACAGATTTTCTTTTTTCTGCACCTCATTCCGATTCACGGATCTTTCGATATTAATTTTTAATTGCGGTTTTTGATACGTTTTTTGTGATT
Source organism: Lygodium microphyllum (assembly GCF_053477565.2). Taxonomy (NCBI): domain Eukaryota; kingdom Viridiplantae; phylum Streptophyta; class Polypodiopsida; order Schizaeales; family Lygodiaceae; genus Lygodium; species Lygodium microphyllum. The sequence goes on from NC_141146.1 coordinate 79,428,523, forward strand.
TTTGCACGTGACCGCCCTTTACCCCTTCCGAAACCTCCGTCGCATATTTTTCCTGTCTTCCTCCTGTCGTCCTGCCCACTTTTTGTTTTTACGCTATTTCGTTTTGACATCCGGATTGGGAGTTATTAATTTTTCTTTATTTTTATGAGTTTTTACGCGCTTCGTCCCGTGCGTGAACGCACCCTTTTTCGATTTTACGCGTCTTAACGCGCTCCGGTCGTGTCCGCGTGCTCCGTCCCCGCATCCAGGCGCCCTTTCCCTCCCGTTTCCGCAAATTTTTTTACCCCCGCCTTGCGCATGCGCGCGGGACAGGGGCGTCTCACCTTTTCCTTTTTTTTTCTTTTAATTAATTTATTTATTTATTTATTTTTAATTTCTTTTAACACACCCATCCCCCCAACGGACACCCTCTCCCCCCACTGAATCCCAACCACCATCCCTCTCTCTCTCTTCTTCTTCTTCATCTCCCCTCTTTCTCTCTCTTACCCATCTTTCTCTCTCCCCGACTCTCCCCTCCATCTCCCCCACCTGCTGATTCCTTCTCTTCCTCCCTCCCTCTACCTCCGCCTCTTCTGTGCCTCCTTCTCTTCCTCCCTCCACCTCCCGGCCTCCACTCTCCATCGCCCCTTCTTCCCCATCGTCTCTTTCTCCCATCGCCCCTTCGCCCTCCTTCTCCTCCTTCCTCCCCACCCTTCCCCTCCTCCCTCCACCCTCCTCCCTCGCCGCTGCTCCCCTCCTCGCCGCCAGCCGCGTGCCCCTCAGCGGCCACCCACACCGGCCGTCTCCTCTTGACCTCCTTCCCCTCGCACGGCCCTTCAGCGGCACCCCTGCCACCGTGTGCAGTGCCCGCCACCGGGCGTCCTCCCTGCCAGCCGTGTCCACGCGCCACCTCCTCTCCTCCTCAGCGCCGCCCTTGCCGCTGCTCCCCTCCACGCCGCCCGCCGTTTCACGACGCGCCACCTCTGCTTGACGCCCTGCCGCCGCCCGCGACACTTCTTGCACCGGTCACTGCCGCACGTGATGCCTCCTGCCCCGGCCGCGCCGCCACCCCCCTCTCCCTCCTCCTCCTAACTAACCCTCAGGTTAGTTACACTAACTTGAATTAAGTTAATTAACCTAATTAGTCAAACTAACCTTAATTAAGTTAGCCTAATCCTAATTAGCTTCAACTAACCCTAACCTAGTTAACTAACCCCACCCCTTAGTTAACTAACCCTCATTAGGTTAGACTAACCCTAACCTAGTTAACTAACCCCACCCCTTAGTTAACTAACCCTCATTAGGTTAGACTAACCCTACCTTAGTTAACTAACCCTCATTAGGTTAGACTAACCCTAACCTAGTTAACTAACCCTAACCTAGTTAACTAACCCCGCCCCTTAGTTAACTAACCCTAATTAGGTTAGACTAACCCTACCTTAGTTAACTAACCCTCATTAGGTTAGACTAACCCTAACTTAGTTAACTACCCTAACTTGGTTAGACTAACCCTAACCTAGTTGACTAACCCCACCCCTTAGTTAACTAACCCCACCCCCTAGTTGACTAACCCCACCCCTTAGTTAACTAACCCCACCCCCTAGTTGATTAACCCTACCCCCTAGTTAACTACCCTACTTAGGTTAGTTACCCCTACCCTAGTCAACTAACCCTACCTTAGTCAAACTAACTTTAGCCTAGTTCCCCTAACCCACCTTAACCTAACTCACCCTAGGTTAGTTAGTGTCCCCTCAGTTAGTTAGAATCTGACTTAGTTGACTTACCTGACTTTGCATAACCTAACCTGCCCTAGTTCCATTTGCTTAACTTGACTTGACTTCATCTGACTTATATGCTTTACACAGACTACCATGCCTTAGCTGACTTACTTTGACCTCACTTACCAAACTAAGCTGATTTTCTTGATTTAACTGATTTAATCAATTTATAAATTCATTTCCACTCCAAAAAATTTCAGAAAAATTTCTAAAAATTCCCTTTGCTTTTTGCAACTTTTTGGAAATTTGACAGCTGGAAATTTCCACCCCCAAAATTTCTGAAAATTACATATTTTCCAATTTATCCCAAAATTATCAACAAATGTAAAAAATTCATTTAAAATTAGTAAAAACTACCCAAAAAAATTCTAAAAAATTCTCAAAAATTCCACTCACCCCCCTTGACCTTTTTTCGTTCATTTTTCACTTTACAATATTTTCATACATGGAACCCCTATTTTTTGAAAAAAAACAAAAATTTAAAAAAAAACAAAAAAAAAACACAAAAGAAAAACAAAACACCATGAAAAAAAAAAGAGACGACCAACACACACCACTTCACCCTAAAAATCTCCATCTTATTTTCATACCCTAACTTGTGGATATTTCCTAACTAGCTGAAATTTTCTTTTTCCTTCATCCCATATCCATTTTTAATTCTTCTTCCTTTTGAAAATAAACAATAAAATACGTACACAACCACATACCATTTATTAACAAACAAAAAAAATAAAAAATTAAAAAAAAACACACATCCAGACAACCACACATATTACCCCTCAACTATCACACTAACCACTTGAAAAACGAAAAGAAAAAAAACTACAACTTTAAAAAAAAAAACAAAACACAACAAAACAAAATAAAAATAAAAATTAAAAAAAACACCACAACACAAACACCAAGCATACTAATAACTCGTCATACAATACTAAAAAATAATAACAATCAACAAACCCACTAAGGTATTGTCTTTGTTGTTTCGTCAGTGGTCTTTACTTTTCTTTTACTGGATTCACTCCTTTTGGGGGACTCTTCCGTGCGCATTCAGGCCATTACATACACACCCCTTCCAGGTATTTATTTTATGTGCTTTATTTATTTTCATTCCCCCCTTAATCACAAATTAATTGTTAAAATGACCTATTTATTCACCCACAGTTTCCACGCGCATTCGCGCTAAACACACCATATTTTTTAATTAAAATAAACCCGCCGTTCACTTAGCACACGCTACGTGTGCTACAGAGGCACTTTAATTTTTAATTAAAATGAACCAGCCGTCACAAGAGCACGCGCTGGCAAAAAAGCGCTCCACATCACCTTAATTTGTAATCAATGAACTTGCATTTAGGGACCCAGTCTGGGTATCGCAGTCCGGGATTCGAATTAAAGCAACGTTTTCACCTAATAATTGGTAATTTAATTTATAAGAAGGAACCGCCATTTCCTTGCTAAGGTTTATCACTTAATAAAACTTCACCCATTCTTAATAATTTCTTAAAATAAACCCTTCATTAAATTAATCCTCCCTCACTGCACTTAATTCCCCTTTTTAACGAACCGGTTTCGTGGGATGGGTATGCGCCGTCGTTGGAGTTATTTCCATGGTCCAACACTGGTTTATCAACGATGTAGTCTTGATATGTGTCGGATGTGGTGATGTTTTGGTTTCGTGTCTTTGTTACGGTTAAGGGTACGGTGTGTAGTTTTTTTCTTTTATTGCCTGATACGGGGTTCTGGGTGTTTGTCTGATGCATAGCATGAAGCTTTCGATCGCATATGTCTAGAGGTCATGTCGAATTTTTTCTAGGCTGTGGTTTGCTTGGAGTTAGTTGGTCAAGTCACGTTTTATTGTTTTGGTTGTTCTCTTATCCTTGGTTTTTTGTCTGTTGCTTTGCTCCTACGGATGTGCCCTATCTCTTCGCACATGTGGCATCTCTTGCCCCGATCTCGAGAATCCTCTTTATCACAATTGCCCAAATTAAGTTCTTGGGCGATTGGGTTTTCTCAAAGTAACGCATCTTGCAAGTCTATTGGATGCATTGCTTCAAGTCGATGGTTTAGAGGAGTGTTCAAGCCATGGCAAAACTTGGATACTTGTTGCGCAATATCCATAGGTGGGACGTATTTTAGTAGGGTTACAAACTTTGAGTAGTAGATTCTAAGGTTAATTCCAGGCCTAAGCTTGAAAAATTCATTCATCCTCAAAGTTTGGTAGGTTGGCAGAAGGTATTGTCCACGTACAACATCTTTCACCTGAGCCCAAGTGATAGGGGCTCCAAAAACATCTCGATCTTTGCACCATTGCTTCCACCATATCTAAGCCTGGTCAACTAACTTAAGTTTGGCTATCATTGGTTGATTGGTAGAATTAGTTCTTGAAGTAGAGAAATAATCATCCATCAACTCAATCCATATCTCCGCCTCTGTTGCAATATCTATCCCTTCTCCATCAAACTCGGGTTCCTTAATTTGCTTGAGGAGGAATTTCTTCTCTTGCATGTCAATGTTTGTGGGTACCGAGGGTGCCTGGCAATCAAGCCATACCATATAGGTTATTTGGTTTAAGATATGTCTATGACCTATACATAAATCAATCCCATATTATTACGAGGTTTGCTCTGATACCAACTGTAACGTGTCTGGCTATCGGCTGTCCAAGCACGTTTTAGCAAAAATGAATCTAAGCATCACCGTCCGGCACTCCCATGGAATGTTCTGGGATTTGTCGCCTAGGTCTTCCCGAGTTTACCTCGCAACGGAACATTTGCAGCTAAACCCATTAAGATCAACCTAAAATCTGGGTTCCTAGGGACCAAGTTCTCTTGCCAACATTCTAGCATCAAGTTTTAGACATCCTACTTTACGCAAAGATACCCAATTCGAAGCAGATCCGTACCACACTTGGTTCAAAGAGAATGGGAAACGTGAGGGATGCACCGCACAACCTCTCTACCGGTAGGGCTTAGTCCCATTCCCGTCCCCTAAATTGGCTTAAATCGGGTTCTAACCTAACAATACCTAAAGGTCAAATGTTGATAAAACCTTGTGAGAAGCCTCCTAGTTCTCTGGGACCACCTTGCCGTAGGATAGACCCGTCAAGGGTTCCGCCCACCCGCTTCCCTCAATAGGCATTCTTCAGTTATCTAATTAGGTCCTATCACATTTATGTACAACATTAAAAATTAGCTTCCTTAATTAAGCCTTTAGGGAACATGGTTCGTTCACATAATTTACAGCACAGACACGAAAACAGAGGAAGGGGTCCTTTTGACAAACAAGTTCCTTAACTTATCTTCAAGTTAATCTTTATCTCCTGCCAATATAGGAGAAATTGTGTATCCCTTCTGTCCAACAGAAGTACACGGTCCAAATCACATGGCAACATAATTTCCATGCAGTATCTAGAATAGCATCTTCCAACGCCCTACACGTTGGGCTCACGACAGTACATAACTCCATTCTGGTCTAGGTCTCTAGAGCTCCATTGACCCCAGACGACCAAGGAGTGAGACACAACTTTTCGTGGTCGGCATTTTCACTGCTCGACCTTTAGCCCGTGAATTGAGTAGTGCCCTCTTGGGTTGAAACGCGGTGTGACCTTGGAGATAATCCAACCGTGCAAATTATTCTTTTTTATGTAATCCAATTAAGAATCAAGCACAATCAAGGCAATCAATCTAATATCATCTTCCAGGAAAACATTCCTTTATTCCCCATGGCAACTTGTCATTACTGACCCCCTGCCATGCATTTACCATCAAATACAAGCACTTGGAATAATCATCCAAATAACATTCCACAATAATTTTAATGCAAAAGCATTTAGGACCTTATTTGATCATTCAACAAAAATAATGGTATCCTTTTCCAACATTGCAAGAGTAGTCGTGATAACCTTCCCATCGCGTACCCGCTCTAATGCGAGACAAATCTGTAACGATGCAAGGCTATATTCTAATGTAAAGTAATCCCTGAATTATCATGCGAGTTGTGCTCAACTCATGGTTTGGCAATACAAGACAACTCTTTAACCATTACTCAATGCGAAATCTTCATAGGATGGATGCAAGACTTTAATGCAAGGTCAATTTGAGTACCATCGATGCATGTTTCATATAGTCTTTCCCATGCATGCACTGACTATGTGCATAACCCTTAAGTACCCTTTATGTTCTTTATGCCACGTATGACTTCGTTGCATAGCAGTGGTGGGATGCAAAGTATTTGAGTACATGGGTTTGCGCCAATGATCCCCTATGATCCCCTATGAGTTCATTAATTACCGAAAAAATTAATTCAAGCTACTTGTTGGAATGAATTCATGCACATGCCTATGCCTCAATGAATAGCGAAGATGGCGATTTGTACCTGGATATTTGGATATGAATTATCCATACCCGATGTTGTATTCGTATTCGCAGAAATGCCTTGTCCGGTGGCTCCATTGTTGGATGCGGGATTACTACTGATGTGTGTCTCCCTCCGTTTTAGGGCCATACTTTCAACCTATAAATCACTCTTTTTCTCTCAATGGAGAGATGGTGTGCTGGGGTGATTCTTCTCGAAAGGATTAAACTCGTGGGGAGACGAGGATTAAACTCATGGGGAGATGAGGATTAGACTCACGGAGAGACAAAGATTAAACTCGTGGGGAAAGGGAATAAATCACGGGGAAGAGATGAAGTGTGTGGTCATTCTCTAAAGAGGGGAAGGGCTTCCTCTTCTTCTTCTTCTCCTTCTCTTCTTCACTCTCTCCCTCTCTCTTCCTCTCCCTATCTCTCCCTCTTCTTCCTCTCTTCTTCTCCTTTCTCTCTCTCTCTTCTTCTTCTTTTCTTCTCTCCTTTCTCTCTTTCTCTTCTTCTTCTTATTCTTCTTCTTTTCTTCTTCTCCTCTCCCTCTCTTCTTTTTTTCTCTTTCACTTCTTCCTATATCTCTCTCTCTTCTTCCTTTCTCTCTTCTCACCTCTCTCTATCTCTCTCTCTTCTTCCTTTCTCTCTTCTCACCTCTCCCTATCTCTCACTCTTCTTCCTTCCTCTCTTCTCACTTCTCCCTTCCTTTCCCTCGCTCTTCCTCTCCTCTCTCTCCTTCTCTCTTCTTTTTCATGCAGCATCCTAGGCCCCCTCTAATGTTTCCTATATATCTTTTTTTACAATTGGGGGGAGGGGGGGGGGGGTGCAGTTTATATAATGGGAGGGGTGGTTATTATTGGGGAGAGGGGGGGAAGAAAATTCAGAGAGGAGGTGGAAGTCGTGTCCTAGGGGGTGGCATCCTACGTTGCCTCCTTCTCGTTGGCGTCGCCAATGTCCTTATCATCCTCGTAATCCTCGTTGACTCCTCCTTATCATCATCATCCATAGCTCCATCGTCGTCCTCATTGACTTCCTCTTCAGTCCTTCGTCAGCTCTGACTGCCCTCCTCGACATTATTCTCTTCTTCGTCAGCTTCCTCTTCCATTCTTTCCCTTTGTTGACATCATCGACACTCCCTCTTCTTGTCAGTGACGATAGGGGAGGGAGATTTTTAAAAAAATATCAATTTATTAAGGGAGGGGGGAGGGGGTTTTATGCCATGCAGGCAATGGGGGATATTACATCCTCTCCCCCTTAGAAAACTCGAGATGTCCTCATCTCGGAAGAACTGGGAATACAAGCATTAATGGGGCTTAAGGCATGTGGGTTAGGACCCATCATGATGGGACCTAAAATGGGCCGGTACTGGCTATGGCACTAGCCGGGACCTCATGCACACAACAGACACCACACGGCCTCGTGGGCCAGGAGCGTTTGTAAAACATCGATGTACATTAGATAGACTTAATTATGCATTTGTAGCTGATATGTAGTCCAACGTTTACCTTCCCTTATCCTCAGAGGGAGATCCCATAACATATAGGCATATTGCCTCGTAACACAAACATCAGGAAGCTCCCCTTGGCTGATTGTTGTGGCTCCACTCTGCGACTCTCCTACACCTCAGGGATTGGCCACAAGATGCATTGCTCCAACATATAAAACATAATGCACAAACTCCACTCTTTTCTTATTTTGTACGATCCAGGAATATATAGATCCTCAACAAACAATCCTAAGGAAAGCGTACAATTGCCCTACAGCAAAGGCTCTTTTCCACTCAACGTATAAGTCATGTCCTAGGAAGACGATTGCTATGCAATCTAGGACTGATACCATGTTATGTGTCATGCATAGTGCATATAATCCTAGTGCACAAACAATATTCATCAAATCAGCACTTTGTGATGTGGAAAAAACAGCCCTTTCATGATTTTCACTAAACGTATGCTTCGATGTATGGAGACTAGCACCGATTCCTCATGCTACTAACCCCTTAAACTGAAATCTCACAATTCTAAATGGAGCGCACAATCAAATATTTCAAAGATTCAAACCCCTCTCAATCTCTTAACCACAACCTTTCCCTCTAATGTTTAGGTTATGTTGCATTGCATAGGTGTAGAGCATTACTTTCTATGTATTTTTCACATAAATTGGAAAAAACATAAACTATGACACATAAAAAAAGCCAAACTAAAGCCAAACTTCATGCCCCAGATTTGTTATACAGCCACAACCATGAATCATAATTTTCTAGATTTTTATAACGCGAAAATCTTATTTTTTCCCATTTTTAGCTATTTTTATCTATTTATTTGTGCATAAAATAGATTGTTTTCCAATTTATGATTAATGAGTGATTATAACAGCTAAAAGATGTTTTTTTCTTGTCTCAAAATTTTATCCCATGCGTATCTATTTTCCCCACCCAGAGCCAATAAAACCTTCATTTTTACACTAAAAATGTGATTTTTGGACTGTAATTTAAATATTGCGACTATTTTTTATTATGGATTTGCATTTTTTTAATGCAAAGCCCTCAATCATAATGCAAAAAAGCTCCCAAAAAAATGTTGTTTCATATGAATTCCATTTCAACCCCATCAACCATAAAAAAGAAGCAAATTTCTGTGTAAAAATGATGCATACCGCTTACTTGTGTGTTGCGGGTTTTTTGATTAATTTTTCCAGATTGCCAATGGACTAATCAGCAACAAATATTCGATGCTAAACATCTCCCCTTAGTCTCCTCTTGATCTTGGAGCAATCCGGTTCATGCCAAGCAAGCATCCTTCAATCGGTCTTCATTCTTCTTCATGCGCATGAACTGCCCCTTAAGGGGAGAGAGAGGAAGGAGAGAGAAAGGCTGAATTCTGATCAGGCCATCTGGGCAGTCATTTGATGCATGAATATTGGTGATGGAGAGCGTGGAGAAGCACAAGGTCAAGGATACAATCAGAAGGGGGGGTTATTCTCAGCCACCGTAGTCCCCCCCTCTCCCTCAAGATCACGTCGTTGTTTCAATGGCGCCTTCATTCATTTTTTTCGGGTGGAAAAGATGACCCCCCACAAAATTAAAATTTCAAGGGAGCCCCCTAGGGTCACACCGTTTGGTCCTTTAAAACCCATTTACACTTGGCCTTCTTTGGTCTTGTCCTCCCAAGCACTACCATTCGACTGTTCGACGTCAAAATCAACTTCTGAAAATTTTTGGGCATTCGTCTTGAAGTCCCCCACTATCCAGTATCTCCTAGAGTCTCATACGATAGTTGAAAAATTTATGAAAATTCCCCAACCATTGCTTGATGGGTCTTTAAAGCACTTTTGGGGCTTGCCAATTAAAATCGTACTGATTGCAGCTGCCACCTTCGATGAAGTCTATTTTTTCCCTAAAATTCTGATTTTTTGGCTATTTTTAAGCACTTCTCAGAGTTAAAAATCATCTCTCATTGGCGACCACGGGATAGGGCGACTTAGCCTGTCGAATCCCACAGACAGATTTGCACATAAATACAACCACAAAGAGCATCAAGGTGATATAGAAAATACTCACTAAAACACATCATAGCTCGCACCCTACCCCCTCACAAAACCAAGGCATGAAATCCACGAGGAGTAGGCCTAGCATAATATGACAAAAAGCCCAAAGCTAGTCACTAACCTGTTGCTCCAACACGGCCAAGCCAAAAAGAACTATCAAAGAGGTCATCCTAAGTAGTGGTCCGATGAACTACCTACCTAACTAAGGACAACTTAATGAGGAGCTCCTAGTAGGCGAGGACTCCTATAGCCTGATCAATAAATGGTGTCTTTTATCACATTTTCCTTTTAGCCCTGGATTTTCCATACTCGGGCGTGTAAAAAGGAGGGAGCTGAGCGTAGTGACCCAAGGAGAACAAGGTATTGACCTCAAGTCCTGTCTCGGTACTACTCAAGAACCTACCAAGCCCTCGCAAGGCAACACTTAATCCTTTTCTAACGCTCACTTTTATTTTTGCTCTAACCTACTTTTATTTGCTTTGCTTTTTAGCTAGTTGCCACCCCTAGGACGAAAAGGCATCGGGTCCTAGGTCTTGTCTCATCCCCAGGAACCTACCAGGCCTTCGCAAGGTGATAAACAACAGCTCAAAGATTTTTCTTTCTTCTCTATTTTTACACACCTTTGTATATTCATAGATTTTCTTTTAGATCTTTAGGGTTTTTCCTTTTGGTTATTTTTAGTAGGCTTCTCGAACTGCCCCACACTAGCAGGACCTCCTAGATCAGCCGCCTAGCAGGGCAGCAAAATGGGTCACTAGAACTCCCATCTAAAATAGGTCTTTCAGTGCCAGACAATGCTGATACAGGAGGCAATAACTACTCAGACCTCCCCCCAGACATACATAACCTAAACCTGGGACTTCATGCCTTAATTTATAATCCCCAACAAACAGAAAGAAAGCACCCTTACATACACATGTATCATTAGTTGCTTAAGGGAAAAAGACTTGAAAAGGGGACGAAACCATCTGGAATGGCCACAAGAAGCTCCTCTGTAGCAAAGGCTCCCTCTAGCAACTTTGTCAACTTGTAGATGCAATCACTAAAACAACAAACCATTAAATACACCTGTACCAAACAGACATAGGGCCCTCTTGGCCTTAAAAATAGCACATTGTACAAACTAATTGGCCCTCTTGGTCTAAAGAAATCAATCATTAAAACTTAAGAGCAACTGGCCCTCTTAGCCTAAAGAAATCAAGCAAACCAGCTCATGTAGATCCCTCCTTGGAAGAAGTCAAATATATGAAAATACGCTCCATTCCAAGGGAAAAAATAGGGCTCTTAGCCCTAAACTAAATGCATCAAGTTGTGACCCATCTCTCCTGCATATAGAGCAAGAGGTGTATGCATAACATGTCGTCGAATTAACCTATGGGTCTAAGATAGTAGTGGTAGATGGATCTCGACTACTCTTCACATTACCCATATCAACCATCTCCTGCCATATAATGTGTGGTTTGATAAAACTCCCTGCAAGCGACCAGGTCCTGTCTCATGATCAATAGAAACATCCAAACTAGGACCACAGTTGAAGAAGAGGTCCTCCTCATAATAAAAATTGGCTAATGAATCCGCAAACTGATTCCAATAATGTGGAATGAGCTGAGGAGATACACTCTCAAATTCATCAAGTAGGGTATAGAAGTTCGATGATACATACGAAGGATGGGATTCCGAACTGTATATGTCCCATTTAATTGATTTATAATCAGCTGGAAATCCCCTTTTACTAACAACCACCAAATACCACATTTCTTGGCAATATTTAGTCCCATAATCAAGGCTTTATACTCTACCATATTGTTAGTAAATCCTACCCCGAGATAAGAACCTAATTTCATTGTAACTCTATGTTGGGGATCTTAGATAACTACTGCAACACTCCCTTTTTTATTAGGGCCCCGAAACGCTCCATCAAAGTATAGTATGTACATCCACAATGGGTTTACACAGCCATCCATTAAGAACTCCCCTATTCATAATTATGATAGTTAAAATTCAACATATTTAGAAATTGAATTGACGGCTCCATCCCACCTTCTTCATTAAACTCAATAGGGATACTTGTCAAAATTTGTAAACAGTAATTGGCAGAAAACTTTGATCTCCCACACAAAGGTACCGTCTTCTTGCTCAATCACTTTGTATCCTTTGCTCCACCAGATAAGCTTCCCTTGATGATATCTTTGCTCTAGATATGGGTGCTCGAGATAAGGAATTAACCGCCCCATCAACCCCCCATCAACCAGTTTAAGCTCTCTTGTAGGTCTCAAATCAACCCCAGCATGGACTTGCAATGCATTTAGCGTGTTAGCATACTAAAAAATAATAAGGTTTAATCTTATTAAGATTAACCTTATTTTTAAATTCCACTCCCTGTAGATCATCTAGTAAAGTCGTGGACTTATTTTTACCTATCCTAACTACCCTGTAAGGGCCATCCCATTTAGGTTCCAGCTTTCTTGAAAATATCTCCCTATGCGCATCGTAGTATAGAACTAACTATCCTTTCTTAAAGTTATATTTCTTCACTTTTAAATCATGCAACCCCTTCATCCAACGCTTAGCTACCTCTTGGTGCAACAGAATTTGCAATTTAAGCTCATCCAAGTGGGCTATAGTCGTAAACTACTCAAATAGGGCATCTTCATCACCCAAAGAATGATTGATTGCGAATCTTATGGTCGAAAGCTCAATTTCCAAGGGTAAGACACACTCCTCCCCATAAACTAATTTGAATGGGGTGTGCCCAGTGGCTCGTTTAAATGTTGTATTATACGTCCAAACTGCCACATATAATTATGTATCCCAATCCCATTTTTTTTCGGAGACTATCTTGGATAGGATATCCACAAGCTACTTATTGGTACTTTCAACTTGTCCATTGGCTTGCGGATTATAGAGGATAGTCTTGTTATGCTTAATTTTCCAAGTTTCCGTCAGACATTTAATCACCTTATTCAAAAAGTGAGTTCCACGGTCCGATACTATTTCCTTTGGTGGATCAAAACGGCAGATAATCTGCTCAAGTAGGAAATTGGCAGTCTCTTTTGCATTATTATGCCTTGTCGCCCGTGCTTCTGACCACTTTTTGAATTAATCAGTGGCTACTATAATGTATCTCTTCTTAGTAGTAGATGACAGTGTAATAGGATCCACAAAGTTGATGCTCCACTTCTCAAATGGAAGGATAGCCATAATAGGCATAAGTGGATGCTTCCTATTCTCTCTATTGTCATGTCTTTGACACGTATCACATCTCTTAACATACTCAAATGAATCCTAGAAGATGGACGGCCACTAATAACCAGCTTTTAAAGCCTTTTGTGCCATCAACCGCTCAACAAAGTGCCCTCCACAAGTGGAGTCATGGCACTCCTCCAAGATAAATGGAACCTCGTCAAGCATCACACATCGGCAATAGATATCATCGGCACCTTGCCGATATAGTGTTCCTACGATCAAGGCAAACTCCAATGCCTGCTGTTTAATTTTTCTCTTCTCGGATTTGGATAGAGTATCTCTAGTCTCTCGCGTAGGTAAATAGTACATTATAGCAGCATACAAGGAGGGAATATGCGCCATATCAATCTGTAAAACCTGTCAAGGGAAACCCTAAGCAAGATGCTAGGGGAAAGAAAGTCTTGAATTATGATATGGAAGGTGGACCTCTCATGCATGTTGATAGTAAAGTTGATCTTGAGAAGGATAAAGGATTGCCACGAAAGAATGCAAAAGTTAAAAAAGAGGCACCAATGCCGTTGTCCAAAGACCAAAGGAGAGACTGGTTTGGCGAGAGAAGAGAACTTTGGCTACCTATCACGACTTTAATCTAGCAAGTTCTCTTTGCGAAGTTAAACCAAACATGAATCTTCTACAATTGATTAAATTGTCTCTAGGAGTATGCAAGGAATTCAAGAAAATCCTGCGTATTGGGTATATTGTAGAACCTTTGGGCATAGCAGGAGTAGGAGAAGATTGGTTCGATCATGCTGAAAAGCATTGTCCTAGGGTTCCAGCGTACGTGGATGGAATATTAGTGGAGCATGCTATCGTGGACACTCGATCCTTTGTCAATATCATGAGTTCAGACTTGATGGAGAGACTAGGTCTAGAAATCCAAAAAGACAGCTCCACACTTCTTAAGATGGCTAATGACAGTCTAAGGCAACCAGAAGGTTGCATCACTAAAGTCTACGCTACCGTTGGAAGCATGGAATGCTATCTGGACTTCAGGGTGATAAGGTTTGCAAGACGTCCTAGCTATTAAGTCTTACTAGGCAGGCCATGGATTTTACGAACAGATTGTCAAGTCGATATACCCGCTAGTTGAGTGATTCTAGGTAGAGGTGCCAATCGTGTCATAGTGGATGCTTACCCTGAGTCTCCTTAGAGTGAGAGAGCTCCTTTATTCTCTACTGAACTAGAAGCAATAGATGATCCATCTGGTAGTGAGATGTCATCGAGAAATGGATCTAAAGAAGGGTCCACTACAGAGGACATTTATCAGATAACTTTGAATGAGCCTCAAGATCCTCAAGATCGAATAAGAGATACGGACGTTATTGAGTTGGACCTTGGTACACCTAATGATTCGCGGCCAATCAAATTAGGTTCCATGCTTAGTTCGGAAGAGAGAGAGGACTATGTGTCCCTGATTCAGGAGTTCTGTGACATCTTCGCTTGGAGCTATGACAAACTTAGAGGCATTCCTCCCAACTTGGCTGTGCATACCATTCCTCTAAAGGAAGGAATTCGGCACATACGTCAGAAAGTAAGGCGCACGCCTTTTGAACTAAGGGACGGGCTGTTTAAGGAGCTTCAAAAGTTATGAAAAGCATGTTTGATCTTCCCTGTTCAACATACTGAATGGCGTTCACCAGTGGTGATCAGAAATAAGAAGAATAATCAAATCTGGCTTTGTGTAGACTTTAGAGAGCTGAATAAGCGGATAGTCAAGGACTACTACCCGTTGCCCTTTATTGACCAAATTTTGGATCAATTAGCGGGTAACCAAATGGTGATTACTGAGCAAGACAAGTTGAAAATGAAATTTATTACTGTCTTTGGGGTACCTGTGCATACCATGTGATGGCGTTTGGTTTATGTAATGCATCTAGTTCGTGGCAAAGAACATCCAACAAGACCTTTGGTGACATCTTCCCAAAGGAGTTGAAAGTATTCATTGATAATCTAGGGGCAACCACCATAAGGGATAGACAATTGATCATTTTGCGAAAGTGTTTTGAGTGTTGCAAACAATTTTGCATAGCTCTCAACCCACGGAAGTGCGTCTTTGGAGTGCCTTATGAGCTATTGTTAGGTCATGTGGTTAGTTCAGTAGGGATTGCAATTGACCTTGAAATGATCAAGGTTATAGTCACCATGAGTCCGCTACATACTCCAAAGGAAGTGCATATCTTTCTGCCATCGATAGGGTATTATTGAAGGTTTATCAATGCCTTGGAAAAAAGAACGTTCCACTGACAAATCTATTGTCTTTTAGCTGTCAGTTTGCATGGAGTGATGCTTACAAAGTATCTTTTGACAATGTGAAGCAGGAGCTTACCAAAGCACCTGTGTTAAAAGCACCTAAAAGGGGTGAAATATTGTATATATTTTCAGTAGCAACCATGTATAGCATCAGTTGCTATTTGGCCCAACTTTGGGAGGAAAAGTGGTACCATCCGATAGCTTTTGCTAGTCGAAAGTTGGGCATATCGGAAATTAACTATACCTATATGGAGAAGTTGTGCCTTCCGATGGTATTTGTGACCAAAAAGTTCAGGCATTACATTCTTTATGAGAAGAAGGTTTTTTATACGAAGGCCGAAGGGCTTCAATTGTTGCTGAACAAGTTACAGCCATCTGATCGTTTAGCAAAGTGGTTAATCACTTTGCAGGAGTTTGATTATGAGATTAAGAGCAAGCCACCAAAGCTACACGATATTGTAGAATGTCTTGTGGATTTTGGAGAGCCGAAAGAGGTCTTGGCTGAAGGAAGTGACATGGAAACATTGTTTAAGATTGATAAGGCATCTATTCCCTCCTAGTATGCTGCTATAACGCATTATCTATCTATATGAGAGACTCGAGCTACTTTATCAAAATCCGAGAAGAGAAAAATTAAACAGTAGGCATCAAAATTTTCCTTGATTGCAGGAACACTATATCGGTAGGGTGTTGATGATATCTATTGCCGATGTGTGATGCTTGACGAGGTTCCATTTATCCTGGAGGAGTGCCATGACTCTGCTTGTGGGGGCCACTTTGCTGGGCGATTGATGGCACATAAGGCCTTAAGAGCTAGCCATCTTTCTAGATTCATTTGAGTATGTTAAGAGATGCGATACATGTCAAAGACATGATAGTAGAGAGAATAGGAAGCAGCCACTTACACCGATTATGGCTACCCTTCCATTTGAGAAGTGGGGCATCAACTTTGTGGGTCCTATTATCCCGTCATCTACTACTCAAAAGAGATTCATTATAGTAGCCATTGATTACTTTACAAAGTGGTCAAAAGCACGAGTGATGAGAAAAGACAAAGCAAAAGAGACTGCAAGTTTCCTACTTGAGCAGATCATTTGCCGTTTCGGTCCGCCAAAGGAAATAATATTGGATTGTGAAACCCATTTTTTGAATAAGGTGATTAAAAGCCTGAGTGAAGCATGGAAAATTAAGCATAACAAGATGACCCCCTTTAATCTGCAGGCAAATGGGAAAGTTGAAAGTACCAATAAGTAGCTTGTGGGTATTCTATCCAAGATAGTCTCCGAAAAGAAATAGGACTGGGATGCAAAATTATATGTGGCAGTATGGGCATATAACACGACATTTAAATGAGCCACTGGCCACACCCCATTCAAATTAGTTTATGGGAAGGAGTGTGTCTTGCCCTTAGAAATTGAGTTGTCGACCATCAAATTCACAATTAATCATTCTTTGGGTGATGAATATGCCCTATTCGAGTGGTTTACGACCACAGCCCACCTGGATGAGCTCAAATTGCACAGTTTGCTACACCACGAAGTAGCTAAATGTCGGATGAAGCAGCTGCACGATCTAAAAGCGAAGAAAAAAATTTTAAGAAAGGACAGTTAGTTCTATATTATGATGCATGTAGGGAGCTATTTCCAGGGAAGTTGCAACCTAGATGGAATGGCCCTTACAAGGTAGTTAGGATAGGTGAAAATAAGTCCATGGCTTTATTAGCTGATCTACATGGAGTGGAATTTAAAAATAAGGTTAATCTTAATAGGATTGAATCTTATTATTTTTAAGTATACTAGCGCAATAAATGCATTGCAAGTCCATGCTGGGGTTGATCTGAGACCTGCAGGAGAGCTTAAATTGGTTGATGGGGTAATTAAACCCTTATTTGGAGCACCCATATCTAGAGCAAAGATATCATCAGGGGAAGCTTATCTGGTGGAGCAAAGGATACAAAGTGGTTGAGCAAGAAGACGGTACCTTTGTGTGGAAGATCAAAGTTTTCTACCATCATTGTTTACAAATTTTGACAAGCATCCCTATTGAGTTTAATGAAGAATGTGGGATGGAGCCATCAGTTCATCCTCTAAGCATGTTGAATTTTGACTATCATAATTACAAATAGGGGAGTTCTTGATGGCTGGCTATGTAAACCCATTGTGGACGTACACATTATACTTTGATGGAGCGTCCAATGGCCCTAATAAAAAAGGGAGCATTGGAGTAGTTATCTGCGATCCCCGAGGTAGAGTTACAATGAAATTAACTGCTTATCTCGAGGTAGGATTCACTAACAACATGGTCGAGTATAAAGCCTTGATTATGGGACTAAATATTGCAAAGAAATGTGGTATTCGACGGTTGTTAGTAAAAGGGAATTCCCAACTAATCTTAAATCAACTAAATGAGACATACACAATCCAAAATCCTATCCTTTTCATATATTATCAAATTGCTATGACCCTACTTGATGAATTTGAGAGCGTCTCTCTTCAGCTGATCCCACGTTCTTGGAATCAGTTTACGGATTCATTAACCAAGTTTGATTATGAAGAGGACCTCTTCTTCAACTGTGGTCCTAGTCCGAATGTTGCTATTGATAATGAGACAGGACCTGTTCATTTGTGGGGAATTTTATTAGATCACGCATTATATGGTAGGCGATGGTTGATATGGTTAATGTGAAGAGTGGCTGAGACCCATCTCCCACTATTATCTTGGACCCATAGATTGGTTCGATGACATGTTATGCGTACCCCTCTTGCATGTATACATGCAAGAGGGATGGGTCCCAACTTGATGCATTTAGTTTAGGGTAGGAGCCCTATTTTCCCCCTTGGAATGGAGTGTTTTTTCGTATATCTGCCTTCTTCCAAAGAGGGCTATATATGAGCTGGTTTGATTGATTTCTTTAGGCCAAGAGGTCCAATTACTTTATGGTTTTAATGATTTGATTTCTTTAGGCCAAGAGGGCCAGTTAGTTTGCAGTAACATGTGCTATTTCACTAGGCCAAAAGGGCCCTATGTCTATTTGGTGCAAGTACGTTTAATGGTTTTTTGTTTTAGTGATTGCATCATACAGGTTGACGAAGTCATAGGAGGGATCCTTTGCTATGGAGGAGCTTCTTGTGGCCATTCTAGGTGGTTTTGTCCCCTTCACAAGCCTTTTTCATTTTCCCTTACGCAATTAATGATATATGTGTATGTGAGGGTTACTTTCTTTTGTTTGTTGGGGACCGACAATCCAGGCATGAAATCCAAGTTTAGTTTAGGTATGTCTGTGGGAGGTTTGAGTAGTCGTTGCCTCCTGTAACGGCATTATCAGGCACCGAAAGACCTATTTAGCAGGAAGTTCTAGTGACCATGTTCTGCTGACTTGCTAGGCGGCTGTTCTAGGAGTTCCTGTTAGTGTGAGGTAGTTAGAAAAGCTTGCCAAACAAAATGATGACACAACAGAAAAAACCCTAAATATCTGAAAGGAAATACATAAATATACAAAGGTGTGTAAAAAGGGGTTCTAACCCCTCTTTTTTTTTAATCCTTGAGCAACTGTTCATCACCTTGTGAAGGCTTGGTAGGTTCCTAGGGACGATTCAGACCCAGGGCCGATGCATTATCTTCCTGGGGGTGGCATCTAGCTGAAAAGCAAAGAAAATAATGAAGGTTGGAGCGAAAATAAAAGTGAGCGTCAGAAAAGGATTAAGTGTCGCCTTGCGACGGCTTGGTAGGTTCTTGGGTACCGAGACAGGAACCGAGGCCAATGCCATGTTCTCCTTGGGTCACTACGCTCAGCTCCCTCCTTTTTACATACCTGAGTATGGAAAATAACGAACTCAAAGGACAAGTGCTCACTGACGATACTTCTTGATCAGGCTAAGGAGTCTTCGCCTAGTAGGAGCTCCTGGTTGAGCTGTCCTTAGTTAGGTAGGTAGTTCAAACCACCACTTAGGATGATCTCTTTGATAGTTCTTTTTAGCTTGGCTGTGGTGGAACAGTTGGTTAGTGACTAGCTTTAGGCTTTTCTGTCAGATTATGCTAAGCCTACTTCTTCTCGTGGATTTCATGCCTTGGTTTTGGCACAGGGTAGGGTGAGAGCTGTGATGTGTTTTGTTGAGTATAGTCTGTATCAGCTTGATGCTCTTTGTACTTGTTTTTATGTGCAAATCTGTTCATGGAATTTGACGAGCTGAGTTGCCCTATCCCGTGGCGCCAATGAGCAGTGATTTTTGACTTCTTCGAGAAGTGCTTAAATTATCAAAAAAATCTGAATTTCAGGGGAAATTTTAAGCTCATCGAAGGCGGCGGCTGCAGTCAGTACGATTTTAAGCGGCAAGTTAGAGAGGGGTGTCAAAAGTGCTTTAAAGACCCACCGAGTGACGATTGGGAAATTTTCATAATTTTCCATGATTTCATATGAGACTTCAAAAACTTCCAAGCAGTAGGGAACTTCGAGATGGAGGCATATGATTTTTCGGAGTGCGAATTGGACGTCGGGCGGCCAAAGACAGGCAAAATGGCCAAACTTGGTGAGAAGGGGCCCAAAATGAGAAGTGAAAGGGGGTGACCTTTGGGGCCACCTCCCACAATCGATTTCATGTGGGTGTGTGGGTGTGGGGGGGGAGGGGGGGTTGCTTTTTTTCTGCGTGCGGCAAAAAAACGGCGCCATACTCATCACCTCCATGGAAAAAAATGACCATGGGGACTAAAGAACAAGCCCCCCCCCACCGATTACATCAATGATTCTGTGTCTTTCTTCACCCTCCATTGCCACTCTCCGCTCCTCCAATGGCTTCCTAAACATGGAGATCAGAGACTAGTATTTCTCTCTCCTCCCTCTCTCTCCCCTCCATGGGCTATTCATATACATTATCTTTAAGGAAGAATCAGGAAGGAAATTGAAGCAAATGATAATGGAGATTAATGGAGATGTTGAAGATTGATATATAGCATGGAATTGAGAGCAATGGAGGCTCCATCCGTTGGTCACGCAGTCATTTAATGCATCTCGGGTTTCGTAGAAACACAGTATGACTATTTTTAATGAAGAAAATGAAGGTTTTTTTGACATTTTATGATGGAAATGATGTTCATATGCGATGAAAATTTATTTTGAGTGCTGGTTGCATCATGTTTAATTGTTGTCTATCGGAAGATTCTGATTTCATAATGATTTACATGCACTATTTAAATCCAACAAAAGACGCAATGTGGTTTTTAAGGGTAAAATGATGGTTTTGTCGTTTCAGATGGGTGAAATGTGTACCTATGGAAAAAAATGGAAAATAAAATTGAATTTTAGTATGGTAAAATAATTGGTATAAGGAAAATCAAATATTAATAGTGATTATTGTCAAATAAATGCTAAAAATTAAGAAAAAAATAGAAAAAAATAGAAATATGCTTCATAAAAATTAAAATATATATAATGAGTGTTTGTGAATGTATGGTAGTGGTGGAGCATGAGGTTTAGCCTCAAGTGGCCCTATCTCTTTGTCAAAGTTCGTGATTTATCGCTTTTCATACATCAAAACATGACAAAATGAATCCCTACACCTATGCAACGGAAGCAATACCTAAAAGTAGGGGATGGGGTGTTTGAATGATGCGTTTTGGGTGTTGTTTATTGTTGATTTTGCTTATGCATATCATGATATAGGATTCGTCGTATTTTAATTAAGAGGATAGTAGCATGAGCGTTGTCTTAGTGCTATCCTTACATCATCGCAACGAGTTAGTAAATGAGCATTGGAAAGCATGATTGTGCACGACACGTTTTTTATTGAAAATTATGTCTGAGCACGTTAGGATCATCCACTTTTTCATATGCATATCAGCCATGGTATCAAAATATGAAAAACTGGATGCATAGCACCTATTTTCCGTTATGATGGCCTATGCTTGAGTGTGCGAGATAACCTAATCTGTAGGCTAGTCAATCATTTTTGGAAATTGTTTAGTAAGGACACATGGTATCTCCTAGAATACGTTCAAAATGAAAGAGTGGAGCTTGTATTGTGTGTACTTTATGTTGGAGCGATGCATCTTGGGGCCAATCCCTGAGGTGTAGGAGAGTCGCAATGGAGCCGTGGCAGTCAACGAAGAGGTGCTTCCTATGTTTGTGCTACGAGGTATTATGCCTATATGTTATGGGATCTCCCTCTGAGGAGAAGGGATGGTAAACCTTGGACTATGGTCTAATAAAAACGCAGAATCAACATTGGCATTTAGTGTAGAGTGAGTCTCAGATGCTCTTGGCCGCGAGGCCGTGTGGTGGGGATGTCTATTATGTGCATGAGGTCCGGCTAGTGCCATAGCCAATGCCAACCCATTTTAGGTCCCATCATAGATATGTCAACTCTTTTGCTCGTAACAGTGGGCAAGCTAGAGACATGCAATCTTTCTCTTCTTCTATGCTTTTTCACAAGTGTAGTAACAGCTTCCTTGACATGCCTCCAATCTGTTTTAAGACATGTCTCTATAGTTTGATCCTCTAGCAAATCATCAATTTTTTATTGAATCTCAGGATCTGCTACTTGTAGAAACAATTCAATTTTGTGACTTGCAAGAGCTTGCTATTCTGCAAGATCTAACTTC
Organism: Lygodium microphyllum; assembly: GCF_053477565.2. NCBI lineage: Eukaryota > Viridiplantae > Streptophyta > Polypodiopsida > Schizaeales > Lygodiaceae > Lygodium > Lygodium microphyllum. Next base: position 79,450,268 of record NC_141146.1, read on the forward strand.
TCAAATCAACTTTCAAATTCTCTTAACAATTCTATAGCCAAAAGACCCTTATTGGGTTGTAAAATCCACTCCTAAAAAGTCTTGCACGTAATCAAACTGGTATCTTCAATGTAAAATTCTTCCCTGAGTGTCTTCTTGAAAGCTACCCAATCAGCATCCTACATGTACAATTCAGTAATTTGTGCTTTTAGTTCATGTACAGTGATCTGAACAAAATACTGGCTCCATACAAGTTGAGCCACTCCAAAGAATTCCATCTTTTGAGGATAGGTATGTACATATGCTAATACATTCTTGCCATTGAACAACTTCATCTCACGCTCAATTGCTTGCAAAGCATTCATCACAACAGTTTCTGTTTGAGAAGAAGCATGCATCACTTGTTGTTGTTGTTGTACCTACATAAGCATGTTCATATTCTGCATTAGCTATTGCAAAACATCACTGGAAATTCTGTTCTAACTATAAGTATCAAACCTCATCAAAAATCTTAATTCTTCAACACTATTTCCACCAACAATATCTTCCTCTTCCAACACCTTATAGTCACTTTTCTTGCACCCCAACTTCAGTTTCATCATAAACTAGTCCAATTGTATCAACACCAAACACCAATAACATCTTTAGCTAAATCCTCATTGTCAATTGCACTTCATCAACTTCTAAAGTGTTTTGAAGCTAGGCTTGCATTGCAACCCTCACCTTCAATAACCACTACCAATATAACTCAACATCAACATTGACCATTGCTCCTATATCGAACCTTAACACCCCAAGTTCTAGCCTTCCACATGTAAAATGTGTGTTACTACACACTACTATCAACAAAGAGTGCCAAGGGATTAGCACACATCTAGGAGGGGAAAAATGTTACTCATTTTCTAAAGCTCTCAAAGACATGACTATCAAAAATAGGATTTGTCAAAATTAGTAGTTAAAGTCTAAAATGTTATAAATAGATAGAGAAGGCTAAAGTGGGACCCAAAAAAAACATAAATAATTTTCAAAGTTATTTTATCCTTTAATGCCGTTCATAATAGATTTCTATAGTTAAATTTTGCTTTTAATAAAGTCTCGATACATTTTTTAAGATTTGACAACATGTGGATCATATCCAATATAAAGTTAGATAATGAGGATTACTCATATACAAATTGAATAAATTTGCATGTAAAACCAATTGCTCCACGTGTAAACTAGAAGTCCCACATATGACAAAAAAGTCTATTTAATCTTTGTAAATTGGTAGGTAAATCTATAAAGTATGGGACAATCGTGTCCTCTACATATACATTTGTGGGCAAGTCATAGAGGCCTATGGATGTGTAATGGGCAAGATGAGAGAAAATGGTTGAGGAGGCTCACTAATTTTATGTATTGAAAGTTTAAAAATTTAAATGAGGCTTATTTTTGCACAACTTTGTAGCATTCTAGTTTCTTATCTTCTTCTCCTTCCTCCTAAATCCACAAAGAGAGTGTGTGTGTGTGTGTGTGTGTGTGTGTGTGCGTGCATGCGTGCGTGCGTGCGTGCGTGTGTGTGTGTGTGTGTGTGGAGAAAGCACGAGAGAGTGGAAGTGAGAGAGAAATCCACTACCTTTATTTTAGCTTTCCTCTCCTCTTTTCTTCCACTTACAAGAGAAAGGAATGATGGATGAAGGACTAGATAGAAGCAATAGGAGCTTACATTGTTCTTTTGCCTTGAATTAAGTGAGCATTGAGGTTTCACCCTCGAAATCCAAACAACATCAAAGCAAGATAGATATTAATGAACATTTCTCATTTTCTCTTGTTTTCTTACATTCATTTCTGAGTGGAGTGGGCAAGAGATGGAGAGTGACAGTGAGAGTGAAAGATACATCCATTTATGTAAGAGGTGGATGCACCAAGAGTGAGTGATGATCTTGAAGCAATAAGAGTATTCCACCAATATCCCACAATTGAGCTCATAGACCCCAAGATGGATTAGCATATTTTCTTTCTTTGGGTAACCAAATCCTATTATCAATGTGCATTAAGATGTATAAATTGTATCTATTGTATCGTACTATACATGATTATTTGGGTCTTGCACACCTTTTTTGGCATTCTTGCCACATGAGAAGAAGGTTTCTATATGGTGTGTTATTCACCAAGTCTACCATAACCATATCCTGCATTAGCCTTTTCGATGGGAGAGTACATGTGGCATTTCAATCTAGAGTTGTAGAGACAAGACGTATAGTAGCATTGTCATAGGGGTTTTTGTCGAAAGGTCGTATCCACCAAGGATCAGAGATAGACCCTGGTCCGGAATCTCCCAGTTCACTCCTTCTTCTTCCAATTCAAAGTGCTATTTTCAGACTGTCCATTGTGATTGCAAGGCACGGGATTTTTCCCATCTTTCTTTTTCGTGAAAAATCCCAAAACTGGCTGAAAAAGCCACTTGCTTTTTGCATGCCACCCTATTCTAGAAGTTTTCCTAGCTTTTTAGGATATTTACAATAAATAATATCAAAAATAGGCTAAAATTGTTCAAAAATCTAGTATTTTTGAACCATTCATGCTACGGACACTAGCACTAATGACTGAGATGACATTGACTCTCTAGATCAATAAGAAAGTCAGATGACGATGCACTCCATAGTTTTTCACACTATGTCCACGTAGTGGCATGAGAGCGTCTTATTTGGCACTTGGAACCTTCACTTTTTTGTTTGGGTAGCCAAATAAATGAAATTTATGCATGGATAGGAGGATAGATATCATAAATGTCCTTCACATGCTTATGCATTTTTTCGTTACTTTAAATGAGTGAGAAGGGAGTGTACATATGGAATGTTTTCTACTCTTATAAAAGGCACACAATTTTCAGCATGTTTAGGATCAACATTAAAGGGAAGATGATGGTTCACCCAAAATATGGCTACATAGCTTAGCTATGCAAGAAACCATCAAAAAACATCAAATGAGAAGTCCTTTGTTGATGCTTATATCTCTAAAACCAAATCATTTCTACCAAAGGACCTTACAAACATGCAAACTCACCACTATAAGCAAATAGTTTAGGAAAAGGGCTTGAAACTGCTGATTTTGATTACCCAAAGCATCATATGCCAAAACATTCATATATTTAACAAATAAATGATATCTCAAGAAAAGAGGGACACACTTGTGAGGGCATTCCCACCCTTCTACATTTGCCATATGAACCCACCAACACTCATATTGACTAAAGAACATATTAAAAAGCCCTCTACTATATGGCCACCACTATTACACTTCTACAAACAAAAGGATATTGACATTAACACAAATGTCTTGAATCCAAAGGTGCAAGCTCTATCAAGATCAACTCTCATTGATATTAAAAATCTATAGAACAACAAGCTAGTGTACTTATTACATAACAAAGTAGACATAAGTGACATCTAAAACATTTGTGTACTATGCTGAGAATAAATTGAAAATGTTTGAATTACTATGCAACCTTGGTAACATGATTGTCGCACTCAGTTACCTAGTGCTCACAAAGCAACCTTATATTCCCTACCTCTCCCAAGAGTGCCACAAAACTACATATGTTCATAAATACAAACTGGGCATAGTAGCAAGCAATGTTATCAAAATGTAAAGCAAAGCTATGAGAATTTGACCCTGGCCACACATACATTTTCTTCAATGACATCAATTTAATCAAGATGCTTCTACAATCACTATACAAAGGGTCTGAATGGACAATAAACTTGTGCACAATTTGAAAAGGAGTTTGTGGCCAAAGGAGGGAAATTTTATGGAAATCCATAAAATTTAACATCCTCGATTAGGGTTATGGATCAAACTATAGCATGCAATCACAGAGATTGATGTTTCACTACCCTCTACATTGGATGCCTTGACACTATAATTACTGCTAGACTCGCTTTAACTAGTGATTGCTTTTGCACTCTAGTTGACCTTCTTTGTCAACCCCCTTGAGGTTAGAATTCAAGCAAGTGGATTCTCTATTTGTTGTGCATAGACTAATATACTCTCTAATGCATACATAATAGGCAACCACCTTGAGATAGGCATGTGGATTCTCCAACTACTGCACACATGGACCATTGTGCATAGATAGTAGGCATCCACCTTGCAAAGGAAAGGAGACAAGTGGATTCTTTTGGTAGCTCCATGGGTGGTCCACCATTTGATTGTGGCTAGGTTGATATTGTACAACCACCTAGAAAAATAGGGGGAGACAATAGTTTTACATTACTTTTTGGTATTATTTATTTCTCTAGAGCATCCTTTTAAGGGCTTGGCCATTCTAGTTCAGTATGGTGTTCTAATGTCTAATCTCTAACCTCTAATGTGGGGTCATCTCTCTCTTGTGTTTTTTCCTATAAATCAAAGTTGAAAGAAGGAGTTTGCAAGAAAATTTAGTTTGTTCAGCTTATCGTACCTTTGTTGAGAAAGGCACCCTTCCATTGCTTGCAAAAAACTTCCACATTGCGTGAAAACTCCACAAAAAGTTTCAGTCAAAATGCTATCCCAACCATGGAGAAACATGATAAGTGTAACAAATCTCCCCCCCCCCCCCCCCCCCCCAAGTGAATGATGTGCATGTATAAAAGGAATAAGCAAATCAATCCCCAAACGATATTAAGTCGAAAGTCTTGTGAAAGGCTTTGAACTTCTCTCTAGAGAGAGCTTTAAACACATATGCCGAATTGTCCTATGTAGGGACATAAACCAAGTCAATCTCCCCTGCATGGAGCCTCTCTCTAACATAATGATGACGCTCTTCAATGTGCTTAGTGAGAACATGAAAAACAAGATTCCTTGCAACTGTAGATAGGAGCGGGTGACATTTGTCCCACACTAAGATCTACCAAAAGGCGTCTAAGCCATACACATCCCAATGTAGTTGTAAATGCTTATAGATTGCTTCTTGCTCAGCCAAGAAATGCATGAATCACCAAGCATGAAACAATTGCCACTAGTGGTGGATACCCTCATGTTAAAACAACCAGCCCAATCACCATTTGTAAATGCATGCAACCAAAGAGTAGTGGCTTTTGTTGAGATTCAGCAATCACACTCACTAAACAGCCTCTTTGTATGGAGCTTCAGGGACAATGACATGCAGGCTAACCTATCCCATATGCACAGTGGTGCCTACTGCAGTTTCCTACTTTCCTATAAAGCATTGTACTTGCTTCCTTTTCTTAATGCAAAGATTGTACTCTTTTCTTTTCAGTGAAGTGTCAATGTCATTGTCCACATACACAAGATTGTGTTTATGAGTCCAAGTCTCAATCTTGGAACCTAATTCACTTGTGTAACAAACAGTGTCTATGTCTTCTCCATCATGAGTCCACACTTCTCATTCCATCCACCATAACTCACTGCCATGCTCTAGATCTTGTATCTCTCTCATGGTATCAGAGCGCAGCTGAGCATGGCTTAGCATGTTTCAGGTCCTCTCTCTACTCTCTCAGTCTCTCATAATCTCTATCTAGCTCAGCTCAAGTGTTTGACTTCATCTCCAACTCCATTTTCACTCTTTACCCCTTGGCAGCCATAGCCAACCTGCAACCTACCTCTGTTGGAGGAGCTGGATCTCCACTTACAGGGCATATTTTCACTTGCTTTCTTCTGGAGAAATGATCCTTGATTCAAGACGCTGCATCCTGTCACTTCAACCACCAACATTGGTGACCTACAGATCCAGTATTGTGTGATTCGTCAGTCGCAGTCCAGAAAACGGCGCCTTCTGTTCGTACAGCCCGATGTCCATCTGTGCAGCGCGATCCATCTTGGGTCTTTAGGGCTTTTGAAGCCTATCACTTAGGCTATCTTCAGCTTGAATCTTGAGGCATATGGTTCAGGCTATGAGCTGGAATCCTCAAAAAACCAGTCGTGCAGAAACCCTAAAAAAGACCACCATAGCTTTTTGAGCTCAAGCTCCTCTCTCACTTCACCTTCTCTCTCCTGCCACTTAAATCCAAGAGGGGAGATCTCACTAAGCTACTAAATTTCTCAACAAGACAAGCATCAAATCAAGGAGGGGAGATCTGTGAAGCATTTGAAGAACCATTGAAGATTTGAAGACTCAAGGAAGAAGATACAAACATGGTGTCCAGTGATACTCATCTAGTGCTCTTAGCACTTGTGTCTTGTGACACAACCAACTTTGCTGCAAACTGAGAATTTTGGAAACTGATTTGCTGCTGATCTTGCAACCTCAACATGGGAAAAGACTCTCCAAATGCTCGATTCAAAGGAGTCGGGTTTCACACCTGGCAAACCCGCATCAAGCTCATCTTGATGAAAAAGAGTCTCTGGGCCATCACAAATGGCAAAGAGAAGAAACCTCGGGATGCGGACCTTGCAACTACTTGGCAAAAGAATGATGACAGAGCCCAGGCCATTATCAAACTGGAGCTAGACGACAGTTATATCCACCATGTGGATAACTGTGAGACCTCACAGGATACATGGAAGAGACTTGACACCTTGTTCGGTGCACAATCTAAATCATCAAAGTATGGTCTCCTGATTGAGTTCTTCAGGCTTGAAATGAAGTCCAGCACATCACTTGCCACACATCTAAATTATATGGAAGGACTCCTAACCCAACTTGTAGGAATCAACATTAAAATGGACGAAGATGTTTGCATCGATGTTCTACTTAAGAGTTTGCCTCCTGAATATAATAATGTATCAACAACTTTAATCAACATGCCAAATCCTGAACTTGTTGATATCCAAGCATCACTGTTAGAAGAGGAAAAGAAGCTAAAAACTAAGGAAGAACCAAGTACCTCTAGAGATGAGCATGCATTATATGTTGGCAACAGGTACAAAGGCAAGAAGGATCAGCTCTTCTGTGACTTCTGCAAAAGGACCAGACACACCGAGAAGTTCTGCCACGCAAGAAAGAGATCCCAAAAGGCCTATCTAGTCGCAGTCAAAGAAGAAGAAGAAAATGGAGCAAAGGAAGATGAAGATGAAGATGAAGACCACCAGGATCGGAAGGACAAGACTCATCAGTCCTTCTACTCTCATAACTCTGATAGACTGTTTTAAAAGCCTTGTATTTCCTTGCCCTAATGCTTCCTGCCATAAGCTTTGTAAACTCCTCATGTAACTTGGCATTACAGTCCCTGTACACTTTGTGAGGCCCCTGTTACAGCCTCTGGATGTCCATCATGTTTTGGTGCCCACACTTAGCCTTTTCTGCGATAGCCTCTGGTGTCTACCATGTTTGTGGTGTGCCCACACTTTGCAGGTGGTTCTCATTACAGCCTCTACACACTTTGTGCCTTTCTAGTTGTGATTGAGGAGGGGTGTTGAGATTCAACAATCACACTCACTAAACAGCCTCTTTGTATGGAGCTTCAGGGACAAGGACATGCAAGCTAACCTATCCCATATGCACAGTGGTGCCTATTACAGTTTTCTATTTTCCTATAAAGCATTGTACTTGCTTCCTTTTCTTAATGCAATGATTATACTCTTTTCTTTTCAGTGAAGTGTTAATGTCATTGTCCACATACACAAGATTGTGTTTATGAGTCCAAGTCTCAATCTTGGAACCTAATTCACTTGTGTAACAAACAGTGTCTATGTCTTCTCCATCATGAGTCCACACTTCTCATTCCATCCACCATAACTCACTGCCATGCTCTAGATCTTGTATCTCTCTCAACTTTAGGATAGAAAAGGCCCAATGTTTGAGTGCCTTTGAGATAATGAAATACACATTTAATTGCTTACTAATGTGTAGTACCAAGTCTATGCATAAAACATGCCAACTGAGAGACCCCAAAGTGAATATCCATCCATGTATTATACAAGTATAATAAACAACCAACAACTTGCTAATAAAGAGAAGCATCAAAAGGTTCTCCTTCATCCTCAAGTATAAACGTGTGGCTTTTGTCTCAATGGGAGTAGAGATAGGCTTGCAATATTGCATTTGAATATGCTCAAGAAGCTTCCCAATGTACTTAAACTGATACAAAATAATGCCCCCCAACTACAATAATTTGTATGGTCAAGATCTATCACATCAAAAGTATGTTACAACTTAGCTTTTAAAACTGAGATATGTCTCATGAGGTCCAGTCAACAACATATCATCCACATAAAGAATGTGAATCAACAGGCTATCCCCATCTTTACGAACATAAAGTATGCTCTGAGTGTGTGAATTACTGAAGCGAAGAGCAATCAAGTATACATGTATCTTCTCATACCATGCCGTAGGTGCTTGGTTTAAACCATAGAGGACCTTATGCAAACAACAAACTTTGCTTTCCACATCTAATTGATACACATGCCAATCATAATGAGCAACCAAAGCAATGACACTACAAATGGTGGTCATACATGAAATGGATGCAAACGTCTCATCATAGTCAATCCCATGTTGTTGGATATACCTTTTAGCAACAAGACATGCCCTATAGCGATCCATGCTACCATCAAATCTTCGTTTTAATTTATAACCCCTCTTAGTGCCTACAGCACAGTTTTCAGCAAGTCACATGACTCCCATGTGCCACTTTCATCAATAGAGTGTTACTCTAATTGCATGGCTACCATCCAATGTTTATTTTATAAAGCATCATGTAAAGAAACAGGATCATTGCATGCAATAGCTACAAGTACTTTTGCTAGGAAGTTACCATGTGTATGGCAAGTGGTTGCTCTAGTTCTACCGAGGCGCAAGTTGTTTGCTCTCACGTAATGTATCTAACATTCATCTAGGGATTGTTTTAGCTTCTCGAATAAGAGCTCTCTCATGGCCACTTCATAATCAGCACTTGATCAATAGGCTGAAAATCAAGCCGATGTTCACTACTGTTGATTTTGCTAGTATAAACCCTCAATAGATTGCTGAAATTGACCAAAATCAAGTGCACTTTGCTAAAACAAAGGCAACAAACTGTCAAACATGTCTATAGGCCCCACCTTGGGCTAATTATTAAAATTGAAAGCAAGTTTTTCTTTATGCCTGGCATATACAAGACCTTTTCAACCATTGATAGTTTTTCCATCCACTACAATAATGTGAATCTGACCAATACCTTGAATTGCATACGAAGCATTGTTTGCACATACAAGTGGTTCCCCCTTTTATACATTTACATATTATACAAACAAGTCATGAAGGGACGTTATGTGCTTAGAAGCGCCGCTGTCAAAATACCATGTGCTACAAGTTTCAGTCTGAAAAACCATGCTCATGTGAAGAAGAAGTCATACAAACAACCACAACAAAGGCATAAGACTGTCCAAGCTTGCTAAATGTGTGGTTGTATCCTTTGCATTTGCTGAATTTTTAACAATACTCATGTTTGATTATTTCTTCTCTTCACTTGACATCCTCTTTTTGCATAGTTCAATAACATGGTGCAATAATTGCATCTCTTTTTCTTAGCATCATCATCCTTGGTGCTCAAGGAGTCCATAAAAGAAGCCATTTTGCATTTCCTTTGGCCTTTGAGGGTTGCCATGACCTTCCCTTTGTTTCGATTCGTTGCTTGCAAATGCTTGATTATCCATACTTCTATTAAAGCAATTCGCCCTTGACTGCTCTTCTTGCAACAATAGTGATACCAATGCATCAGATGTGTAAGCATTACATTTCTCTTTGCAAGTAAACAAAGTGTAGTGGCAAAACCGTGTTAAGTATCAAGTAGACTAACCAAGACCATATATACAAGAGATTCATCGAGAATGATTTCATCAATATTAGAAAGTTGCTTTGTGATATCCTTGACACATGTAATGTAGGCATCCACAAAATCACCCTCCGTTTATGTGCTCCATCTCAAGCTACTTACACAAATAGGCTACACAAGCCTCATTGCACACCTGATAAAATGAAGCAAGTTTATCCTAAGCATCCTTGGCCGTTGTGCATGACCAAATACGTGGGATAACTTGCCTTTTGTACAATAGTGCAATCAAAGCATGAGCTTGGGCATCACACCCATCCCACCTCAACTGATCTACTATGGAAGGCAAAAGAGCTGGAGCGAAAGATCCACTGGTGATAGTGGATAAGCTAGAAGAACATGTAGCATTCTATGTAACCAAGCCTACAAGCCTAACTTCTGAACCACATACATATCCCCAAAGCTACTTGGCAACAAGCACATGTTTCATCATGTATGCCTACACAAGATAGTGCCATCTAATTTGTCTAAGCAAATCATTTTGCCTAGCCAATTGCTTGTTGAAATTTTTTATTTTCTTACAACCAACTAATGTGCAAAGTACCAATGCGATTGCAACGCAAAAATAAAGTAAACAAAATACCAAAAACTCATAATCTTTCAAAAAATTGATGGCATCGATGAATTTTCAATTGAAAGGTCTCCAATGTGCACAAATGTCAATGCAAAAGGTATAATTGGTTACCTTGGGAAAATTTTGCAAAAGCCCCACATTTAATTAGTAAAGTTTGAAAGCTCGAATGTGAAAGCCCTAAATTTTGAAACAAGATCAGCAATTTTTGAGTATCGAGTTCAAAATCGCCAAAATTTTGGTGAAATTCGAGATGTTTAGGCAAAAGCTCTCAAATTCTAAAAGAAATTTGGGGGAAATTTGGGTCGGCTATAAAACCCTCAAATTTTATGCTTTACAATGACACCTTACACAAACATGTGCAATTCAAAGGACTCAATGTTAAATAAGACTTGCGACTGATTATTTTAATGCAAAATAATATCGAGAAAACAAAACGTCGACGAATCTGTTGGTAATGTGGCACAAATTGCCGACTACATGTTTGATGCCAAGCAATAAGTGCAAGTCAAGCAACAAGCGACGAGCATGATTTTAATGAGCAATGACGAAAGCGTGGGACTGACAGAGCTAATGGAATAGTGTATTGGTCCAATCAACGCCTGGCAAACAACGTGATGGGTCGAATTTGGCATGGCAAGAATAGCACGTAAGTTGTCAAGGCTTGTCGACGTAGTAAGACAAAGGGGATGTGGCACAAGGCTATCAAGGTGATGACGTGGAACTGGCGGCTCCTGTTGGCAAGTCATACAACGCAAGCAAACCTTTAATTATGACAAGCACGGCAAACATTGACAATGACCAACTAGACTGACAACAATAATGACGAGCAAACTAGTGCAACTTATGCAAGCTACCAACAAGCTAAACAAGACAATTGGCAAGGGAAAGAGCAACCAAGCGCGAGGTTCAACAATGGCCATGGCAATGTGCAAGCAAGGTGACGGCTAAGAAGGGCCATGGCTCTACTACCATTGTTAGATTAAGATTTTGCAACAAGCACACACTCTCACAATGAACAAGTGAAGGAGAGTGCTGCAAGGTCACATCCACTATGTGAGACTGAATGAAAGTACAATCCCCAAGTTACTAAGTATCACACCCATTGAGGAGTGTTCACACGGAAAAAACCCTAAGGTAAAAGGTGCCCATGAGATAACAGAGCATTCCCACCAAAACTTAAGAGCAGCACGATAAGTGTAAGAGAATCTACAAGATTTTCAGCTATAAACAGTTCTGCAAGCATTTTCAGTTTATCATACATTTGCTGCGAAAGAACCTCTGCCATTACTCACCAATAAATACTTTTCCTGAACGACAACACAAAACTATGGCCCAAGTTCCCACAGAGCCAAGTTTCAGATCAGCAAGACTCTCTCCCCCTCCAATCCAGAATCTTGAAGATAATAGTGCAGTAAAACTAAGTCATATGGAAGGCTCAAGTAAGTTTTTAATTTCCAAATCTTTTACCACAATGCAGGTCTGGATGTTTGACAACAGATTTCCCATCAAACTTCAATCTTATCCTCTCTATATGTTAAAATGGTTACTGAAAATCCTGAATGGTAAGCCAAGCTCCAAATCCACCAGTTAGTCATCGAAGCACTGGTGCAAAAAGACTGAAAGATTTAGCATGCTAAAATACTATAATTTTAGAACTGCTATCAAGGGATTCCAGTCAGGATTTTGGCATCAATATTCAACTCATATTAACCAGAAACTGTGGGCTTGCATACAATCGTACACATTTTGCTATTGAAATCTTAGATTATCCAAACTTTAAAATAAGCACAATAAGATGTTTGGAAATACTATATAGTCATATGTAAAATACAAGGAGATAAATGGGTACAGTCAAAATGAGTACACAGGTGCAACACCAACCTTAGAGAAACTGACATTACCTTCAGATCCCATAATCATATGTAAAGCACGATAAGATGAATAGTACTCTCAAAACTAATACACTAAGTGCAATACACACCTTTCAAGGACCCACATTCATCTTACAATAATTATGTCCCATGTACCCTTCAGCCAAAAGTTTCAACAACAGCACTCTTGCTCACAGAACAGGTCTGTGTTTAGTACATGCAACATTCAACAAGCCTATGTGGCCCCATGTCACTTGGTTATCATTCAGCATCTCTCTTCCCTTCTGGCCAACAATCCAATAGGACAGTATGACAATCGTTCAGCATCTCCCCTCGCTTCTGGCTAACAATCCAATAGAAGGACAATGTAAACAACTGGGTGGTCAAGCTAAAGAATAGAATACATTTGAGGCAACTTTAATCCTCCTATACCAGAATTCTTACTTTACATAAAAGGGCACTAACCATGTCCAATACCTATATAAAACTATGTATAGCAAGAACAGGTAGTGGACAGCAGATGTGCCATTGTGAACAACATTGTTGAAGCCTAATCAAACCGAAACAACTTGCTCTGCTGTCAGACCCTCCACAGATAAATCCATACCAACCTTTCCTAACAAGCTTCTGGTGAGTTCGGAGAGATTCTCAACTGCAATTTTTGTGGCCTCAAGGGCTGACTCTCTCTCACTCAGCTTTTTTTTCATTGAATTGAATGTATCCAATTCAATGTGATTATGTGTTTCCACCTTATCAGAGGATGACTCTGAACAAACTTGGGAATCTGAGTTTGTCACATCTTGTCCCGTGCCATTTACAAGCTGCTTGCCCAGTTCAGAAAGCTTATTCAGAGCACACATAGCAGCCTCCACATCAAGTCTTGCAGACTCAAGCTCAAGCTTTTCCAGAGCTATCTCAGCTGGGGTTTGTCCATTTGGTCCTACTCGAGTTTGTGCGATAGTATAAAGTGTGGTCAGCCCCTCTGCTTCCTGAATTATTTCATTCCTCATCTTCTCTAGCTCTCCTTCCCTTGCTTCTAGCCTTTGAAGCATACTTCTTATTTCTTGATCTTTAATATCAAGGTTCGTGTGAGCTTCTAGAAGCTCAAGCTCCTTGGCTTTAAGAGAATCCTTCAGTGAACTAAGCTCTGCATCCACTTCCTGCAACTTCAAGTTATCCTCTGCTGATTTCTTCCTGAGATACTGAATCTGGAGTTCCTTCTCCAGATTTTCCCGATTTGAAGCAAATAACCGATAATTGGCTTCAGATAATTGTGTATCCCCATTAATCACTGCAGCCTTGGCAGGGTCACTAGCAGTAACCAGGTTATGGGATAATGCTGCAATCTGCTCAATGAAGGATGTGACTTCTGAAAGTTTGATGCTACTACTGTTCAAGGTTGTAGTAATCTCTTTGAGTTGTTTCTCCCTGTCCTTCAACTGGCAAGTTACATTGCCAAGCTCTGCCTCTTTAGCTTCCAAGTTGGCTGTCAGCTTAAAAACCTCATTTTGTAGTTGAATCACCTTTTTTTGAGCTGCTTCCAGCTCTAAGCTTCTGTCTTTCAACAGCATCTGACTGTTAGCATGATCAGAATTTACCTTTTGGACTTCCATCTTTGCACTAATGAGCTCCGTCTCCTTCAGCCGCAGTAAAAGCTGTGTGTCAGAAAGGTTCGAATCCTTGTGTTGAAGCTCCAGCTTCAAAGCATTGACCTGAGCAGTGGACTCTCGCAAATCTTCTTTCTCCTTTTGTAGCTTCACCGTCAATGATTCAATCTGTCGCTCCACATTGTCACACTCTTTCTTGAGATCACTACAGGACTCTTGTAAACTAAGGGCCTTTTCTTTTTCTTCTGCATATTTTTTCTGCAGTTGAGCCAAATCTAATTCCAGGTTCCTTGAGAAGCGTTTCTCATTGAGAATCTCATTCCGCTGTTGCTTATTCTCCATTTCCTGTCTCTTTATCCTATTGCGTAAACTCTGAATCTCTTTTTGCGAGGCTTCTAGCTCACCCCTTACATCAGAAAGTAGAGACTGACACCTCCTGAGCTCCTGTTCCACAGAATCAACCCTAAAATTGCTAGATGACAGGTCTTGCTTTAGGACTTTCAGCTGTTCCTGTACCTTCAGCCAAGTGAGGGCTCGCTTCTCCAGCTCTGCTTCAGCTCTTTTGAGCTTTTCCTGCTGCAAATGTTTTTCCCTTTCAGCTAAAGCCAGGTTTTTCTCACTCACCTGCAAAGAATCTCTCAACTCGCCTAATTGGCTAGCCTGCTTTGAAATGAAGTCCCTTGCTTCTGCCAATCTCGAGGTCATGGTCTCAACCTTTGCCTTCGCATCTGCAAGAGCCTCATCCTTCTGAAACAACTCAGTTCTCAGCTGCCTAAGCTCATTCTCCATGTTGCAGCAGACATCTTTCTGCAAGCTTAGTTCCTTTGCTTGTAGTCGAAGCTGTTCTTTCAATGTGCTAAGCTCCATTGCTTGCTCAGCACACTTCTGCTTTGCCAAAATAAGCTCATCTTTGATCCTAGCTTGCATGCCTTGGGCTTTCTCCATCTCTCTTTCACGGTCCAACAGAGCATATTTGGCCCGTTTGAGGTCCTGCTCATCTGCCTTAACAGCAGACTCGGCAGCTCTGAGCTCTTCTTCCTTCAAGTGCAGTGCCTCAATCGCATCACGAACATAACCTTTCAACGAGGAGATATCTAAACCAAACGATTTCGTTTCCTCAAGTCCATCAGAGTTTTGTTCTAATTTCTCACTTTGCAAGAACAGCCTCTCCAGGGCTGCTCGTGTGGGGTCCGATGAAAATCTCTCATTGTTGTTATCACTAAGAGCCTTCGGACTGTTCAAGTCCGCTTTGATGGTGATCCAATATTTATGTTTCTCCTCTGGAAATGCGATAGGTTGCCAGCCGCTCCGTTTCACCCTCTACTCAGGGCATAATCAATGTCAGCCAAGTACAAGAAAGCACAAATCGCGATGTTCTTGTAAAAACAAACAGAAAGCTCACTTGACACATCTACTCTGGGCAGAATCCACGTCAGATAAGTACAGGAAAGCACAGATTGCGATGTTCTTGAAAAAACAGACAGAGAGCACACTCGACATATACTTTGGGCATAATCAGATTCCGGCAACTACAAGAAAGCAGAAATTGCGATGCTCTTGAAAAAGCGAACAGAGAGCGTACTTGACAACACAATATTCTTGAAAAAAAGACAGAGTATACCTTTAAGGAAACAAACAGAAAGCACACTTGACAGCACAAACTGCAATCTTCTTGGCAGCAAGACAGAGCATACCTTTAGAGAGCGATTGAAGCAAGCTTCTGGCCTCTGGAGGGTGACGATAGACCGAGAAGACGCTGCAAACGCCATGGATTTCTTCAGGAGTGGACCAACGGCATAAGGCTGATTTGTATACACAAACGACACATTTTACATTTCCTGGCTCCGGCCACCGGTGATAGGGCGGATATGGCGAAGGCAAGGACACCTGTTAGGGCTGCCTATTATTTGCAAGAAAGATGAAATTTTTGACGCTCCGACAGTAGACCTCTCAGGCCAGAAATCGAGAGGCGGCCATGAGAGAAGCGAGACATTACCAGGACAGAGTTTGACCTAAGCTCATCCGCCGCAACCAACGATGGAAGCTCGCATGGTACGGTGAAACGCACAGAATCCCGCGAGAGAGAGAGAGAGAGAGAGAGAGAGAGAGGAAAAAGACTAATCAAAACAGTCCCGAGAGGGAAAGAGAACGTAGCAATAACCTTGGTTGGTGGGCTCCGCTGCGGGATTCTAATTTTCTCGGGAAGCCTGTGGGCCTTTTGGATTGTGGTTGGAAACAAAGTTGGTTCCTCCAAGCACCTGAGAATACCTCACATCATCTCCACGTGGACGCATCTCCACACTCCATCCTCCACGTGGACGCATCTGCACACTCCATCATCCACGTGGAGCCATCTCCACACTGCATCTGTGAAAACACATGTTTCCAAGTAAGCAGGGTCCACATTAAAATACCCCTTTTGCTCAAGGGCTTGTAAACGACTTCCCAATTAATAGAATAGAATTTGCATTTTTAAAATACGCAGGAGGAGAGCACAACACGCATGGATTTGAGCGGCGCATAAGGCGTGGATCCAATGTGACAAGTGCTCAATAGTTGAGCGCAAGGGACATGGATCTGATGTGGCAAGTACTAGACCGGTTTTGAAAAGTATCCATGGAAACCCACTTCATACCACCTATTGCAAATGTTTGGGATGGAACCAATGGCCTCATGCCACACACTAGAAAGACTTTCCGATAAGAGTTGTTACACACCACCAAGCCCTGCCCAATTCCTACCCAGTGATGAAGGGAAGAAGAAGACCACCACATGGGGAACATGGCTGAGGGTGCCTTACACATTGAGGGCCACCCACATTTAATTACAAAAACAAATTAGATTTCTCGGCCACAAAGCCTTAATTTTTTGCAAAATCACATGTCCCCCCAACTATGCAATCTATCTAGTCATCCCTTGGACGAGGAAGGCTACCTATCTAGCAAATATTTTGTCAAGTCACTGACTCGTGCATTAGGGAGACTTCATCCATCCACAAAATAGTCTATGTAACTAGCCTAAGCCAACCGTATTTTTACAACTAGAAAAGTGCAACGAACTTTTTAGTAATTTATCCATTCTTTGGGAGAGGCATGTACCCATTGTTAACTTGATGAAGCTTGGTTCAAACTTCTATATCTATATTTGAGTGACGAAGTAAAAACAGGCAAACTTGCCCTGACACTTTTGGATACACAAGCACTTGCCATACAAGCCATACGTCAGTGTACTTCCCTACTCATCTGACCAAACCTAACTCCTGTGCTTTGCACATTGATACAAAAGTGTAGGTAAATGCTTTGCATTTCATATCACTTACGATATCATCCAAGTATGAAATGTATAGAGAAGCACTATGCACTTCATATCACATCGCATTTCACATGTCAAAGTGTGTTTTGAGCACAAGCAATAGTATTAATGTTGACCTTATCTTGATGTCATGTAAACATCCATACCAATGGGCACTTGGAAATATTGCTCACCATGTGTACAAGATTAATCAACATTTTCTTAGTTTGTCAAATGCTTGCCAATCCTAAAGTATTAGCAAGATAGATCAACCATATTGTTATTACAATTGATCCGCAAACACCCTCAACGCCTAGGATAGTGGGACATTTATTAAGAGAAAATTCAATGATCCTAATGTTGATATCCTTATCCTCAAAATAATATGTATAATAAAATAAATATGATTTTGAAGTCAACAAGCAACGTTGATCATTTCGAACCAACAATGGGAGAGCAAGTACAAGAGACGATATCGTATGACAAATCAAACCAAGGGCTGGGGGGGACGGCTCAGGATATATCTCAAGTGGGGTTTTGTCATCACTTGTGGAGTCGAGTCAATGTGGAAGGGGAGAGAGAGAGAGAGAGAGAGAATGTGGGAACTCCAACAGTCACAATGTGTGACCAGCCTTCCCTTTATTCAAATGTCACTAAAAGAATAAAGAATAAAGTGATAATGATGGGCACTCGCTACCTGCAATGTGCAGGTGTGCGGGCACTATCAATGTAGTAATACACGGGCAGCTAGGCACAGGCACCTTTAACCTCAACAACCTCCCACTTAAAGGAAAATGTGTCCCTACTGAAAGGAGAGAACAAGAAAAAAGTAACAAAGTACAAATGTACATAAGTACAATAAGATGAGGAAAGATGTCATCTCATCCAATGCCTATCAACTGCCTAAGGAAGGTAAAACACTATGCTAAAGATACTTTTCATGAGAAGATCTGCAAAATTTTGGTCAATTGAGATCTTGACAAGGTCAATAGACATGTCCTCAACGACCTCTCTAATGAAGTGATAATGCACCTCAATGTATTTCATCTTCCATGTGAAGACTGGATTCTTGACTGACTAGATAGCACTCAAGGAATCCGAATGCAGTGTAGAGACCACATCAGTAATACCAAGGTGTGCCGCACCAAAGAGCCTCCTTGAAAGCCTCAATGGTTGCAACATACTCACCCTCGGTAGTAGAGAGAACCGTGCATTTCTACACCCTAGACATCCAATCAATATCATCTCTAACAAAGGTGAAGACATAGCCAGAGGTGGATTTTCTACTGTCTATATGTCTTGCATAATCAGAGTCAATGTACCCCATGACTCCCATATCCTGGACACCATAACATATGCACATAGCTTATGTGTCCTTCAAGTACCTCATGATATCCTTGACGGCATCCCAATGATGTCTTCCAAGTGTAGGCATATAGTGTATGGTAACTCCCACTGCAAATGCTATGCTAGGATGAGTGGCTATCATGGCATACATCAAACTACCCATGAAAAATGCATAAGGGATCTTGGCCATCTCAACCTTCTTCTCATCAAACTACAAACAATTGGCCTAACTAACCTTCACATGAGAAGATAGAGGGCAGCCAATAGGCTTACCATCTTGCATTTGAAACCGCACAAGGACTTTTTGGATATACTCATGTGATAGATAAAGGAGGCCCTTAGAGCAATCACACGTGATGCATATCCCAAGAATATGCGAGGCATATCCCATGTCCTTCATCTCAAAGCTCTTCTTGAACTAGGTTTTCAAGGCATCCAACTCATCATGAGCTCTCTCAGTAATAAGCATATTGTCCACATAGAGTACCAAAATCATAAGGTTGCCATCATGAGCCTTCTTCATGTATAAACACAAATCCATAGCACTGCAGCTATATCCCTATGAATGCATAAAAGCATCAAACTTGTGGTACCATTCCCTAGGCACTTGGTTAAGGCCATAAAGGCTCTTTCTTAACTTGTACACTAGGTATTTATTGCCTTTTTCTGCAAAGCCCTTAGGCTATTGCATATAGATCTCATCATGCAAGTCTCCATGTAAAAAAGGAATATTTACAACCATCTAATAAAGGTCTAGATCTATGAGCAACCAATGCTAATACCAAGGGTAAGGTCGTCATTTTGACCATGACAATGCCTTCTTGCCACTAGGCAAAGGAATTAAATCCCATGTATGGTTAGTCTGTAAGGAGTGAAAATCTGATTGTATAGCCCTATCCCATGAGTTCCTATCATCTCTATGCATGGCCTCATCATAAGAGAGAGGCTCATCTACATCTATCACCATAACATAATCCACAGAGGGTGTAAAGCACTCACACTAACATCTAGCTCTAGTAGAATGTCTCAAAGAAAGCTGATCCTGCACAACAAGTAGGGCATGGGCCACTAGAGCATTAGCTGTGTTGCATGCTGTCTAGTTGGTTGTACGGGAGTAGGAGGCTCCTCCTGAAAGATCACCCTGTGTATCTCAACTACCTGCTTAGGTTGCTTATGCATCTTTTCCTCATGGAAAACTACATCATGGCTGTGAATAACCTTGTAAGCCTGTGGATCCCATATGTGATAGCCCATCTCACTTGTATCTCCATAACCAAGAAATACACATTTTACGGACTTAGGATCTAGCTTATTGTGCTTTTCCTTGTGGGAACATGGTAGAATACCTCACAACCAAAGACGAATGAGCAAAGGATGGAGATTTTCCTATCCATACGTCCTCTGCAACTTGGCAATCAATAGTAGTGAAAAGGGACCGGTTAATCGAGTGTACGGTAGTAGTAATTGCCTTAGTCCAAAAGTATTATGGTAAGTTTGCTTGGCTAAGCATACTATAGACTCTCTCCTAAATCGTCATATTCATGCATTCGGCAATACCATTCTGGCGAGGGGTGTAAGGGGAAGTTAACTAATGCTTAACACCTTGCTCATTGCAAAACTGTTCAAAAGCTTTTGAGACATACTCACTCCCATGATCAAATCTTAGGTATTTCAATCTATACCCAAATTGATTCTCAACAAGAGCAAGCCAACTCTAAAAGGTAGACAAGACATCTGATATTTGCTTAGGGTAATCCCAAGGTCTTGTGTGAGTAATCATCAATGAATGTGACAAAGTACTTCATACCACCTAGTGACTGACAAGGCATGGAACCACATACATCTGAATGAACAAGAGCCAAAGGCTCACCCATGCACTTCACATTAGACTTCTTATGTGTACTATGTGTCTGTCTACCATATAAACAATGATCATAAGATTTAAAACACTTATAGTCTAGGGGCGAAAAATATAGTAAACTGGTAAACATTTTCATTTCTTTTAAAGACATGTGCCTAAGGCAACGATGCCACAAAGAGATACATGTGGGATTGCAACCATAGCCAAAACATGGTCAATTAACCCATATATAAGCAAAGGATAGAGGGCATTAGACTTGGCACCACGTGCAATAACAAGATTCTCACGAGTAATCTTCCATGAGGAATCACCAAAAGAGACAACATAACCTGCATCATCCAAGGTTCCATTAGAGATAAGGCTCTTCGTTGAGAGCTGGTACATGACGTATATCATGAAAAGTGAACAAGCTATCTAAACCAAAACACAGCTGGACATCACCAATGTCAACTATCTCCAATGCCAGGTCATTACCCAAATGGACAAATCTAGTCATATTGTGTTAGAAGTGAAACCACTCTCTATGAGGGGTCACATGAAAGGAAGCCTTTGAATCTATCAACCAGCTATGAGTATATCCTGACAAAGCATCAATTAGCTATGAAGCATCCAAAGAAGAAGCTACCAAGATAAGATCATCATATACATTAGGTTGTACTATATTAATATCTTCAATCTTAACACTAGACTTGCTCGGCACAATTCTATGATCGTCATTCTTGTCCTACACTTTACCCTTTTCCTTTTTCTTGCACTTGTCTTCATGCATTTTATGGTAATGTGGCCAAATATGGCTTTCTTTCCCACAATAATGACAAGTAAGACCAAACTTACGGCCATGGGACTATCCACGTGTCCTAGACCTACTTGTTAGAGTCTCTACAATGGCTATTTCCATCTTAGTTGCCTCTCATAGTCAATGCATGGGATATATAGGAACCATGCACATTCTTTTTGTTCACCTCTTTTGTCAAGAGGGCGCTCTCATTGTCGTGCAATTTCAGCCCATCCTTAGCACATAGAACTGTACGAAAAGTGTCCCATGACTTAGGTAGAATACCAAGCAGAAATAAAGGATGTAAAGTATCCTTGAAATCAATCTCTTGCAAGCTAAATGACTGATGATGGTGTGAAACTCATTCAAGTGTGTAGACATAGAAGTCCCTTTCTTCATACGAAGGTTGATCAACTATTTCAACCAATACATTTGAGATGCAAGACTTTGCTTATCATAAAGTTTCTTAATATGTGTCCAAAGCTCATATACAGTTTGATTTCTAGTTACAACATTGTACTTAGAGAGTGATAAAATAATTGAGGACTTACATAGCTCATCCAATTCGTCCCAATCCTTAGCCACAATGTTTTTCGAGCTTTTGGCACCCCATTTTTGAGTGGTCTGCACTAAAGCTTGCTATATCTAGGTCTTTCAATAGCTTTAATTGGTCCCATCTAGTTTCTCAATATTGAAGATAGCATTGTTGTGACAAGAACCACTAGCCATAATGAGACCAAGCAAATACAAAGAAGGGTAAGACAGGTTGCTGTAATACCTTACAAATTAGCCCCGAAACCACTACTAAATCAAGCGAAAGATAAAAGATAGTTTCAAAATAATGAGCTGTCCACGGCTTATAAGCAAAAGACTGTCAAGCCTAGGTGATTGCCCTCAAACAAAATGCATAAAACTGAAATGATAGCCTATTGTGATAAATTGTTGAATATTCCAACAACCAACTATGAGTAACCAAGAACGAAGAAGCCATGAACAACTAGCATTGAGAAGATTGTCACAATTGTAATGTGTTAGAAACCATACATGCAATAGGCATAGACATCATGCACAAGGTAGGTCTCAAGGATAAATGAAGAGAACGGCCAAATGCATAAACCACTGAGAAAGCTCAATATATAACCCAAAAGCATATAAATACCACTAACAACACCTTAACAAACATAAGTACAGGTCCAAGCCAAGAGATCAAATCGGCCTACGATAGGTGACTACATCCAATAAATATCAAGAGAGCATGTACATGTCATAATGAGTCCCACAGTCTCACTGTGATAAGCTCAAGCTCAACTGCATAAACCAAATGCTTTGTAGTATATTCAAGTGCCAATGTGGCTCAGTACATAAAGTCAAGTAGCTCCAGCTGAAGTAAAAGTTGAATGCCAAATGAGCAACAAAAGGTCAAAATACCATGTGAATAACATTCGAGAATCTAAGATACATAAAGAATAAGCTGGGAGCATAAAACCCAATAGATTCTTCAAGCTCATAACTATAAGCCATTGAAGTAACCAAGACATGTAACCAGTGCCAATATCAATGTAACAAAGCTCAAATATCACCTCGAAAGCATGCCATAGCATATCGAGAAGTATACATAACAATTGAAGTAGCAGTACATCCACTGAGTATTTTGTTAAGCATAGATTATTATTAGGCATAAGCTTTTCACTGATAAATGCTTGTTGCCATGTTATTATAGCACTAAAATGATAGTGAAATTTGAGATATTTCAAGCTCAAATGAGTCCCAAAAGCATAACCATACCATTTAGGCACCAAAATAGCATCCCTAAAGCATCAAATATGCATTATGAAATTTATTGTTCGTTGTCCAAAACTAAACGATTCTATTTTATGTGAAACAAAGAATAGAAAATTGTGTAGAATCAACTTTTTGAGTGCAATATTTGTAGCTCTCATTGTGCTCTTTGTTTTTAGCTATAAAACGCCTAAATCCGATACCGTATGCAAAAGTTATGGCCAAAATACAATAGTGTTATCTAGCTACCATAGTTGTCCACAACTTCTACAACACACTCTTTATCCACTCAAAATGGATAAATTTTCTGCTCCTCAACTCAATAAGCACTCAACAAGGCTCAGCTAAGCCTTGGAAAGTAGAGCAAGCTAGAACAAGCCAGAAGAAGGAAAGACTCAATGCATACCTTGAGAGAAATAAACAATGGCTACCATCAAACCTTGAGTTGAAGCTTTGAATCGAGGCTAAAGCAAATGATAAAGAAGCTCCTTGAATGGTTGGTGCAATGGCTCTGATACTAGTTGAAGGGAGCCCTAAGTGGAAGCACGTGAGTGGAAGCAAGAGCTATGGTGAAAGGAGTAAGAGCAAGAGAGAGAGAGAGACACAAGATGTGGGAACTCCAACAATTACAATGTGTGACTGACCTTCCCTTTATTTAAATATCATTGAAATAATAAAGAATGAATTGATAGTGATGGGTCTCCACCACCTATAGTGTACAGGTGGGGGTACTGTTAGTGTAGTAATACATAGAAGGCTAGGCACATGCACCTTTACCCCTAACATGGGGATGATCCATGCCCTTTCAACCCTGTGAATCTCTCTCTCTCTCTCTCACACACACACACACATAGAGTCTCTCTCTCTCTCTCTCTCTCTCTCTCTCAACCTACGAAGTGTAGACTAGGGCAAAAAACCTAACCCTTACACATCTCTCTCTCTCTCTCTCTCTCTCTCTCTCTCTCTCTCTCTCTCTCTCTCTCTCTCTCTCTCTCTCTCTCTCTCTCTCTCTCTCTCTCTCTCATCCACCCGAAATTTTCAAGAAAACATGCAATTACCAACTTTTTGTATTGTTTTTTTCATATTTCTCAATCTTTGCGCCCTTCCGTTTTGTCTATCAAAGTGATTGCAAGAGGAAGGCTATTTTTTTGTATTGTTTTTTTCATATTTCTCAATCTTTGTGCCCTTCCATTTTGTGTATCAAAGTGATTGCAAGAGGAAGGGTTGCCCTGCCCTAAACACAAAAAGAAAACATCATGATGAAGCTTTGAGAGCTAGGGCTATGCTATCATTGAGGAGGATCTCCATAGCACCATATCAACGGCCATCATGCAAAAGTGCTTTGATATCAAATTTAACTAGTTGCCACATGTAGCAATGACGTAGTGATCAGATATATACACATGTATAAGAAGGGATTGAGAGAGTATAGGGACCAAGCTTGATGGCCCAAACTAATGTATATTGATTTAACCAACATAGATGAGTAAAAGATTGTTTGACTTGTAAGGCTTCTTTTGGTTTAGCATTTTGTTTGCCATGTCACAAAAGCATCATACAAGCCTCATACTAGTCTTTAGAAGTCTCTCATTTGTTCTATAATTTTATGTTTATAATCATTGGAGTATAATTCATTTCCTTCTATAATTGATGGAACATGAATGCTTTTTTAACTCCTCTTCTTTAATCTATGGGATTTTGTTGACAAATATTAATAAAGATATCATTAATTATGAGAAGATGTTCTTCTTTAATCTATGGGGTTTTGTTAATGAATATTAGAAAGGATATCATTGATTAAACAAAGGTGTTCTTTAGATGTTGATGAAGTTGAGGAATAGTTAGCGAGTACATAGCATGGTGGAACATTGCAAGGAGTAGCACAAATAGTTATAGAGGTGAGAAGATACATATTCACCTGAAACATAGATGAATATGATTAAGTATTCTGTGAATATAATCTTTCTAAGACAAGTAGAGAAGTCCCTTAGAGCGATTGCATGTAATATGCATACCAAGTATGTGCAAGGCCTATCCCATGTCCTTCATCTCAAAGCTCTTCTTGAGCTAAGTCTTTAAAGCATCCAACTCAACATGAGCACTCCCAACAATAATCATATCATCAACATAAAGCACTAAGATAATAAGGCTACCATCAAAGGCCTTCTTCATGTAGATACATGGATCCATATCACTACGAGAATGCCCCTATCAATGCATGAAAACATCAAACTTATGGTACCATTCCCTAGGTGCTTACTAAAGCCCAAAGACTTTTCTTCAATTTCCACACTAGGTGTTCCGTGTCTTTTTTCACAAAACCCTTAAGCTGCTACATATAAATATCTTTATGCAATTTCCCATGTAAAAAAGCCACCTTAACATCCATCTAATAAAGCTCCAAATCCAATTGAGCAACCAAGGCCAACAAGACCAAGCTTAGGGTAGTTATTTTGTTTTAACTTTCCAATATAGGATGCTTATTTGTGCTTAGTGATTGATCTAGCATAGTTGCATAAACCTTGATTTGTTGTAGTTATAACTTGATCTTGACCAATATATCTTTTTTATA
Source organism: Lygodium microphyllum (assembly GCF_053477565.2). Classification (NCBI taxonomy): domain Eukaryota; kingdom Viridiplantae; phylum Streptophyta; class Polypodiopsida; order Schizaeales; family Lygodiaceae; genus Lygodium; species Lygodium microphyllum. The sequence goes on from NC_141146.1 coordinate 79,475,655, forward strand.
TAAGCCAGGTAGAGTGGAGCTATCATGCATGCTCTATCCCTATGGTTCTATCTTGTATCTTTAGGCTCATAATCCTTGAGGTTAAGAAAAATGGTATGACCCAAGGTGTGTGCATAGTCATGATCATCATGTAGTTGCATCGTGTTAGTGATATAGTAGACTTTTGTGTTGGTGAATTTTTTTCATTGGAAGAAATAAATACAATAAAAAGTTCCGGATTTCTCGGGGCTGGTTCCAAATTGTTCAGAACGGCAAGCATTTGTCTGCCCACCCGTAGGGTAAATCTGCGGCTACCCCTCCGATGCGAAAATAATTGTGCATCATTCGCACTCACCCACGCGATATTGCTGGATCAAGCTTTCGCCCATTGTCCAAGATTCCCCACTGCTGCCTCCCGGCGGAGTCTGGGCCGTATCTCAGTCCCAGTGTGGCTGGTCATCCGAAAAGATCAGCTCTTCCGATATGAGTGAAAATAGGATCCAGGGCCAGTCACACGTTCTACTGCGCTGAGATGCAGAGGGTACTGGCCCCATGTAAACATATTCTACTGTTTAGGGGGAATCACATTAACATGTTTTTTGGTCCAAGTAGCGACTGGTTTTGCCATGACTTTCTATTACCGACAAGATGTTTTGTAGAGCTAATGTGCCCAAAATAAATCATGTACACAATTTCCAATGACAAAGAACCCTATTGAACAAATGAACAATGGAACTAGAGCCAGCACAAGCCCACATAGTGAGTTACCAAATAGTACATGCATAGACATATTTGTATGCCTCGATAGAATCAAATAGATCATATTGTTGGTGAGTTAGAGATATGTCACTATTCAGCTACATTTCTATTAGGTTAATGTTTATGGGTGCGCCAATAACGAGGTACATTAACATAAGTGATAATAGTATGATGATCATTGGGTAACAAAAACACCATATGCTAATTTTCAAAGTCAGCATTGTGAACAAATATACAAATATTATCAACATGATTAACAAATTTGTCCACTATATGTGCCTAAGCAAGCATAATCGTGCTCAACTTGAAGCCTTTCCTACTTCCTTCTCACATGGCTTGTTTAATTTGCCTTGCATTGTAACATTAAATTTTTAAGGGGGCTTTGGGAGAGAGGGGAACTTCCCCAACTGTGCTTTTCACCTCAAAACTTTATTGCGGCAACTTGGCTCAAAAAATGGACATGCCTTAGCTAGTGAATTCCTAAAGCCATCTTCAACAAGTTGAAAGCTAGTAGGTGGATGTGGTAGCTGTGACTTTGATACCTTTGCTTGTTTGACAAACATCTACATATGAAGAGCAAGGTGTTGAGAAAACTCTAATAATTCCACATCACCATCTACCAAGTACATATAATTTTAAGAAAACCATAACATCCATTCTAGATCAAAGCCAAGCTTGATCATAGCCACTAATACCTACCACACTGGAAGAGTATCTTGTCAACAATTTGGCATGTTTGCACAATACTATCCTCACTTGATGACATCAATGAGCCTAATAACAAACCACTTTCCGTCAATGGATGCTACCTCCTTGCAACAATTTAATAATGATGGCATGTAGTTAGCTATTTGTACTTGCACCAACCCCATGGGGAGACGTGGGAAGCAAGTCCTCAACATTGATTGGTGAAAGGTGAGAAGGATCGAAGCTTGCATGGGAGAGCTATGGGAGGAGAGCTATGGTGGGAGATCAAGAGCAAGAGAGATTCACAATGTGGGAACTCCAACCATCGCAATGTGTGACTGGCCTTTCCTTTATTCATGTGTCACTAAAAGAATAAAGAATAAAGTGATGGTGATGGTGATGGGTGCTCGTCGCCTGTAGTGAGTAGGCGCGGGTACTGTCAGTGTAGTAATATATGGGCAGTTAGGTGGAAGCGCCTTTACCCCCAACAACCTCCCACTTAAAGGAAAATCTGCCCTAGTGAGGAGTGAAAAAGAAAAAGAAAAGACTGTACAACATGTACACATGTACAATAGAATGAGGAAAGACGTCATCTCATCCCACGCCCATTAATCTCTTGAGGAAGGCAAAGTGCTCTGTAGAAAGGCTTTTGGTGAGCAAACTTGTAGGATTCTGGTAAGTTGAGATCTTGACAAGGTCAAAAAACTTGTCCTCAACGACCCCACAAATGAAGTGATACCTCATCTCAATGTATTTCGTATTTGCATGGAAGATCGGATTCTTGGCTAATTGAAAAGCACACATAGAATCCAAATGCAGTGTAGGGATATTATCAATACCAAAGTCATGAACCAAACGGCCTAACCATATGGTCCTTCCTTGCAAGTCTCAGTGGCTACAACATACTCGGCCTTGGTGGTGGAAAGAGCGGTACACTTTTGCACCCTAGACATCTAAGAGACAACACCTCCAGCAAAGGTGAACACATAGCCAGAAGTGGACTTCCTACTATCTGCATGGCATGCATAATCAGAGTCAATGTACCCCATGACTCTTGTATCCTAACTGCCATAGCATATGCACATTTATGTAGTGCCCTTCAGGTACCTCACGATACCCTTCATGACATCCTAATGCTTCTTGCCATGTGTAGCCATATAGCGTGCCACAACACCAACTGCAAAGGCAATACTTGGACTAGTGGCTATCATGGCATACATAAGACTGCCCACTGTGGATGCATAGGAAATCTTGGCCATCTTGGCCCTCTGCTCATTTGTTTGCGGACAATCGGCCTATGATATCTTCACATAAGAAGGCAATGGACAATCAATAGGCTTCACATCCTGCTTGCGAAAGTGCTCAAGGACTTTATGAATGTACTCCCTTTGTGATAAGTAGAGGAGTTCCTGATGCCTATCACATCTAATGTGCATACCAAGTATGTGAGATGCTTGTCCCACATCCTTAATCTCAAAGCTCTTCTTGAGCTTAGCCTTAAGAGCATCTAGCTCAGCATGAGCTTTCCCTGCTAATAGCATGTCATCCACATAGAGTATCAAAATAAGCAAAGATCCATCACGGGCTTTCTTTGTGTATAAGCACGAATCCATAGCACTACGAATGTAGCCTTGTGACTGCATAAAAGCATCGAACTTATGGTGGCATTCCCTAGGTGCCTGCTTCAAGCCATAAAGACTTTTCTTCAACCTGCACACTATGTGCTCCTTGTTAGGCTCTGTAAAGCCCTTAGGCTGCTCCATGTTAATCTCATCATGCAAGTCCCCTTGTAAGAAAGCCGTCTTGACATCCATCTGGTATAAGTCTAAGTCAAGTTGTGCAACCAAAGCTAAGACTAAGTGTAGGGCAGTCATCTTAACCATATGAGAGAAGACTTCATCAAAGTCAACACCATGCTCCTACTTAAAACCCATTGCTACCAATCTAGCCTTGTATGCCAGCTTGGGGTATCCAGGGGTACTTTTCAACTTGTACACCTACTTGCATGGCAGAGCCTTCTTGCCAGCAGACAAGGAAACCAAATCCCAAGTCATATTCTTATGTAAGGATTCTATCTCAGACTGCATAGCCCTCTCCCAGGAGTGACTATCACCCCTGTGCATAGCCTCATCATAGGTGAGAGGCTCTCCTGCATCTGTAACCAAGACATAGTGCATGGAGGGCTCAAATTTGTCAGGTGGGCATCTATCTCTAGTAGAACATTGCACTACAGGCTCTGCTACCTGCCCAACATTTTGTCCAACACCTTGGCCATGAGCATCTACTACTACTATAGGTTGTCTAGCTGGCCGTATGGGAGCTCATGGCTCCTCCTGAAATATAACCATGTGTATCTCCACTATCTTCTTAGGGTGCCTATGCATCTTGTCGTCGTGGAAGACTACATCATGGCTACGGATGACTTTTTGCACTTGCGGATCCCATAGATGATAACCCATCTCTCCTGCATTGCCATGGCCAAGGAATATGCATTTAACACTCTTAGGATCTAGCTTATTACGCTTGTCCTTGGGCACATGGCAAAATGCCTCACATCCAAAGATATGTAAATGCGCATAAGAGGGAGGCTTTCCTATCGATACCTCCTCTACAACTTGGAAATCAATGGCACTACAGGGCGATCTATTAATGATATGCATGATAGTGGTAACAGCCTCAGCCTAAAAGTACTGGGGGTAGGCCTGCATGGCTAAGCATACTGCGAACCCTCTCCTAGATGGTCCTATTCATCTGCTCAACCCTACCATTCTGGGGAGGGGTGTAGGGGGCGGTCAACTGATGCTTGATACCCCTCTCATCACATAACTACTCAAAAGCACGTGAGACATACTCACCCCCATTATCTGTCCTTAGACATTTCAGCCTCCTATGCCCAGACTGGTTTTCCGCCAAAGCAACTTCGCACCACCCATAGACTAATAGGGCATGGGCCTATAAACATCAGAATGAACCAAAGCCAAGGGCTCACTCATGCGTGACATACTAGACTTCTTATGTGTAGACATAGACTGCCTACCATAAAGACAATGATCACAAGAATCAAAATGATAATAATCAAGGGGCGGTAAGTATTGCAAACCAGAAATCATTTTCATTCCCTTAACGGACATGTGCCCAAAACGGGCATGCCAAAGAGATACATGAGGTAAAGACCCCACAGACAAAGCTTGATCGACTATAGATCCAAAAACAACTAATGGGTAGAGGCTGCTAACCTTGGCACCTCTCGCAAGCACAAGCCTGCACCACAAGTAATATTCCATACAGGGTCTCCAAAAGATACATGATATCCTGTGTCATCAAGCTATCCAATGGACATGAGACTTCGTGTCAATGCAGGTACATGATGTACATCTTGCATAGCAAAACTATTACCAAAAGGAAAATGCAACCTAGTATCATCAATGCCCCGATAAGCTCAAGAGACCTATCATCACCCAAGCGCACAGAACCTGAAACAAAACAGTATGAATGGAACCACTCTCGGCAAGGTGTCATATGAAAGGACGCACCTAAGTCCAAGAGCCAACACTATGCATACATAGAGTGTATCTTTGTCATCTGTGAAGCACTAGATGAAGCTATTGCATGGATATAATCCCCATCACTATCCTCGGGCTACATAACATTGATCTCTTCAATTTTAACACTTGACTTAGCAGGTATTATGCTACAATCACAAGACTTTTCCTGCACTTTCTCTTTCCCCTTGTCTTTGAGCCTTTCATTGCACAATTCATGACATTGTGACCTTTCTTCCCACAATGATGACAAGTCAGATTGGCATTTCTCCCACGAGACTTACTGTGCGACTTGTCACGTGACTTGGACCGAGATTCTTGCGAATCCCATCCACGGCCATTACCATGGTCATTCTTTGTATTTCCATCATGTTGGTCTCTAACTGTCAAAGCACGAGACACATGAGAGGCATCCAAATTCTTACGGTTTATCTCTTCCTGAGAGCTCTCAACATCAAATAGCTTCAAAGTTGTGGCAAAAGCACATAAGGCATTGCAAAATATATCCCAAGACTCATCAAGAGTTCCAAGCAAGAACAATAGAGTGACATCCTCTTTGAAATCAATGCCTTGCGAAACCAAGTTCTTAAGAATAGCATGAAACTAGCTCAAATGAGTTGACATGGTCACATTCTCTTTCATGCGGAGATCCATAAGCTATTTCAGCCAATACATTTGACTTGTAGGACTTTTCTTGTCATAGAGGTTCTTGATCTTATCCCAAAGCTGCCAAGCACTCTGTGCTCCTTGACCACATTATAATGCACATGTTCAGTGAAAGACAAGATGAGGGTGGACTTGCATAACTCATCAAGCTCCATCCATTCGTCATTAGTCATAGTTTTAGGCTACTCCCCACTCAACCTTACTGGCTTTATTTGTGATTTCTGCACCACAAAATTGGCTCTTCCAATAGGCATAATTCGTACCATCAAGCTTAGTGATGTTGAAGATAGCACTGTTAGTGGAAGAAGATGCCATACTGCAAGCTGAAACAATGTAAACAGTTCGAAACTGCTTGTTGTAAACTGCAAAAAATGACAAAAAAACCACCAAAACCAAGGCAAAATGTGAGAAACAAGTATACAATGATGTTGCCCATCAAAAGTACATCAAACTAGGATGATTCAGCATGAAAAATACATGACAGTATGGAGATATATTCTTGTTGTAATTTATGATAGCAGTGTACAATGAGAGCTGACAATAGGCAAAACCCAATATTCAAAGTCAATCACTGATTGCCAACGCAAAACCAGCATCAAGCGGGCATAAACAAGCATGTAACAATCAAACTAACATGAGCCAACACCCAAGCATGTCACCGTCAGTAAAGTTGGTACACCTCCCAATCAATAGGGCAAAATGTACATACAACTGTTAAGACCTGACACAAGCTGGTGTTTGCTTAGTGAATACAAAGCTGAATCAGCCCAAGTACATCTACATGGACCAAGGTATATCAACCATACATCATCCACGAGGAGATCCCAGTCTCACAGATCCAAAAGCTCAATATACATAACCCGCATTGCTCAATGTCTGATAAGTGTACAAAGATGCTCCCACTGGCACAAAAGCCATTAAGTGTCAAGCAAATAAGCTCAAACAAAGCATTTAAGAGCATCAGTGTGACAGAGTATCCAAGATCATACATCAGTAAGACATCCATAGCATATGAGCGGTCAAGTATCCAATGATAGTATCCAATGTCATGAAGACAATCCCAATCAATCTCTCACGAGCCAAAGAAAGACCAAAATAAGCTCTAGAATATCCAAAGCCAAGTCCAAATGAAGGTCTAGTAGCATTCAAGTTCAAACAATGTAACTAGCATGTGTAGGTAACATAAGCATCAAGCATGTACCAACGTGTCATAAATAGACTATAGGTATAACCTCTGTCGTTACAAAGCACACCAATGTAGACCAATGTCAAGTAAATGCCAACCAATACAGAGCTCAAACAAGGATCAAAATACATTTTGGAACCATCCAAAGCATTTGCCAACCTTCATTTTCATCCCAATAGTCATATGAAACACCCGAGAAGCACTCGTGACCAATAGACAAAGCATAAAGTGACTAAATAAGCTTCAGCCTAGAGTGTACAACAGTGATTTACTATGTAAAACTAAGTATTTTAGGCCACTAAATCAGATTCAAATGATGGCCAATCAATAGGCATACATTCCACTAACACTCAAGGACCATTTGGGACCAACTGGGCATCAAATGTTAATGCCAACCAAGCATAAATATAAAATGCTGATGTAACATTATTTGTGGCTGCCTACGGATTGTGGAAAATAGTCCTGGACTGAGGTAAATTAGTCCACAAATCAATGCCAATGATAACCACCAAAGCTAAGCATCAAGGGGGTGTTCCCAAGTGCCAAATGAAGTGTTTTCAAGCTACCAATGAGTGCCAAGTGAGGGCTGAAGTAAAAAATGAATTTTTGAAGGCCTTCAAGCTGTCACAAATAGGGTTAATGTTGTTGGGTATGCTGCTAGTCCACGTGGCATTAATGGGGTGGAAGGGGGGCTCAAGTAGGGCTTAAAGAAGGCCTACACAAAGCCTTGTCAAGCCTAATCAGGAAGGAGCCAATATATGAAATGGGGGAGCTCCAATGGTTGGAGCTATGGTTGCCCCTTCCTACTATACCCTACAAACTGAAATAAATACTCAAAAGAATGCTTCAATACCTCTAGAGGAATTCCTTGAGGGTGCCTAAATGGGCCGGTGGGTAGGTGCTCGAGAAGCCATGGAGCTCGAAGGAGCCAGATATAGCTGCCAAGAGTGAGAACCGATGGTATAGGGATTCGAATGAATGTTGAAGGAGTCAGGGACCAAGCTCAAATACTCAAGCAACTATGATCTGATACCAATTGAAAGGTGAGAAGGATCGAAGCTTGCATGAGAGAGCTATGGCAGGAGAGGAAGAGCAAGAGAGACTCACAATGAGGGAACTCCAATCGTCACAATGTGTGACTGGCCTTCCCTTTATTCATCTGTCACTAAAAGAATAAAGAATAAAGTGACGGTGACGGCGCCCGCTGTCATTGTGTTGGGGGTCGAAGGTCTACCACCGAGGTTTAGAGTAGAAGAGGAGTGAGGGATTCAAGGTCAGGAGAGAGAGAAAAGAATGGGGTTTGATAAGTTTTGGGTTTTAGAGATGATTCAGTTGGAGAAGAAGACCACAAGCTTTTTCATATATTTAGCATACATGAATGGTATCAAAGACTTTGACTTGATTACATCAAATGCATATGAGGTAAATAGACCAATACATGCATAGTTTTTATCTCAGATTTAATCCAAATACATATTTCAAATGCAAGCCCAAACAGTTTCAATTTCATGAATGCCAATGAATAGCAACTCCAAGATACAAGTATTTGAGTGGTAGACTGCAGACTCCACTACTTCCAAGACATAAACCAAAAACTCTTGAAATGCATTGTCAAAGCTTTTAATTTACTTCAGCCCTGTTTTATAATAGTAATTTTCAGCCCATAAACAAGCTCCAAAAATGCACATAAACTCAAGAATAAGCCTCTCTAATCACTGTCAAATGAAGCCCTGATGTTTAGAGGTCAATACCATCACTTGCATCCACATAGATCACTTGATTTCCCTTCAAGAAGACAAGAACAGTGGGCTGCCCTGTTTATGACAGGTTTTAGCAGTCCAAAAATAGCCCCATACACATCCAAGATCTCCCTTTTACTTGCCCCAAATTCACTCAAGTACTTGGGCACAAGAGAGCCTCCAATGGTCCATGAATACGGTAAGAGAATGGAAGAAGGCGTACATAAGAGAAGGCTGAATACTTTATCTCTATTTTTCCCTTTTATGGTCTGTCATACCACTCATTTTCGTGATACCAAATGGATGGGAAAAAAAGACTCTCACCTTCTTTGTTTGTATCTCCTCTCTTTCTTCAGTTTGCTCTATGTTTGCATGCTTTGGAGCATGCACGACAGAGCCATCTCTGTTTCAGTTGTTTGGAGCTAAAGAAATTTTCTAATTCTCCTCTTATTTGCTGTGTACTCTCTATCTCTATCTCTTTCTCGGATTCTATTCGCTGCGCCGTGTAATTTTTACATGGTATCAGAGCCCAGGGGGCTCTAGGGATTGTAGAGTGCGCAAGAGGCAAAGGCTTCAACAGCAAAGAGAAACAATGTCGTCTTCCGAAAGCGGTTCTGGCACATTAGGAAGCAGTGCAGGAGGTGGTGTTGCTGTACCAGCTATTCAAACACTGAGGATTCGTCCACCAACCTTCAACGAAGGAACTACACCTTATGGAAGTTCAAAAATACAACTATCCTTAATTCTTATGAGCTTTTGGAGACTGTGCTAGGGACTGATGTAGAACCACAGCCTACCCCTGACCCATCAAATCCTAGTGTGACGATTCCTCCGAATGCAGATCTTCTACGAGCTTGAAAATGAAGGAATGCAGATGCATTGTGTGCCTTAGTTAACAAGCTGTTTTGACAGTGTTTTGAATTTGATTCAGCATACAACCAAAGCATCAGAGGCTTGGAATGTACTGAAGAGTTAGTATGAAACGTGAAACCAAACAAGGATTCAAAACTTGGAGAATCAACTAGCAGTGGAGAAGTTTGCTGAAGGAGAGATAGTTGAAGCATTCATCACTTGGATTAAGAATCTGCACGACCAGATTGCTGGTGCTGGAATACAAAAGACTAGCGAGCAACTAGCTCGGAGGTGTCTTCGGATTTGTCCACAAAAGTTTGATGGACTAGTAACTGCCCTTAATACTCAGGTGAGACCTCAAGCTTTGAGTTTTGAGGAGTTTTGTGCATTATTGTTGGAGGAGGACTTGAGGCTGAAAGCCCAAGAAGGAAGCAACAATGGAGATGCTGCATTGTCTGCCAATGCAAAAGGCAAAGATGTGTCCTCCACCAAAAATGATGGTGACAAAAAGAAGAAGGGCAGTAAGAAGAAGTTTCAAGGAGAGTGCTTCTATTGCAAGACAAAAGGACATGCAATCGCGCAGATTGTCATGTCAAGAAGGTAGATGAAAAGAATGGTACCCTTAAAAGTAAAGGGAAAGAGACAGTCAATATGGCTAAAGCAGAGTTAGAGTTATTCATGGCGACCATTGAGGAGGTGTGCTCCTCGACGCAAGAAGAATCTACCACTGACTCATGGGCGTTGGATAGTGGGGCCTCCCGTCACATGACCACCAACAAGAAATGTCTATACAGTTCTATGCATCCTCTACAAGAATCCATCACTGTGACGGTTCAAAATGATGCAAAATGCCCTGCTGCGGGCACATGTACTATTTCATTTGTTGCTACAAATGGTGATGCCAAAAAGCTTTCAAATGTGTTGTATGTTCCCGAAATTAGGAGAAATCTGTTATCAGTTGCTGCCATAACTGATCTTCGTCATGAAGTAAGGTTCAAGAAAACATGTGCAGAAATTCTTGACAGTGATGGTAAAGTTGTTGGCAAAGGAGAAAGAAGGAACAACTTATATGAGCTAAGTGCTCTTACAGCCACAGTTGGAATGGGCACGAGTAAGCTTTGGCATGAAAGGTTTGGACACATTGGATTTGCAATGTTGAAGGAGATGCACAAGCAAGGTATGGTTGCTCACCTACCTACAATGACTGAATTGAAGGAACCATGTGAAGCTTGTATGATGGGCAAGCAACAGAGAAAGGCATTTCCACAAGAAAGCAAGAATAGAGCACATGCTTCTCTAGAGTTGGTGCATGCTGACTTGTGTGGAAAGATGCCTACACGGGCCTTGGGGGGATCTTCTTATTTTATGTTGATTGTCGACAACTATAGTAAGAAGATGTGGGTGTACTTCCTTTGTGATAAGGCTCAAGCTTTTGGTAAGTTTAAAGAATGGCTAGCACTTGTTGAGAATGAAAAAGGGAAAAGTGTGAAGAAATTTAGAACAGATGGTGGTGGAGAGTTCAACTCAAAGGAGTTTGAAGACTTTTGCAAGAGCAAAGGGATCAAGTGTCAATTGACAACGCCTCACACACCTCAGCAAAACGGTGTTGTGGAACGCAGGAATTGCACCATTGTGGAGATGGCAAGATGCATGCTAAAGGGCACGGGATTTCCTAACCATTTTTGGGATGAAGCTGTTAATACTGTAGCCTATATTTTAAATCGGAGCTACACAAAAGCCCTCAAGGGAAAAACACCTCATGAGGCTTACACTGGTAAGAAACCATCTGTCTCACACTTCAGAATTTTTGGATGTGAATATTATGCACATATTCCAGATGAGAAGAGAAACATGTTACAACCAAAAAGCAGAAAATGTAACTTCTTGGGTTATAGTGATGAGCAGAAGGCTTACAGATTATATGACCAAGAGGCAAAGAAGATCATCGTGAGCTGTGATGTAGTGTGCAAGGAGCAGCTACATACAGTGGAGGAGGAGAAGGCAAGTTCTTCCACTTTATCATCAAGCGAAGAAGTAGTCCACTGTGAGCCTGTCCCAAGAGCTATCCCTATCCTTAAGGAGGAGGAAGCATCATCTTCAGATGATGAGGAAAAATTTCACCAACCTGACATCACCCCACGGGAAAAGCCATTACGGCATTGGGTGAAGCAGCTCTATGACCACAATAATCCTATGTCCACATCTGTTGAGGAGAAGGCATACGGACCAAGGAGGTCTCAGAGAATAGAGGAGCAAAGGAGAGCTTCTGCTCACATAGTCAATATGGCCTTGATGGGCTGAGATTATGAGAGAAGTAAAGGAGCCAACTGACTTAAAAGAAGCACTTGCAGATCCAGCATGGAAGTCAGCTATACAAGTTGAGTATGACAGCGTAATGAAGAATGACACTTAGGAGCTAGTGGATCGACTAGCAAAGTGGAAGGTTATTGGCACCAAGTGGATCTAGAAGGTAAAGTACAAGGCTGATGGTACCTTAGAAAAGTACAAATCTAGATTGGTTGCACAGGGATTTTCACATGTTGAAGGGTTCGATTTTCAAGAGTCATTTGCCCCAACTTCCAGAATGACCATTATTTGCACAATACTTGCAGTAGCCACCCACAAGCAGTGGCCAACTTACCAAATGGATGTTAAGTCAATGTTCTTAAATGGTGACCTCAAGGAGGAGGTGTACATGGCTTAGCCACTAGGGTTTGAGGCCCCCCATTCTGAGAAAAAAGTGTGTAAGCCTAAGAAGGCATTATATGGGCTGAAACAAGCCCCCAGAGCATGGTACTAGATAGATAAGTTCTTTTTAAGCTTAAACTTCAAAAGATTTGCCTCAGATGCTAACTTGTATGTTTACAGGGATGGCGAAAAGTCTGTAGTGATTGTCCTATATGTGGATGACCTTCTTATTGCAGGTGACTATGAAGATATGATCAACCAAACTTGAAAGGCTTTGAGTTCTGAGTTTGAAATGATAGACTTGGGCTTGCTACACTATTGTTTGGGAATTGAAGTCTGGCAAGAGCCACGAAAGATCTTCATCTCTCAGAAGAAGTATGCATGGGAGATCTTGAAGGCATTTGGCATGACCAAGTGCAAGGAGATAGCTACACCTATGGAGGTGAATGCAAAGCTATCTGTTGAGGATACATCATCACTGGCAGACATTGGGAGATAGAAGAGGATGGTTGGTAGTCTGATCTACTTGTCTAACACCAGACCAGATATCAGTTTTTCTGTTGGTGTTTTGAGCAGGTTCTCAAACAATCATGAGAGTCATTGGAAGGCTGGGATGCGGGTGCTCAGATACTTGAAGGACATGTGAACCCATCTAGCCAGATAGTCTATCATCAATGTCCACATGTGTTGAGCTTGCCATCTCAATGCTCCCCCTCAAGCTCAACTGTATCTCTGCAACTCCAAGTAAGCTTTGAAATTTTTGAAGCATCTCTACACTCAATGCCTTTGTAAAAATGTTAGCTATTTGATCCTATGTGCTGACATATACCAAGTCAACTTCTCTTGCATGTGAGCCTATCTAGCCAAATGGTCTATCATCAATGACTGCATATGTTGAGCTTGCCATCTCAACACTCCCTCTTAAGCTCAACTATATCTCTGCAATTTAAAGTACGCTTTGAAATTTTTGAATTATTTCTATACGTAATCCCTTTGTGAAAATGTTAGCTATTTGATCCTAAGTGCTGGTATATACCAATTGACATATACCAAGTCAACTTCTCTTTCATGTCAAGAATCATATACTGGAGGAAATTCTTGAGCTACTGCACCAAACACATATCATACAGACAAGAGAAAGCTCACTCAAGAACACAAGAAGAGAGATGGAGGCCAAAACTTTTTCTTATTGGTTTCTTTTCTTATTCTTCACACAATCCAATTTAGACAAAGTATAGATAAGATACAATATAAAGAAAAGTGGCCTACTAAGTCAACTAGTGCATAACTGACTATACTAATCGACTGACACTATAACTATGCCACTTGTAGGTAGAAGCAACAAACTAAATATAATAAGTGATAAGTCAGTGGACATGTGAGGATCATAATAACTACCAACATGCTAAGTGTAGATCCATCTAGCCAAGTGATCCACCGTCAATGTCTACATGTGCTGGGCTTGCAATCTCAACACTCCCCCTTAAGCTCAATTGTATCTCTGCAACTCCAAATAAGCTTCAAAACTTTTGAGGCTTCTCTGCACCCATTGCCTTTGTAAAAATATCAGCTACTATCAGATCCTTATGCTGATATATACCAAGTTAATCTCTCTGGCAAGTACCTTCTCTCTCGCAAAGTGGTAGTGTACCTCAATGTGTTTTGTCTCCTAGCTAGTTGTATGCTACTCATATTGTCACAGTGAATGACAATTGGACCATCTCCCTACACATCCAAATCACCAAATAACTTTTGTAGCCATACCACCTCACATGCTACCATAGCAGTACCTCTATACTTAGCCTCTATCAATAAAGTAACTATAGGTTGCTTTTTGTTGCTCCATATAAGTATTGCACTACCAAGGGAAAACATGAATCCGTTAGTAGATCTTCTATCTTCTGTACATGCTACCAGCCCAATCCATATCTTTGTATCCAAATACATGTACATCCTTACATGCCTCATAAAAAATTCCATGATGTAAAGTGGATTTCACATAAGTCAATATGCATCTAATTGCATCCAAACGAGGCTTTCTAGGTATCTATATAAAGTGACTTACAAGGCCAATAGCATAGCTCAGTTTGGCCTCGTGATAGCCATGTAAATCAAACTCCCTAATATCCTCCTAGACATAGTGCAATCTTCTATCTCATCCCCAGCATTAGCACTCAACTTCACATTTTGCTCCAATGGTACTAAAAGAGGCTTACATGCTATCATACCATCATTGGATAACATATCCAAGTCATATTGCCTTTGGAATAGCCATATACCATCATCATATTTGATCACCTCAATACTAAGAAAGTACATCGGCTCATCCAAATCCTTCATCTCAAACTTCTTCTTTAAAAACTCCTTAACTTCAGCAATTCCACTATCATTGTCACATGTAATAATCAAGTCATCCACATAGATGACTAAGCCTACATTTCCCTTTCTCACTCGGGGGATTCACTACACACACACACACACACACACACACACACACACACACACTTACACACACTTATGTATGTATGTATGTATGTATGTGTGTTCAAGGTGGCCTATTTATAAATATCCATATTTGTAAATTTTTCTAAATAAAACACTACGCTTTTTTATTCAATATGTAAATCCCTTACATGATACCCTTCTATACGTAAAAAATGTATAAAAATGGTATTTAAAAACCCATTATTTGAAACTCATGTGATACATACACATATTCATGAGTGACTCCCCTGAGCTTTCTCACATAAAGTGCATGGACAGAATCAAAAACATAAAAGCCAATGTTGACAATATCCTCTTTGATCTTGTTGGACTCTGCTCTAGATGCTTGCTTCAACCCATAGAGAGCTTTCTTTAATGTGTACACATATGTGGGATGCTCTAAATCCTCATAACCTATTGGCTACTCCATATATAACTCTTCTTTGAATTTGCCATGCAAGAAGGCATTCTTGACATCCATTTGCTGAAATTCCAACCTTTGGCTGCTACCAAAGCAATCACGCATTTAACAATTGCCATCCTAGCCAACTAGGTTGAATGTCTCTTCATAATTTATGTCATATGCTTGAGTATAGTCTTTTGCAGCTAATAACCAACCTAGCCTTATACTTGTTAACAAAACCATCTACATTATCCTTGATTTTGTAAACCCACTTACAATCAATAGCTTTCTTGCCCTTATAAGGCAAAGGTACCAAATCCCAAGTCTTATTGGATTCTAATGCAACCATCTTCTCATCATTGCTGGATTCCAATGAGCATGACCAATAGCATCCTCAAAATAAGGATACCACAACCATGAAGACTCCCTTGGGGTTAGTATGCATGTGTACTCTCCTCCAGGGTGCAACAAACTCAGTGGCACACATGACAAATGATATGAATAGGGTACTCAGGGATTTTATACCACAATTGACAATGCCGTTCTTGGATGATGTTCCAATCAAAGGGTGTGCAGTGGATGAAAAGAATGAAGAGATGGATACTCATGGGTGCAGATAGTTTGTTATAGACCGTATTGTGGATTGTGAGAGGATTTTGATGCATCTAGAAGAGGTGCATTTAACTATTTTTTGACAAAAGTTTGTCTTTGGAGTTGAAGAGGTTTTGATTGTTGGGCATATGTGTGGGCCCTATGGGTGAAGACCATCACCAACAAAAATAGATGGGATTGATAGAATGCAAGATGTATGCACGAATGTATGAAAGGTGCGTAGATTCTTGGGAGCATGTGTGTTCTATTTGATTTGGATCCCTCACTTTGCACATGTAGCAGATACTCTATATCAGCTCTTGAGGAAAGGTCAAAGGTTTCACTAGGAAAGGAAGCATCAGAAGGCAATGAAGAAATTGAAGTAGCTCTTGAAATCAGCTCCTACATTGAGAAAGACTGATTATTCACATGGAAAACCTATCATTATTAATGTTGATACACTCCCAATTGGGATTGGATGGGCAATTAGGAAAGATGATGAGGAAGGGAAAAGATATGCAATTCACTTTGGTGCTAAAGTATTGATTGAACAATAGAGAAGGTATCCACATGTAAAAAGCGAATTATGGGGAATTGTGACAGCCCTTAAATGTGATAAGGATATTTTATGGGTGCTCATGTAGTCATTGAGACCAATTGTTTGCCGGTATTGGGTATGATTTCTAGTTGTGCTACCCTGGACATTGCTATGCTCTAGTAGATTGCATAGATCAAATCTTTGAACCCTGAATTTCAGCATATTGTAGGAAGAGATAACACAATGGCAAACATGTCATCTCGAGCCCGCTATGAGAATGAAGATGGGATGATGGATGAGGAGGAAGAAGATGAATTTCTTGCAGCTGAAAATGATGTTGTAAGAGTGAATTTAGCAACGCAAGGAGTTGCTACAGCACTATCAGAAGCTTGGATAGCAAAGAGAAGACACTTTAAATGTTTTGTATCTTTTGTAGAAGTGTTTCTAGAAGACAAATATCCAGGTGAATGGCTAAGAATTGGTCAATACCTTAGTACATTAACAAAGAGAGATTAATGGTCAAATGAGGAGTTTAAGAAGTTCAAGAGGAAAGCCTATGGGTCTTTCTTAAAAGATGAATACTTATGGAAACATGCTAAAAAGAAACAGGGTGTGCCATTGCAAGTTTTGGGTGACAGAGCTTCACAAGTAAATGTTATGCAAGAATTTCATGAAACCTTGTGGGTTGGCCATAGAGGTGTTTGGGGTACTTTTGTAAAGATCAAAGAAAGATATTGGTGGCAGGGAATGTATAAGGATGTTGCTCACTTTGTTGAAACATGTATGACATATCAAATGTATTCATCTATGAGACATCGGGATGGATTGCAGCCCACATATCCTTTTCTCTACATTTTAAGTGGGTGGTGGATTTAGTCATGATGCTTGTAGGTCTCTGGCAAATGAGATATCTTGTACTTGCCCATGAAGACTTGACTAATGAAGTGGAAGGGAGAGCTCTACATACTAAGACAACAAATGGAGTGTGTACTTTTCTCTTAGAAGAGATCTTTTGTCGATATGGCTGTGTGGAAAAAATTACAGTAGATAGGGATGAGCTAGATGCAAATGAAGCTCATGATTTCTTTGCATAGTTGGAGATAAATCTTGCTTTAACTTCAGCTTATAACCTTGAAGGAAATGGCAAAAGTGAAAGAGGTCATCCACCTATTGTGAAAGCATTGGCAAAAGCACGTGGAGAGAAGATAAAAGAGTGGCCACGATTGCTCCCTTATGCTTTGTGGGCTGACAAAACAATTCAGAGTGCTATTACAGGATATATGCTTGCTGAATTTATGTATGGTTAAAAACCTATCATGCTGATAGAAGAGATGACACTCACATGGAGTGTGCTACCTGGGAAGAGGAGTTGAATCAAGAGGAGTTGTTGTGATCGCACTCCATCTGCGGTCTTCCCTGAGCCTTAGGAGCCGTCTTACATAACAGGGGCACTTATCACTTGGCCCTTTGTGCTCTCAGGTGCTTGAGTGATCAAATATCAAAAACACCTATCTCTGTAGGTGAGTTTTTCCAAAAACACCTACCTCCCTCAAGAGTGTAGGACTCCCACCCGAAGGTGAGTTTTTTCACACTCCGCAGAGTGTTTAGGAAGCATTGGGTTGGGGACCCCAATGTCTCGAACCACCACAATCTACAACTCATCCGGCTGTGCAAGCCCAGAATCATAAGAGCCAGAACTTATCGTTTACAAATCCAAAAGCAGTCATAACCGTAAAACATTTGAACATAGTTGTCAATGTATACGATGCATAGAATCTATCCCCTTCATCAATTTCTGTATTCCTTTCTAAAAAGCATTTGATAATACTAACATGCTTTTACAAGTTTAAGCAAGTTCTAACTAATCATGATCCTTTTCTTATGTACTAACCTGATTATCTTCGTTTGGCCATCCATCGTGATTATGGGTTATAGTTGCAACCTTGGTTTATTGTGGAATAATCGGTCCTTCGGGTTGAATGGATTCGGGATTAACTTTCGCTTGCACTTCAATAGTGACTACTTCCTCGCATTGGGGAGCTCTCTGAGCGTGACCTCGCTCAGCATCTCGACATCTCTTGGGAGCCATGGAAGAAGCTTGATGGATTTGGGCAGCACTTCCATGCAAGTGTGGAGAGAGAGAGAGAGAGAGAGAGAGAGAGAGAGAGAGAGAGAGAGTCGTCTGATTGTAGCATAGTTTCATCGCATGAATAGCATAGAGACTTTTGCACAAGTCATTTTGTGTGTCTGTGTGTGTATCTCACATGCCGCTCTACCCCTATTTATATAATAAACAAGGGGGTAAAGAGAGGACGCTTGCTTTTTTAGTGTTTTCAACAACGTCATCGATAATAAAGAGAGAACACTTTCTTTTAGTATTTTTTGACAATGTCATTGATGACATCAGGGAGGGGGCTCCATTTTTGTAGCGCGGTGCGCGTCGCATCATCGAGCAGGCATCACTCCAAGGCGTATGACTAAGGTAGCGACCAATGCATAGACCTTGGCATCTTGGCCTTGGTATACTTGGCAACAGGTTATGAAGGTTTCGTTGGCTGCGCGTGAGAAGCTCCCACTAGCTACTCTTCTCAGGAGGTCACCCATCCTGACAGCGTCGTCACCCAAGTGCACTTGACTACCAAGTGACTATCCACTAGGCTAGTTTTTTTTGTTGTTCTATACTACAAACATAGTTTTAATAAGCTAGTCTTGGGAGGGTTTCCCAAGTCTTTCTTCCATGAACTGGCATATGATACCTCATTAATAATAGCAATTATCTTCATAATTAGAGCAAGTCTCATAATTAGAGCTAGTTTTTAAAAATGTGCAACATAAATCAATTTTCTTTGGAATGTATATGCACATTGTTTATTAAAATAAACTAAGTAATGGGGACATTACACTTAGCCATATCTTGTGCATAATAAAGTGAATAGTTATAATGGGCCAAGTGACTAGTGAAGAGTATTAAAATGGATGCATTCACTTACTAATCAAATGGGACATCACACACAAAGATTTTATTAGTTTCCTTATTATCAATGTCAACATCCATAGTTCCAATTGCATCAATATCATAAATTCCATCGTCAAAAGGGACCAATTACTTCTCACATATCCCATCACCATTCTCAATTACCATATATGAGTGTCTACTATGCATGGCTATCTTCACACAAGGTCTCCATAAACAACAACATATATGAGGTACTATTTTCTAGTAGGCCATGCTAAGCACCACTCATGTATTTTGTAGTGAAGGTAAGTAATGGTGTATGACATCTTGTGTTAAATCTTGTTCCAAAACCTCCCAAATCTATGTAAGCAATGCATAGATTTGGTCACCTGTTCAATAGCCTCTACCAACTTCAAAACTCATAAACAAATAGTGTTATTTATATTTTGATAATCTAATTATAATATTTACCTTTGAAGCAACTTTTATGTTATATTTTTTGCTCTTTTTAACAATAGTTATGCACACTATAAGTGGTAAAAGAGTTTATGACTAAAAGACAATCATAGAGTACACTTATTATCCAGAAAGAGGAACCTATCATATGAAAACATGTGACTAGATCAGTAAACTAATAACGTACACTACAAGTGCTTACTCTTGAATTTCTTTGATAAAGAACACTAGAAATATTTCCAAATATAGGCTATATAGAGAAAATAGTAAAGCATTCCATAAAGAAAGCTTAATTTGATTTCAAAGAAATTGTGTATTTATTGGATAGATCTAATCAAATAAATAATTCATGGAAAGAAAATGAGCAATGTGTAAGTTTAAACTATTAATTTATAAATAGGTTAATAATTTCCAATAATGTGCAATATCATGCTTATATATTACAGCATCATGGATACACATTCTATGCTTACTTTTTAGTTACTTACATTTCCCGTATTCAAGGATTTATCAACTTTATAATATAAGAATAAATACTTCTCATGTTCTAATAATGCAATCTCACTCTATTAAGATAATTTACATAATAATGACCTTGTAACAATAATTGCAATCTCCATTGCTAAATCCTAGGTTAGCTCTAACCTAGACACATTGGTGTAAATCCAAGCACATTGCACCAAGGTGCTACTATTTTTTAATATTTATTTGTAATTATATCATAAGTACAATATTGCAAGTTGCAACACACTATACCAAGGTCCTACTATTTTCTTATGCTATTTATCAATTCCATCCTACATATGTTGGTGCAAGATACAAGCATGCTGTAATAAGGTGACGTTATTTATTAAATTGCATTATTTATTTATTGATTAATTTAATTTAATTTTTTCACGTTAGTGTAGGGTGCAAGAAAACTATACAAAGCTGCAAAAAATATTAGCATTAATTATTATTTACTTGTAAAATATGGAGCTAAAAGGTCCTGGGAAAGGTGGAAGGGTGCTTGGGGGTGGTGGACACTGTGGATGGGTGATTAATCCTTTCATTCGAATTAAATTCAACTATTGAGATGTTGTTGATGTAGAAGGGCATACCTTTTGTACTACAGAAGCTATTGATCATATGAAAATTAAGATATTATATGGATTATATGGCTATATTGAGCATATAAAATGTATTTTTGAATAATATGAACATATAAATATAACTATGGTCCTCTCTCTCTCTCTCTCTCTCTCTCTAAAAACTCAAAGAAATATATTTTTGCAAGGTGCCAATTGGATACAATCTTTCCCTATACATTAAGTAGGTGGTTCTTAATATATGTAATTAAATGTATTAGATCTTCTTGTCAAATAAGTGGCCATTTTGCCACAAATATGGGTGAAATAGTGTTAATCCCACAAAGTCTGATTTTTTAACCTTGTTGTCGCACGTGATTTATTGATATGAGTTTATTTTGGATATTGAGAATACTGGTAGTCCATTAAAAAATAAAATTAAATGAGATAATTAGTATCTATGATCCAAAATAATCTTTAAAAGTATTATTTAGAATGGGTGAAACCTTAATAATTATTTATGTTTTCAAAGTCCTTGAAAAATAATTTTATAACTCTCATAGTACATAGAAAATACCTATGAATATTAATAAATATTTTTAATGAAAACTCAATTGAATTCATGGCTTGGCTAAGTGATCAAGATCCACCATGTGTCTAGACATCCACTAACTCTATCACAAATACATGTTAGCATTAAAATCAATAAACCAATTTAGATCATTTGAAAATGTACAAAAAACTTAATTATGCATAGAATCTCTTTGATAATGTCCACATGAGAGAACCATTTAAGGAGCTTTTGTTCTTATGTAGGTGCCTCTTAGCAACACCACATGGAGAGTGCTTTGGCCTAGTCTCGGGACAACTAAGTTCTTTCCAACCATAATGCAATGGTTCGTAGGCTTTCAAATAATCCTTGTGTGGATCCCACTAAGGCCTTTGATAGGTTTTGTCTAGCCCCCTTGGGTCTTGAGAGATTTCAAGTGGGGTATTTTGTCACCATGTAAATGTACAATCGTTCTTTAGGCCCACACTTTCGAATCCTTTTTTTGCACAACACATATGCAGAGTAAAACTACATTCACCATAGGACGGCATTGAGCTATGCCCATGCATTCTTGATGCCATCCCCATCCATTTTATGTTCAATTTTGTTGATCCATCTATGACTCTATGGCATCAGTTGCTAATATGTCTATCAATGTAGATTCTACTTCCCAAGTCATGCCCCTTTTATTGGGTTGTTTACAATTCATGAATACTAAATTTTTAAATAAAAACTAATAAATCAATTAATAAAGGACACTCCAGCCCTCCATTTTAGCTCCCATTTCACTATTTAAAATGAAGAAAACAATATCTACCCTCCCTACTTTCTTCCTCCATTCAAGAGAACACCCTCCTCCATTCCTCTTTCAATAGTCCTCCTCCATTCCTCTCCATTCTTTGAAGCTACCATTTTTTGAAGGTGATTTTTTTAAAAGCATAGAAAGGTGCCATTTGTTGTACCTTAACAAACCTAACTTCACATCAAAGGCATTATTTTTCAAGGCAATACTTACATATCTCAATCCCCAACACCATGATACCTGTCATTGTTAAACATTCCACCTTCACCATTGCAAATCAAAAAGTAATACTCAAAATCTACCATCCCTTTGATGCCTCAAAATTTCAATGGGATGCATGTACCAATCCATCATAAAAACTTGATATCTAAAACATTGTATACATTCCATGGGATCGATTGGATGATTTCATATGTAGTGAATCTCAAAGAAAGGATGCATCAACTAGCTTTTGCAAAAAGCAATGGACATCAAAGAATGCTCTAGGCAAACTATTACATCCAATGACAGATAGTCATACACAATTCATTAGGTAAATCCATAATTGCAAAGGCCAATGTAACATACTCTAATTAAGTGAATTTTCCCAATGTGGCATACTTTCTATATCGCTATTCAATGCTCTATTTTATTCCATATATTTGCGTGGAACTTTGGTTGCATTGATGCTCAGGATAACCTGCCTTAAACAAAAAGTCCAAAAGAAGGCCGGAAAATTAAGGGTTGAGTCCCAAACCTATGTTGTGGGTTGTCAATGTCATTTTCTAGTTATGCAACTATATTGTTGGCCCACAATTTTCCATTTGAATTATCTCAATTATGTACAATACGAGTATGTCAACACAAAAGGAATGTGTATCATGATGCACTATATACTACACAATCCAATGCAAGGATGGCCTTTGCATGATGGTTGTCAATGAGGATGGGATCATGAATTTGTGGCATGCTTCACAGAGGGTTCACCCCACAACAACAAGTTTTGCACCATCACATAAACATAGTGCAAAGGGGTGCCAAATATGGTAGCTTGAAGACCATAAGAGATACTTTTCTTACATTGTGGGATATTCTAAATAGAGTGCCACCTTCAAATAGACCAAGACGATGCACACAACATGCACAATTGGGTCCTTGCCAATAAGAGCCAAACTTTTCAATCAATTCTTTGATGAGTCAAAAGGGCATGCATTTGTACCCAATGTGCAAAACTGATTGGCAACTAAAGATGGCAAAACACATGGAGATGATGAGTTGTTTGGCAATGGATGCCACATTTGGTACTAATAAATAGAAGGTGAAGTACCAAAAAAGAAATTGATGATAACTTTTATGTGCATAATATTCACAATAATCATATTTTGCAGTTTCATCTATATACCATCTTGGTGTTTGAATTTCATTGTAATGGTGTCCCTATTGATTGGGCCATTACATCTTCAAGCACCATGGGTGACATTCAAGTGTGACTAGTGGCCTTTCAAGTTCAATTGTTAGATGCAAGAAAATCATGGCAACCTAATGCAGAAATACAAGCTATTTAGCAAGCCATTTATAGAATTATTCCTCTTGGACCACATTAACTACTATGTTATGGCACTTTATGTTGCATTGTGCATGGAAATGGAGGTTCATTATATTTTATTTTTTGTGATAGGACAATCTTTGGCATGCCACTGTATTGATGTATATGACATGTTTGACATGCTTGGTTAAACAATTTAAGCAAGAAGGTTTCTAATGCATCAAAATGGGTAGCCATGTTTAGAGTGCTAGGTCAAATAATGAACGCATGACACCGTATGAACACCGATCGTGTGAGTATGGAGCGAGAAGACATGGACCTGGTGGATGTTTCCTTACATAGGTACATGGAGGAGGAGGACTTCACGAAGTATTTTAAGGACCAATGGATGGCATCAATAGGTAAGGATTATGTCCTACTTAATACTTTACCTCTTGTATGATCCTAGCTTTTTCTTTTGGCTTTCCAATGAATGTGGATTTGGCATCTCACAATTTTCTACTTTCAAATTAAGAGACAAATGGTAGCATCGAGTACTATCATGGGATTTTGAAATCATGCTTTCTTACTAGATGCAAGATAATTCATGGTTGAAGGATAGATTGGCTCCTAAAAAGCTATTAGGCCCTTGTCATTCTTATTATTGGTATCAGGATATGTGAAAGGAGGTTGGGTTCAAAAAAACTTCAATATCTTGGATGTTGTTATGAGCTCAATGCAATGTGACCAAGGAATCCTTGATGATAATGTAAGGTTCTTAAATGTTGAGCACAAGGTTGCCTTGGTGAAGACCCAAAGCAGAATTGACCTATGGCACAAATTGAAGAATGCAAATTGTGGGTGGGCGTGTTGCTCATGTGAGTAGGCCATGTGTGTCAACCTTTGCAAACATCAAGCAAAGGTGTTGATGATTGGTGGTTTTCACTTTTCCCATGTTATCAAGGCATCCATGGACTTGTATGACTTGTCCAACAACAATGCACCACATGAGTCACTCAAAGCTAAAAGTTTCCTATAATGCTTTGCAAGAAAATTAGTAAGTGATTTTGGTTCAACAACTTTGATAGGTCATGGATTCTTATGCCCCCACATGGACCCAATTGTTGGGGGTAAAGGTGCCTCTGCCTAGCCGCGTGTTTATTACTACACTAACAGTACCCGTGCCTACACACTACTATAGGCATCGGTGTCAAAGAGTTTTCTGTTCATGGCATAAATCATGGAGTTCTTATGTTTGCAAAAGAACTTCATTAGGATTCACATGGGAAACTTTCATACATAATTCAGTCATTATTTCCCAACATTTGACCTAGATACCATTTAATCTCATAAGTTCCTTTGTAACTTGACATGCAATTTTCAGTTTGTATCATGTAAATTGACAAAAATTAAGTTTATAAGGACCATCTACTTGATCAACAGGAGGTAATTGACAATTTACAGGTTATGTCACATTGGTTCATGAGGTGTATTTGCTTGGAAATCAAGAAGAGTGCCCAAAAGTCCACTTGGTTTGTATGGGACCTAAAGTAATGGACTTGTGTGACTTGTAAGTGACCTATATGCTCTACTTTTGTGTGGAAGCAGAAGAGAAGTGCAGCCCGCATTTTTTGGTGCAATTTTTGGGCCTGCACACCTGTGGTAGATGGGGGGAGAGCTGAAGGCTATGGTGCATGCTCCAAAGCATGCAAACATAGAGCAAACTGAAGAAAGAGAGGAGATACAAACAAAGAAGGTGAGAGTCTTTTTTGCCCATCCATTTGGTATCACGAAAATGAGTGGTATGACAGTCCATAAAAGGGGAAAACAGAGATAAAGCATTCAACCTGCTCTTATGTACGTCTTCTTCCATTCTCTTATCGTATTCATGGACCATTGGAGTCCCTCTTGTGCCCAATTCCTTGAGTGACTTTGGGGCAAGTAAAAGGGAGATCTTGGAGGTGTATGGGGCTGTTTTTGGATTGCTAAAACCTATCATAAACAGGGCAGCCCACTGTTCTTGTCTTCTTGAAGGGAAATCAAGTGATCTATGTGGATGCAAGTGATGGTATTGACCTCTAAACATCAGGGCTTCATTTGAGAGTGATTAGAGAGGCTTATTCTTGAGTTTATGTGCATTTTTGGAGCTTGTTTATGGGCTGGAAATTAATGTTATAAAACAGGGCTGAAGTGAATTGAAAGCTTTGTCAGTGCATTTCAAGAGTTTTCGGTTTATGCCTTGGAAGTAGTGGAGTCTACTACTCAAATACTTGTATCTTGGAGTTGCTATTCATTGGCATTCATGAAATTGAAACCGTTTGGGCTTGCATTTGAAATATGTATTTGGATTAAATCTGAGATAAAATCTCTATATGTATTGGTCTATTTACCTCATATGCATTTGATGTAATTGAGTCAAAGTCTTTGATACCGTTCATGTATGCTAAATATATGAAAAAGCTTGTGGTCTTCTTCTCCAACTGAATCATCTCTAAAACCCAAGACTTATCAAACCCCATTCTTTTCTCTCTCTCCTGACCTTGAATCCCTCACTCCTCTTTTGCTCTAAACCCTAGTGGTAAACCTTCGACCCCCAACATGACGACAGTGGTGAACCTAACATGAAAGGTCAGTGGCAGAAGAGAAAGTACAATGGGAGAATCATCAAGTTCGGGAGGAGATGCCTTGCAGCAATTGGTTCGTCTGATGCAAGAGAACCAACAACAACAATTGCAATTTCAGCAGAAGCAGATCCAATTGCAGCAACAGCAGAGACAAGATGAAGAGCGGAATGATGCTGTTGCCATTAAAGCTTTGGAAGCAGTTGGACAGGAGCTCAAGCAATTTAATGGGCAAAATGTGTCCTCTTTTATCCGCCTCTATACTGACAAGATGGTCTTGTTTGGGGTCCCTCATCATGCTTGGAGCCGATACTTTTCCCGTTTGGCCATGCATGGCCTCCAAGACCGGATTCATGGTTTTTTTCAAAAAGATGCGGGATGGTCTGCATTCAAGAAGGCTTTCGAGAAGAATTCTTTCTTGAAGACTCTGGCCTCATGACGAAGAAAATTTTCACTGAATGGGTTGAAAGGCCCAATAAGGGAATTGCCACACTGCTCTTCACCACGAATTTGAAAGCAAATTTGCTCAGCTAGATCCTGATGATTAGCAGAGTATAGAGAGCCAGAAGATTGAATTGTTTTTGAAAGCTGCGGATTCTTTTCTTCAAGAGAAGTTAACTGATCGGCTTGGAGATCCTAACTCTGAGACGGGATTGAAGACTGCTTGGTGTGATGTCACTGAAGCAGTTAATATGATTGCTCGGAGAGAGCGGATGCGCCTAAGGTGGGGGACTACCTCTGCACCATCTGAGTCCATAAAAGAGCATGTCCCTGTATCTCGACCTCCTGTCTCTATAGTCGAGCAACCAAGAAATCATGCTGTTCCACCTCCAAAGAAGGATGTTATGGACGAGCTGATCAAGAGCATGCAGGATCTCCATCTTAGTCTAACGGAGATTAATTCTAAGGTGGAAAGGCTTGATGTGAAAGTGGAAGAAAGAGGATGGACAACTACCCAAAGACCCATATGAGAAGGCGTCAAAAGACACTGTATTTGGTGTGATAGCCTATAGCATGATAAGAGGGAGTGCAATGCATTCCGTGAAGCTGAGACGCAAAAATTAGTATTTTGGAAGGATGGTAAAATTCATGCGACCAAAACTGGGCTTCCTCTTGAGCCAAATTTTGGTAATGGTAGCATGAAGAAAAGACTGGAGGATTTGGTAACAAGAACAGCCTACACAGCTGTTGATGCAACTACCTATGGATTGCAAATTGAGCCAACTAATGAAATTGTTAAAGCATGTTTAGTTGATGTAAAATCTAAAGTGTGAATGCAAGCCTTAGATCTCATGGAGCGAGGCAAGGCATCCAAAGATGATTTAACTACTGCCAGTCAATGCATCCGAGGAAGAACCGGATGGACCAAGCCGGTTGATTCATTTTCAGATTTCGCTCGGTTGGCTGAAATCAATAATCAAGAAGCTATGGTAGAAGAAAAGAGAAGAAGAGATGAAGATGTTGCTGATCCCTCCTCTTCGGGGCCAACCAAACGTGTGACAAGAAGTAAACCGGATCAGTAGAAGGCTACTAAAAATCCACCACCACCGCCAGAGCATGATCTGGAAAATGCCCCACAAGCAAAGAAGACGGAAGAAAAGAGAAAATGCAAACATCTCGGCTACAAGCTGCAATCAGACATAGAGACTGCGACGGATCTCAAGCGGATCCTAGAAGAAAGGATTCTTGGAAGCAAAATTGAATTTATATTGGGTGAAATTCTCGGAATTGCAAAACAAGGATTTCATGATGTAATAATTGATGTAATTAAACAGAAAAGACAATATGTCGGTGAAGAAACTGAAGAATTTGTGCATGCTTTTTTGCAAGCTCTTCATGTGTATTTGTAGGATGAAGAGAAGCTGAATACTCAAGGGATTCGATTGGAGGCAATCAAAGAATTGATTGCAGCCATAGAAGCCAAAGATGAAGACATCTATGAAGCTGAAATTGAAGAAGCTATTGCAGAGAATGTTATGGAGGGGTCTTCTCAATCCAAAGAGCAGCGCATGCATAAAAAAGAGGCTCATCTTCACAACATGCAAGAAGGGATTGATGCTCATTTTATTCCAAGTAGTCACTACTCCCGTTCTCAGTGGGCAAGGGCGACCACCGAAACCGTTGTCAAGATTGGAGAAAGAGAGACTCCATGCATCGCCCTTATAGACCATGGTTAGGAGATCAACGTCATGTCATAAAGTCTCTATGAGAATGGCGGATGGCCCATAGATGTGGACCCGAGATGGCGCATGAAAGCAACCAATAATTCTTCTGGCGATCTCTATGCGGCATGTCCTTATGTACAGGTTATTATTGGTAATGTAAAATATGAATTTCATTTCTTTGTTCAAGATTCATGTAGCTATCCTATCATTCTTGGTCAACCTTTTATTTCTGAGTCTCGTTTGGAGACAAAGGCCCTTGATGATGGTTCATCATATGCTCGGATACGAAGTAAGGATAATGACAAAGCTGTTCAATTTCTGACTGTATGTGTAAATCATCACTGGAATAGAGATTGATTGAGAGATCATCATGTGCCTCCTAATGCCCGAGAATTTAAGGGTTTTCGGGTTGCACTGCTGTAAGTGGAGGCTATGGCAATGCTTCATGTCATAAAAATTTGCCTCCACATGTAAAGGGGACTATGCCAAAAGCTGACTTGCAGGTATTTACGGCCAATAGTGTGGGCTGTTATAAACAGTTTTCAGCCATGAATAGGGCTGAAAGAAAGCATTTATGTCATGTGGAACGGAAGCTGAAGCAAGTTGATGTTTTGGCTGAAAATGAAGAGATTTCAGGACTATTTTATGGGCTGATTCATAATGATACATTGGCCAAAATACATGCAGCTATTCATGCAGAAAATCAGGCTGAAAATCATTCCATACAGGTATGCACATTGGATATTTATGACATAATTCAAGAATTTGCTGATCATGAAGCTTTTGGATAGCCAAACAAGGATGAGGCAAGAGTAGAAACGAAGTACAAGACAGTTGACAAGAAGGTTAAGCCGGTGGCAACTCCACTACCTCCCAAAAGTGAGGGATTGGCTGAAAGAGCATCCAAACAGCCAAGTCTTTGTGACCCCAAAGATATTGGTCACCAATTTACACCTAAAAGCTTACAGGAGCTAAAAATTGTTGAAGACTCTTTTCACTTGCTAGTTGAAAAGCAAGCCTTTATGCAGTATTAAAGAAACATGGAAAAGCTTTTTCATTTCAGCCTCATGAAATTGGTTGTGTGGATCCAAGTGTTGTGGCACCATGTCAAGAATCGCGTGGTGGGGGGAGTTGCTCAAGATGCTGCACCGAACACACATAGAATGCACAAGGAGAAGCTCACTCAAGAGACAAGTAGAGAGATGGAGGCCAAAACGTTTTCTTGCTGGTTTCTTCTTCTTCTTCCACACTCTTTATAATGTACACAAAGTATAGATAAGATACAACATAAAGGAAAGTGGCCTATTAAGTCAAACAATGCATAACCGACTACACTAGTCGACTGGCGCTATAACTATGCCAGCTGTAAATAGGTGTAACAACCTGAATATAATAAGTAATGAGTCAGTGGCCATGTGTGAGTCATAATGACCACCGACGTGCTAAGTGTAGATGTGTGGACCCATCTAACCAGGTGGTCCATCATCAATGTCCGCATGTGTTGAGCTTGTCATCTCAACACTCCCCCTCAAGCTCAACTGCATCTCTGCAACTCCAAGTAAGCTTCGAAACTTTTGAAGCTTCTATGTACCCAATGCCTTCGTGAAGATGTCAGCTATCTGATCCTGTGTGCTGACATACACAAAGTCAATCTCACCTGCTAGTACCTTCTCTCTCACAAAGTGGTAGTGTACCTCAATATGTTTTGTCCTGGCATGGAACATAGGGTTTCTAGCCAACTGTATACTGCTCATGTTGTCACAATAAATGACAACTCGACCTTCCACCTGCACATCCAAATCGGCCAATAACTTTTGCAGCCATACTACCTCACATGCTGCAACAACAACACCTCTATACTCAGCCTCTGTACTCGACAAAGCAACTGTAGATTGCTTTTTGCTGCTCCAAGCAACTGCTGCACTACCAAGAGAGAACATGTATCCGCTGATAGATCTTCTATCAGACATACTACCAGCCCAATCTGCATCTGTGTATCCAAACACCTGTACATCTGTACCTGCCTCATAGAAAAGTCCATAATGTAATGTGGACTTCACATATCTCAATATGCGTCTGACTGCATCCAAATGTGGCTTTCTAGGTACTTGCATAAACTGACTCACAAGACCAACAGCGTAGCTCAAGTCTAGCCTTGTAATGGTCATGTAGATCAAACTCCCCACTATCCTCCTGAACATAGTAGGGTCTTCTATCTCATCCCCAACATCAGCACTCAACTTTACATTCTGCTCCAATGGGACTGAAAGTGGTTTGCATGCTGTCATACCATACTTGGACAACATATCCAAGCCATACTGTCTTTGGGACAACTATATACCATCATCACATTTGATCACCTCAATGCCAAGGAAGTATCTTAGCTCACCTAAATCCTTCATCTCAAACTTCTTCTTCAAAGAATCCTTGACTTCAGCAATCCCACTATCACTATCACCTGTAATAATCAAGTCATCCACATAGATGACTATGATGACCAAACCCGCATCTCCCTTTCTCACATAAAGTGAGTGATCAGCATCAGAAACATAAAATCCAATATTGACAAGATACTCTTTGATCTTGTCAGACCATGCTTTAGGTGCTTGCTTGAGCCCATAGAGCGCCTTCTTCAACCTGCACACATACGTGGGATGCTCTAAATCTTCATAACCTGCTGGCTGATCCATATACACTTCTTTCTGCAAATCACCATGCAAGAAGGCATTATTCACATCCATTTGCTACAACCTCCAATCTTTGGCTGCTGCCAAAGCAATCACACATCTGACAGTTGCCATCCAGCAACTGGACTGAAGGTTTCATCATAATCTATGCCATATGTCTAGGCATAGCCTTTTGCAACTAGCCTAGCTTTGTACCTGCTAATAGAACCATCTGCATTGTGCTTAATCTTATAAACCCATTTACATCCAATGGCTTTCTTGCCCTTCGGCAATGATACTAGATCCCAAGTCTTATTGGCCTCTAATGCAGCCATCTCCTCATCCATTGCTGCATCCCAATGAGCATGACCAACAACCTCCTCAAAACATGTGGGCTCAACATCCTCAACTAGTTTCACCATATAAGCATAATGGTGAGCTGCATAACCTTCAAAACCAAATCTTTTAACAGGGTATCTGACCCTGCTAGATCTGCGTGTCACTAGATCACTCAATGGAGTCTTTGCATTAACGTGTGCTCTCTGCACACCTGGAGTCCTCACTAAAGGAATGCCAAGCTCATCATCCAAGCTCTCTGAGCCACTGGAATCTCCATCAAGAACTGCATCAATGCCTTCTGACACTTTATTCTTTCCTTTGTCTTTACCTGTAGTCAAGAACCATACAAGATGGGGATTGGGTATTGGTTTATGATAGCAGTTTAGATAACTAGCATAGTGCCATGTGTAAAGTTTCCAAAAGATGGTTTGGACCCTATGTGGTAAGACATGTCATGCCATGCTCAATGAAAAAGGCTTGCCAGATTTGTATTGGGCTGAAGCAGTTGCTACAGCAGTCTACATAATGAACAGGACTCACACTGCAGCAATACATGGAATGACTCCAGAGGAGAGGTATACAGGTAGGAAACCAGATATTTCTCATTTGAAAATTTTTGGTTGCATTGCCTATGTACATG
This sequence comes from Lygodium microphyllum, assembly GCF_053477565.2. Lineage (NCBI taxonomy): Eukaryota > Viridiplantae > Streptophyta > Polypodiopsida > Schizaeales > Lygodiaceae > Lygodium > Lygodium microphyllum. The sequence goes on from NC_141146.1 coordinate 79,507,535, forward strand.
TGCCAGATGAGTTGAGATCCAAGTTGGATCCAAAAGCTGAGAAGTGCATCTTTATTGGTTACTCTCTGCAGGAAAAAGGGTATAGATGCTATAACCCTTCTACTCGTAAGTTTACAGTGAGCAGAGATGTTGTTTTTGATGAGATGAGTAGCTGGTATAAACCAGTAAATGTGATTGATGATGTAGATGCACAAAATGGTAATGCTGCACAGAATTCACAGCAGCAGTCACAAAATATTAGTGGACCTGGAGCGTCCTCTAGCAGTGGTTCACATTCTTCGCCATGGACAGGCAGATTGAGATCAGGAGAATCTTCTCAAAGCAATGCAGATAGTGGTATGCAGGTATCACGAAAAGGAAAAGAGAAGGTTGATCAGCCCATGTTTGATGTGAATGCAGGTCACTCTTATGTGGATGGTGAATCCAGTGGCTCAGAATAGAGCATTGATGATGAGTTGGGTATTCCTTCTATTGTTACACCTGGAGTAAGGAAGACCAGGGATGTTTTGAGAGTACCTGGGAGTGAACCTACTTTGCGCAGGTCTACGAGAGCTAGGTATCCTGTGGATAGGTTGAAATATGATGGATTTACAGCCATTCACTATGCATATATGGTTAAAGTGATACAGGAACCAGAACCCACTTCTTTTGAGGAAGCCATGGGAAAATAAAAATGGGAGAAAGCCATGGATGAAGAAATGGATGCCTTGGAAGCAAATGCTACATGGGAATTGGTACCTTTGCCTAAAGGTAAAAGTGCAATTGGCTGTAAGTGGGTTTATAAGGTGAAGCACAATGCAGATGGTTCTGTGAACAGATACAAGGCAAGATTAGTAGTCAAGGGGTATGCACAAACATATGGCATTGACTATGAAGAAACATTCAGTCCGGTTGCAAGGATGGCAACCGTAAGAGCAGTCATTGCTATGGCTGCATCAAAGGAATGGTCTTTACATCAGATGGATGTAAAGAATGCCTTCTTGCATGGTGATTTGCAAGAAGAGGTATATATGGAGCAGCCACCAGGTTATGTGCATGCTGTTCATCCTGAGTTTGTTTGCAGGTTGAAGAAAGCCTTGTATGGCTTGAAGCAAGCACCTAGAGCATGGTCTGACAAGATAGGACAGTATCTTGTCACTATTGGCTTTCAGATTTCCAAGGAAGATTTTCACTTTATGTGAGAAAAGCAGAGAAAGGTATTATGCTACTTGTCATTTATGTTGATGATTTGATTATGACAGGTGACAGTGATGAAGATATCCTTCATGTGAAAATGCTATTAAAGCAGATTGAGATGAAGGATTTGGGAGAGTTGCATTATTTCTTGGGCATTGAGGTGATTAGATCACCAAGTGGGATACAGCTCTTGTAGAGGCAGTATGGATTGGACATGCTGTCCAAAGATGGGATGACAGGCTGTAAGCCTATTTTAGTTTCTTTGGAGCAGAATGTGAAGCTGAGCACAGATGCAGGTGAGCTTCTAGAAGACCCTACTATGTACAGACGCATAGTAGGAAGTTTGATTTATATGACTATTACCAGGCCAGATTTGAGCTATGTTGTTGGATTGGTAAGTCAGTTTATGCAGGCTCCAAGGAAACCACATTTGGATGTGGCTAGACACATACTCAGGTATGTGAAATCCACATTGCAGTATGGATTATTTTATGAGACTGGGGTTCAGATACAGTTGCATGGATACACTGATGCTGATTGGGCTGGTAGTATTTCTGATAGACGATCTACCAGTGGATATGTGTTCTCTTTTGGGAGTGCTGCAGTCACTTGGAGTAGCAAGAAACAACCTACAGTTGCCTTGTCGAGCACAGAGGCTGAGTACAGGGGTGCAGCAATGGCTGCATGTGAGGTAGCTTGGTTGCATAAGCTACTTTATGATATGCATCAGTCTACAGATGGGCCAGTTGTCATTTATTGTGACAACATGAGTAGTATACACTTGGCAAATAACCCAGTCTATCATGCTAGAACAAAGCACATTGAGGTGCATTATCACTATGTGCAAGAGAGGGTTTTACTAGGTCTTATTGATCTAGTTTATGTCAATACAGAGGATCAGGTAGCTGACATATTCACGAAGGCATTGGGCGCAGAGAAGCTGCGCAAGTTCAGAGACCTGCTTGGTGTGCAGGAATTGGGATTGAGCTCGAGGGGGAGTGTTGAGATATCGAGCTCCACTCGTGATACGCCAGGGTGATCGTTATTTATTTATGTCACCGACTTGTCAGTTGCAGATGCGGTTGGTACACCGCCCATGAATAATAGCTACATGATAGCTATCCTTATCTACTCTAGTTCGTGGTTGAGTTAGTATGCCACCTTAGTTAGTTGAGTTTGGTTTGAGACCCATATATAGGGTTCTTCTATTTCTTTGTACTAGAGTTCTTTTTGGCTTACACAACTAAGAAGAGGAAAACTGTTTTCAGCCTCCACCTTTGTGTGTATTCCCCCATTGTGCAAGCAAGAAAGCTACAAGTGAGACTCCTTCCTTCTTTCCCACAATCTTGACAACCCTATGGCTGTACTTGCTATTATTCTCTCTGTTAGGGAAGATGTCTTAGATGAATTGGTCAAAGGGATGCGGGATCTTCAATTGAAGGTTGCAAAATTGGATGAAAAAGGACAAGAGGAAAGGGGGCAGGCAACAACCCCTAAGCCTAGAAAAAGATGTATGTGGTGTGACAGTTGCAGCACGAGAGAAAGGATTGTGCTGCCTATCAGGAGGCCTTAGCATGACAGCTTATCTTTTGGAAAGATGGCAAGATCCATGCACAAGAAACGGGATTACCTCTTGCTTTGAATTTTGGAAATGGAGGTATGCAGAAGTTGTTGGAAGACTTGGCCGTCCGAAATGCTTATGCGGCAGTACATGCTTCTACTTTTGGTCTATAGTTGGATAGAATGCATGGCCAAGTGATGGTTGGTCCAAAGGCTGAAATATGGATACATGCTTTACATGCAGCTGAAAAGAGAAAGGTCACTGATAGTGAAATGTCTCGTGCAGAGCAAGACATTTGTGGCATAACTGGTTGGGAATCACCGGTAGATGCATATTCAGTGTATGCATATTTAGCAAAGGTACAAAACACGGATGTACTTATGGAAGAAAAATGAAAAAGAGATGAAGATATTGCAGGGACATCTAAAAGAATGACAAGAAGAAGTGTGGATCAGCCTAAAGCTATAAATCAACCACCTCCCAAGCATGTTATGGAAGAGGTCAGTTAGGAGCAAAAACATGATAACAAACAAGAGGGCAAAAAGAAGGGCAAGCAGCCAGGATATAAGTTGCAATCTGACATTGAGACAGCCACCCACAGATCTTAAGAAGGTTCTTGAAGAATAGATCCCATGTAAACACCCTGATTTTGCCCCAGAATGCATGGCGCATTTTTCTATCATCTTCCGCTCGTCTCCTAGCACATTTTTTCTTTTTACGATTTTTCGATCCAACGTGCGGCTTAGGTTTTATTAATTTTTCTTCATTTTTGCCGTGTGATCGCGTTTCTCGTGTCACGCTTGAATGCGCCTATTTTTTGTTTTACGTGCCTTAGGATGCCCCCATAGCTTCTATGACTCGCGTGTCGCCGTCCCCGCCCCGTCTGATCCCGTCGATGCAAATTTTTTTACTCCCGCCCCGCGCATGTGCGCAGGACGGGGGTGTGCTCATTTTTAACAACCATAACAAATTAAAAAAAAAAAAAAACCAAACACACAAACAAACAAACCAACCAAGAGAAAAAAACAAAACAAAACAAAAAAAAACCCACAAAAACAACAATTTAAAAAAAAAACAACAATCCTAATACAAAAAAAAAAAAAAACAAAACCAAACAAAAACAAACACAAAACTAAAAGAACAAAGAAAAAAAATCCATAATCATTAAAACAAAAAAAAACAAAAATTAAAAATGAAAAGAAAGAAAAAAAATGAAAAACAACAATAACGACAAACGAAAAAAAATAAAATGTATATGTTTGTTCCTCCCCGCATGCCTCCTTCCCCACGATCCGTTCCTTCCCTCCCTCCTCGACGACTCTTCCTCCCTCCCTCCTCCACGGCCCATCCTTCCCTCCCTCCTCAACACCACGATCTCCTTCCTCCCTCCTCAACGTCCCTCCCCTCTTCCTCCCTCGCCACGCCGCTTTCTCCTCTCCTCTGCCCCCTCCTCTTCCTCCTCGCCTGGCCACCCCTACCCGCCTCGGGCTCCTTGTCCCCCATCTCCCTCTTACTGCCTACCCCACCCCGCACCGACGAACTCCCTCCCCCCGCCGGCAGTGGTTCTTGCCCCCCTGCGGCAACGAACTCGCTTCCCCCCCACCTCGGGCTCCTTGTCCCCCACCGCCCTGTTACCACCCCCCCGCCACATTTGCCCCCCCCCCCCCCCCCCCCAACCTCAGTTTCCCACCCCCACACAATTACCCCTACCCTAGCCCCCCTTCCCACCCACACCCTTAGCCTCTATACTTGACAAAGCAACTGTAGATTGCTTTTTACTGCTCCAAGCAACTGCTACACTACCAAGAGAGAACATGTATCCGCTGGTAGATCTTCTATCAGACATACTACCAGCCCAATCTGCATCTGTGTATCCAATCACCTGTACATCTGTACCTGCCTCATAGAAAAGTCTACAATGTAATGTGGACTTCACATATCTCAATATGCGTCTGACTACATCCAAATGTGGCTTTCTAGGTACTTGCATAAACTGACTCATAAGACCAACAGCGTAGCTCAAGTCTGGCCTTGTAATGGTCATGTAGATCAAACTCCCCACTATCCTCCTGAACATAGTAGGGTCTTCTATCTCATCCCCAATATCAGCACTCAACTTTACATTCTGCTCCAATGGGACTGAAAGTGGTTTGCATGCTGTCATACCATACTTGGGCAACATATCCAAGCCATACTGTCTTTGGGACAGCCATATACCATCATCACATTTGATCACTTTAATGCCAAGGAAGTATCTTAGCTCACCTAAATCCTTCATCTCAAACTTCTTCTTCAAAGAATCCTTGACTTTAGCAATCCCACTATCACTATCACCTGTAATAATCAAGTCATCCACATAGATGACTATGATGACCAAACCTGCATCTCCCTTTCTCACATAAAGTGAGTGATATTTTACAATTCCATTTTGCTGTGGGGTATGACTGCTGAATATTGTTGCTTTATGCCATGCTCTTGCAAGAACCTTGCAAACTCATTTGAGAGGTACTCTCCCCCTTCATCTGACCTTAGGCATTTTATTTGCAGGCCTGTTTCTTTTTCAACCACAGCTTTAAGAGTTTTGAAATGCCCAAAAACTCACTTTTCTTTTTCATAAAATACACCCAAACTTTTCTGCTATAGTCATCAATAAAAGTGACAAAATAATGATAGCCTCCAAGAGATGCAGCTTTAGTAGTCCACACATCAGAGTGGATTAATTTCAATGGCTTCTTACTCTCTTGAACATGTCTAGGAAATGGTTTCCTTGCCTGTTTTCCAAACTGACAGGCTTCACATACCTTAAGCATTTCTGCAACCTTGAATTTTGGCAATCCTGCAACAATATTTTGGGCCTGCATTGATTTAAGTCGCTGTACATTAACATGACCAATGCGTTTATGCTAGATATCAATATCTACAACTACACCGGTCCCATGTGCAAACATTGCTGCACTCAATTCAGGCATGTCTACATCCAATGTAAACATTATGCCCTTCTTTTTTCCTTTTGCTATCAAGCGACCTTTATTTTTCATATCCTCAACAAAGCATCCATGGGAATTAAATATGACCTGCAAGCCCTGCTCAACCATTTGACCAATAGAAACCAGGTTCTTGGTGATATTCGGAACATGAAATACATCCGACAGGTATTTCTTTTTCCCATCCTGCATAGACAAAGGAAATTTTCCAATCTGCACAATAGGATGTGCAGTATCATCACCAGTCTCCACAAATCCTGGTTTTTCCATTTTCCTTGCATCCTGCATCCATTCTGTATGACCTGTCATGTGGTTTGATGCACCTGAGTCAACATACCACACATCGTTACTTTCTTCTGCACTTGTCACAGAATTGGTCATGTGCTGCACCATAAACAAATGCTCATTTCTATCATCACCCTGTCTACTAGAAGATGCATAACTCCCTTGTTGCAATTTTCCATTCATGATGTCATTCTGCTTTTTATAGCAGTCTTTAGCCATATGACCCATTTTACCACAGTAGTAGCATTCAACATTGCTGTTAGCATTTTGCCCTCTTTGCCATCCACCACGACCTCTTTGGCTCCCCCCGCCTCTAGAGTTACCACGTCCTCCTCCATAGGACTGGTTTTCTTGAGTTTGCTGCATATTCTGATTTCTACCACGGCCTCCAGATCCTGTCTCTGTCTCTGTCTCTATCTCTGTTTCTATAGGAGCTCTGTAAGAGAAGAACAGGTATCTGCCCTTGATTCAGGAAATTTGCAACATTTTTGAATGAACCAATAGAGGCTCAAGATATGATAAGAGATGCAGATGTGATTGAGTTGGAACATGGACCATGGAACAAAAAATGATACGCGGCCAATTAAATTAGGGTCCATGCTCAGTTTGGAATAAATGGAGAACTATCTGCCCTTGATTCAGGAAATTTGCAACATTTTTGCTCGGAGTTATGATGAGTTGAGAGGTATTCCTCCTAGCTTGGTTGTTCATACCATTCCCCTAAAGAAAGGTAGTTGCCTTGTGCATAAAAAAGTAAGGCATATGCCTTTTGAACTAAGGGATGGGCTATTTGAGAAATTAACAAAATTACAGAAAGATGGCTTGATATTTCCAATACAACACACAGAGTGGTGTTCACCAGTCATTATCACGAAGAATAATAATAATCAAATTCGTCTTTGCGTAGATTTTAGAGAGCTTAATAAGCAGGTAGTTAAGGATTACTATCCGTTACCATTCATTGATCAGATTTTAGATCAATTAGTGGGTAGGGAAATCTATTCATTTATGGATTGCTTTGTTGGATACAACCAAATGGCTATTGTAGAGGAAGATAAGCTGAAATCGACATTTATCACTGACGGTTATGCAATACACCATGTTCTTGGCACAACATACAACCGATAAGACATTTGGTGATATCTCCCTAGAGGAGTTAAAAGTTTTCATTGATGATTTGGGAGCAACCGCCACAAGGGATAGATTGTTGATCATTTTAAGAAATTTTTTTGAGCATGAAAGATAGTTTTATATTGCTCTTAATCCAAGAAAGTGCGTCTTTGGGGTGCCCTGTGGGTTGTTACTGGGCCATGTGGTTAGTTTGGCTAGTATCGCAAGACTAACCCTAAAAAGATAAAGGGTCATAGTCACTATGAGCCTGCTACACACTCCAAAATAGGTACACAACTCTGTCATTAGTGGGATATTATCAAAGATTTATCAATGCATTGGCAAAAAGAATGTTGCCATTGGTGAACCTATTATCTTTTAACTGTGTGTTTAATTGGAGTGAAGCATGTCAGGTAACTTTTGAGGATGTGAAGCAAGAACTAGCAAAAGTGCCAATCCTAAAAGCATCCAAAAGAGGTGAGGTCTTCTATATATTTTTAGTAGCATTGATGCATAATATTAGCTATTATTTAGCTCAAATTTGAAAAGAGAAATGATATTATCCAATTGCCTTTGCTAGTCATAAATTGGGGATATCTGTAATTAATTATAATTATATGGAGAAATTGTACCTTGCAATGGTTTTTGTGTCAAAGAAATTTAGGCACTATATTCTCTATGAGAAGGTGGTATTTTTTATGAAAGCGGAAGGACTTAGACTGTGTTGACGAACAAGTTACAATTGCCTGGTGTACCTCTAATAATGAGCTCATCAAGATAGATGAAAATCACAACCATGCCATCCTCTGTATGTCTCACATAGAGTGAGTAATCAGCCATACCCTGCTAAAATCCCATGTTGCACAAGAATCCACTAATCCTCTCACACCAAGCTCTTGGTGCTTGCTTCAGTCCATACAATGCCTTGTTCAACCCTTGCATACATAATGTGGGTACGTAGGATTCACATACCCTTTAGGATGATCCATGTACACTTTCTCTTCTAAATTCCCATTCAAGAAGACATTTTTCACATCCATTTGATACAATTTCTAGCCATTTATAGAAGCCATAGCAATCATTGATCTCACTGTAGTCATCTTGCTATTGGACTAAATGTCTCCTCATAATCTATCCCATATGTTTGTGCATAACCCTTTGCAACTAGCCTTGCTTTATACCTTTCTAGAGAACCATCCGATTTGCACTTGACTTTGCACACCCATTTGGAACCAATTGATTTCTTTTCATGAGGTACCTACACTAAATCCCAGTCTTGTTTTTCTTCAATGCATCCATCTCCTCGTCAATAGCTTGTCTCCATTCTTTGATTTCCACTGCTTCTTCAAAGAAAGTAGGTTCCACATGTTGTACATAAGAAACCATAAGCATAATGCATCTTCATGAACCCATTATATGTCAATCAATCAACAAGATATCTAACCCTTTCTGATCTCCTCAACTGAGGTGCACTACGTGGAGTCTCCATTGCTCTTGCATGTGGTGGCACATATTTTCCTGCACTTCTAGTACCCGGTGTTTTTACATGAGGAATTCCATACTCATCATCATCGATGGATTCATCCTTTGAACTTTCAACCATAGGCCTCTTGCTTTTTGCAATTTCTGCACTGTTTTGTGAACTCCTCAACCTGCCACTCCATGGACTATAGCTACCATTATTTTTTGCATTGTCTTGATGAGATCTAGACATATCTTCTAAGTGATGATTTCCAAGCTTACCATTTGTTGAAAGTTTCTTCCCATGAGCATCATCATCACTACTCTCATAGGAATCCAAGTCCACTACAATCTTGGTCTTATATCATGATTCATACTCACTGTATCTAACATCCCTACTAATGTAAACTTTCTTAGTCATTGGATCATAGCATTTGTAACCCTTCTTCTCATTAGGGTATCCAAGAAAGATGGACTTTATAGCCTTCGGTTCCATCTTCTTCCTCAAATCATCAAGAACATGAACATAACAAACACATCCAAAAACCCTGAAGTAAGAAACAATGGGTGTCCTACCATACATCTTTTCATATGGTGATACATGATGAGCTTCACTTTTATGCTGCATGAAATACACCCAAGTCATTCTGCTAAAGTCATCAATAAAGGTGATATGGAACTTGCATCTCCTATTCAATGAAACATTCTGCCAAACTGCCAAGCCTCACATACATGATCATAATTAACATAACCAAAATGGGGCAAACCACGAACCACATTTTTAGTTTACATTTGTTTCAGTCTTTGCAGGTTTACATGTCCAATTCTCCTATGCCATAATTCAACATCCTTATCTTGACCATTCCCACTTTCAACATACACAGAATTCTGAATGATAGGAGTACCTGCATCCAAGGCAAATAACATGCCTTTTTTCTTCCCTTTTGCAATCAATCTCCCAGGCCTTCCATTTCAAAATTCCTCAATGAAGCATCCATATCTATTGAATCTCACATGCAATCCTTGGTCTACCATTTGACCAACTAATGCTAAGTTCTTAGTGATGATAGGTGCATAAAGTACATCCCCAACCTTATTTTCCACTCCAACTACTCGACGAGTGACAAGTAGCACACTACCAATATGAGTAATTTTATGCAAAGTGTCATCCCCAGTAGTTACACATTCTTCATTTTGCATTCGTTGCTTTGTGTCAAACCACTCAACATGATGAGTCATGTGGTTTGTAGCCCCTGAGTCCAAAAACCAATCATCTTCATAGGGAGGGTGTGTCATGCTCCCTAGTACATATTCCATGGAAAATAAATGGCCTCTAGTAGAGCCACCTCTAGATCCATAACTTGCACCTCCATAATCACCTACATAATGGTTATATTGAGTCCTTCCTCAACCCCTAGACATACCATTTTTCTCATGATAACATTCTCTTTCAAAATGTCCATATTGCCCACAATAATTACATGCACCATCTCTACGTGAAGGAGTAGACCGTCCTCCACCTCTAGATTAAGCTCTCCCCCTGCCTCTAGGCATGAAATCACCATGACCAAAGGTACCTTGACCATGTGAAAATCTATCACCACCACAGCCATAAGATGAGCCTCTAACTCTAGATGGGCTTCCACACCCTCTTTGATGATAAAAGACACTATCTCCACTTGCATTCTTGCTACTGCTAGATGCATTCAAACCCAACTTTATTCTTCTGTGAGTAGCAAGGCAATCAATTCTTCAAATTCTGGCATAGAGCCTCCTCTAACTAAAATAGAGGTAACCAAAGATTTATATGCTGGGCCAAGTCCATTAAATGTGACTGAAACCAAATCATCATCATCCATTCGTGCATTTATAGATGCAAGATCTTCTGCAACATGTTTGATTTCTGCAACACAGTCATTGATAGTGTGGTTTCCTCTCCATGATCTATGCAATCTTTGCTTAACTTGTATCTTCCTTGCCTCCGTACATGTCCCATACATTTTCTCAATGATCTTCCATGCCTCTTTACAAGTATTTTCCTTTTTGATATGAGGAATCAAAGTCTCTGATATGCATATAGAGATCCAATGCAAAACCTTGATGTTATTTCCAGTACAATCCTTGTATGCCTTCTTTTCCTCTTCTATGGGCTCCTCAAGAAGCTCTAGACATGCATCATCACCTATAATGAGGTCCCAAAGACCTCTCCCCATAAGAAAATTCTCCATCCTATATGACCAGACACTATAGTTGTCCTTGGTCAATTTATCTCTAGCAATCTAGGTAATTTGAGCTATATTGTCTAACATTTTGATGGCTTCCATTTCAAACAAACTAGCAATATGTGTTGTCCCAATCAAGCATTCAGCAACATGAACCAATCCATTGCCTCAAATGGTCAACCCGAACAAAAAATGCACCATAAAAAGCCCAAAAAAATCATGTAAATTCCTTTCCAAGATAATGGCTGCTACACATAAGCTCAAATGCTATCATATACATTCATACACACTTCTCATACATCATACAATGATTATCTAGCAAGAAACATCCAAAATGGACCTCAAATGGTGCTCATATGATCCAAAAAGCATCAAAATATGGGCTTAAAATCGACCAATTTTCTTGCTGTTTTTCTACATTTTTTTGTGCCAATAATGAAGTCCCAGTCAAGCTAAAGCTACAAAAAAAAAGGATTTTTTTGGCAAAATTTTGGCCTCCAAAACAACTAGTTCAACTTTGCAGTAGTGTGAAATCTCTAATTGTGAACCAGTTCACAGAATAACCAATTCTTGGACTCTCTTGTGTGAAGGCAGATCCTCAAGATAACTCGTTTCTCAATGTCCAATATGAACACAGCTTAGTAGGGGAGATTTTAAGCCTTAGTGATAAGGCTATTAGCCTTATGAAGAAGAAAAAAAAACGTTTTCTGCAACCGGCTAGAAATGGCAACGTTTTTCCAAATCACTCCATGGCATGTCCTCCAAAATAGTCACCTTGATCAAATACATCCTCTTGTCCTCAAAAAATAGGTGCTCGAGCTTCAAGCTCTCTCAAATGAGTAAGTAGTTTCCTCTTTCTCTTCTCTGTCTCACATACATAAATCCCCTGCTTCCTGATAAGTAGGCCCTGTGCTTGTGGCCTCAAGCAGGCCCCTTGCTTAAGCTATGGCTGTGCTTAAGCAGCCCCCCAGCTTTTGGACATCCATTCATGAACCAATTAAAATCCAAACACACCCAATGTCTTGCTATCATACATCATTTCCAGCCTCTTTTGGCTTACCAAATGCATCCAATATGGGCTTCACTTGCACCCAAATCCAAGCTTTAGCAGCTCATCCAATCCATAGACCTGTTGTGGGTGATTTAAATAGGGATTTGTACCTGATTTTAATGGCAGTGAACATCAAGCCTTCAAGTCGATGTAGACCTCGATTCAGCGAGCTCCTTGCTTCAATCTTTTTCTCCCCTACTTATGTTATGATACCAACTGAGAATAGATGAGAGATTTGATGGGGATGCTCAGCGTAAGGTGGTTGAGACACGGATATGGAGGCTCAAGATTTCTTCATTCTTCTCATTCTATCTTCTCTACCATTTACTTTTCCAAGTCTCTCCTAAAGAGATAGACACTTTGACCTTTAGGACCCTTTACACAACCTCTCACACACTTACTTAATACAACCATAGGATAAGGCTTAGGCTATGTCTTATTTCTCAACACGGCTTGGGATACCTCACCCTCAACATGGGTCAATGTTTATGAAGACTATGCATCCACGATGATACCATGTGTTGAATGCAATGCAATTGTGAATGATTCATAGTACTTAATCATTTTTATTCATTTAAAATAGCATTGTGACTGTGCAAAACCATTTCTTTTCATGCTTTCATTCTAAACGTAATTGCTGCATTGCGCATAGGGTTAGTAGTACCAAGCACGCTTGTGCTACTAAACCCTTTAATTCTCAAAACACATGCATTCCATATGCAACATGCATTAGAAAAAATAAGACTCAACATGTAATCAACACTTATTACCTCCTCCTCTCAATACCGTTTTAGGGTTAAGCATTCGATGGTAGGTTTAGAGAGTGATTTGATGTATTTTTCTTTACAAAGAGTGATAAATACTCACTTTAACATGAAGAGGGCTAAACTAAGGCGAAACCCATGCTTTAACCATACCATATATCCATAGACACACACACATATATATATTTTTATTTTTTAAGTATTAAAAACCTATTTTTCTCTATTTTTTCTATTTATTTATAAGTAAGTACTGATATTTTCTAATTTTCTAATGTGCTTGATTAGGCCAGTAGTGCAAGCTTTATTTGACAAGATAAAGCAAGGCGGCTTGATGGTCAACAAAGAAGGTCAAGGGCAGCATAGCCAAAAGATAATGTCAAAATTTCTTTACACCAAATACCATGGCTAAACCCTCCCTCTCCATTGTGGAGTAGTTGATCTCTATTGTTTGCTAGCAGAGCTCATTGGATAATCAAGGTTATGTTTGCCAGGCTAGCACAAAATGGCTCTAACGGCAAACTTTGATGCATCAATATGCATATGGAATGTTATGTTCCAGTCTAACTCATAAAATTGGTTTGGTAGGAAGAACCTTTTTCAATTCCTCATACGTACGTTGGCACTCTGTTAAGAATCACGTGATGGGGGGATGTGCTTGAGTTGCTATGCCAAACACACACTATATACACAAGAGGAAGCTCACTCAAGAACACAAGAAGAGAGATGGAGGCCAAAACGTTTTCTTGCTGATATCTTCTTCTTCGTTCACACACTATACAATGTACACAAAGTATAGATAAGATACAACATAAAGGAAAGTGGGCTTCTAAGTCAAACAGTGCATAACTGACTACACTAATCGACTGGCGTTATGTATTTGCTAGCTATAGGTAGGTGTAACAAACTAAATAGAATAAGTGATAAGTCAATGGCCATGTGAGTATCATAATGACCACCAACGTGCTAAGTGTAGATGTGCGGACTCATCTAGCTAGGCAGTCCATCATCAATGTCCGCACGTGTTGAGCTTGCCATCACAACACTCCCCCTCAAGCTCAATTCTATATATACAATTCCAAGTAAGCTTCGGAACTTTTGAAGCTTCTCTACACCCAATGCCTTTGTGAAAATGTCAGCTATCTGATCCTGTGTGCTGACATATACCAAGTCAATCTCTCCTGCAAGTACCTTCTCTCTCACAAAGTGGTAGTGCACCTCAACGTGCTTTGTCCTAGCATGGAACACTGGATTCCTAGCTAGCTGTATGCTGCTCATATTATCACAATGAATGACAACTCGACCATCTCCCTACTACATGTCCAAATCACCTAATAACTTTTGCAGCTATACCACCTCACATGCTGCCATAGCAGCACCTCTATACTCAGCCTCTGTACTCGATAAAGCAACTGTGGGTTTCTTTTTGCTGCTCCATGTAACTGCTACACTACTAAGGGAAAACATGAATCCACTTATAGATCTTCTGTTTGACATGCTACCATCCTAATAGTCATATAAATCAAACTCCCTACTATCCTCTTGAACATAGTAGGGTCTTCTATCTCATCCTCACCGTCAATACTCAACTTCACATTTTTCTCCAATGGTACTGAAAGAGGCTTGCATGCTGTCATACCATACTTGGATAGCATATCCAAGATATACTGCCTTTGGGATAGCCATATATCCTTATCACATCTAATCACCTCAATACCAAGAAAGTATCTCAACTCACCCAAATCCTTCATCTCAAACTTCTTCTTCAAGAAGTCCTTAACTTCAGCAATCCCATTGTCCCTGTCACCTGTAATAATCAAGTCATCCACATGGATGACTATGATGACCAAACATGCATCTCCCTTTCTCACATAAAGTGAGTGATCAACATTAGAAATAAAAAATCCTATTTTGAGAAGATATTCTCCAATCTTGTCAGACCATGCTCTAGGTGCTTGCTTCAGCCCATAGAGCGCCTTCTTTAACCTGCACACATATGTGGGACGCTCTAAATCCTCATAACCTGCTGGCTGTTCCATATACACTTATTCTTGCAATTCACCATGCAAGAAGGCATTCTTAACATCCATTTGCTGCAAACTCCAACCTTTGGCTGCCGCCAAGGCAATCACACATCTAACTGTTGCCATCCTAGCAACTGGACTGAATGTCTCTTCATAATCTATGCCATATGTTTGAGCATAGTCTTTTGCAACCAGCCTAGCTTTATACCTGCTAACTGAACTATCTGCATTATGCTTGACTTTGTAAACCCACTTACAGCCAATATCTTTCTTACCCTTAGGTAAGGGTACCAAATCCCAAGTCTTATTGGCTTCTAATGTAGCCATCTCCTCATCCATTGCTGCATCCCAATGAGCATGACCAACAACATCCTCAAAACAAGTGGGCTCAACATCCTTATCACCATATGAGCATAATGGTGAGCTGCATAACCTTCAAAACCAAATCTTTTAATAGGGTATTTGACCCTGCTAGATCTGCGTACCTCCAGATCACTCAATGGAGCCTTTACATTACTATGAGCTCTCTGTACGCCTGGTGTCCTGATTGAAGGAATGCCAAGCTCATCATCCAAATTCTCCGAACCACTAGAATCTCCATCAAATCCCAAATGACTGGTAGATGCATCATTACCATCCAGCACTTTCTTCTTTCCTTTGTCCTTCCCTGCAACACTTATAGATCCACTTGAAGATGTGGGGCTACTCCTTAGTCTCCCAGACCAAGGGCTCACTGTAGGTGTAGTACCAGATGATGTTTCCGGTCCACTAAGACTCCGTGATTCTTGTTTATCTTTTTGCACATAGCTGTCCTGATCATTATCATCATCCAAAACATCACCAACAGGTGTATACCAACTTCCCATCTCATCAAAGATAATATCCCTGCTCACTCTGAACTCACCTGTGACAGGGTTATAGCAGCGATACCCTTTCTGCTCTAAAGAGTATCCAATAAAAACACATTTTTTTGCCTTTGGATCAAGCTTCTTCAATTTTAACGTATGAAACACAGCCAAATACCTTCAAGTGTGATACATCAAGCTTCTTACCAGTAAAGCATTCTTCAGGAGTCATCCCATGAACTGCAATTTTGGGAGTTCTGTTCCTAATGTAGATAGCAGTATGGACAGTCTCAGACCAAAAATGTTTGGGCATATTCTTTTCAGCCATTAATGCTCGTGCAACTTCTGCAATATGCCTGTTTTTTCTTTCTACAACACCATTTTACTGTGGGATATACCTACAAGTAAATTGCCTCTTTATCCCATGAGTCCTCAAGAAGCCACTGAACTCATTAGAGAGGTACTCTCCCCCTCCATCTGATCTCAAGCACTTCACTTTTAAGCCTATTTCTGTTTCAACAACTGCCTTAAAAGATTTGAAGTGCTCAAACACATCACTCTTTTCCTTCATAAAGTATACCCATAGCTTCCTTGAATAGTCATCAATAAATGTGACAAAGTATTTGCTGCCACTAAGAGATACATTTTGTGTAGGCTCCCAAACATCTGTATGCACTATATCAAGTATTTTTCTACTCACTTATCTGTCATGCGAGAAGGGTTGTCTTGCCTGCTTACCAAACTGGCATGCTTCACAGACTTTATGCAATTCTGCAATTCTAAAAGAAGGCAACCCTGTAACCAATCCTCTGGACTGCATTAATTTCAGCCTTTGCACATTTGCATGTCCAATACGTTTATGCCATATTCAATATCTGCAACTACTCCTTTTCCTTTAGCATACATAGCAGCGTCCTTTGCAGGAATTTCAGCATCTAAAGTGAACATTCGGCCAACTCTACTTCCTTTTGTGACCAACCTGCACTTATCATTAAAGTCTTCTACAAAACAACCTTTTGCATTGAATCGGACTTGCAACCCCTACTCTACCATTTGGCCAACAGACACTAGATTCTTTGTAATTGATGGCACATGTAATACATCTATCAGACTCTTTGTCTGGCCATCATACAAGGACAAGGGAACCTTTCCAATGTGTGAAATCCGGTGGCATGAATCATCACCCATCTGCACATAACCTAGATTTTGTAAGTCCTGCATCTCTCCAAACCATTCAACATGACTGGTCATATGATTAGATGCACCTAAATCAATATACCATACGTCATCATGTTTCCCCTTTCCTGTAATTGCATTCATCATATGCTGCATAACAAACAGACGCTCATTTTTGTCTTCATTCTATTGTGAAGATGATGCATAGTTTCCTTGCTGCAATTTACCACTGCGAATATCATCCTTCTTAGCATAACAATTGGCTGCAATATATCCTATTTTGCCATAATAATGGCAAACAATAGCAGAATTTCCAGAACCTCTATTCTGCCATCCACCTCTTCCTCTAGAGCTCCCCGTGCCTCTAAAGTTTCCTCGGCCTCCTGAAACCTGCATTTCACCAAATTGTTTATTGAACCTATTTTGCTGGTTATCGCCAGCACGTCCCATACCACGACCTCTCAAAGAGGATCTACCACGTCCCCTTCCTGAACTCGAGTAAAATGCTTGGACCTGTTCACCATTTCTTTCAGAAGAATCACCCTGCATATTGATCTCTTCAGTAATCATGAGAGAGATTAACTCATCAAAATCTGGAAATGGCTTCTGTACATATACTGAAATAACAAATGCTTTCTATGCTTTCTCATTGTTAAGGCCACTCAGAGTGGATGAAACCAAATCATCATCATCCGGCATTGCATCAATCGCTGTTAAAGCATCTGCAATGCTCCTCACCTTCAACACATACTCATTGACAGACATTTTCCCTTTCTTCAAGGCATTCAACTCTTTCTTGAGTTGAATCTTTCGTGCCTTTGTATTTACTAAAAACATGCTCTCAAAAATTGTCCAAGCTACATGTGAAGTTTCTGTATTCTTGATATATCCCAGCATAGTATTATCAATGACTGCAGATAGCCAATACATCATCTTTTTGTCTTTCGCATTCCACTCTTTCCATGCTTTTAACTCATCTGCAGTCGGAGGGATACCCAACTCTGGCTCCTTTTCTTTACCTGAAACAAACTCATAAAAGCCCTTTCCAATAAGGAAGTTTGTCACACAAAACTTCCATGAAGGGTAGTTTTTCTTATCAAGCTTCTCAATAATGGGATTTCCACTATTCTCTGCCATTATCACAAGCAAGGATACAACACAACAAGCTAGTCTTCTACAATCTTTCACAACACATGCATAGGAATACATCAAGCAATCTTTTTCACTGATTGCTCAATAGTACATGTAATCTGCAACCTATTTGCAGATAAACCTTATGTTTGCTTTCTACAAACACCTCAAAAATTACAGATTCTCAATTTGTAACCTGTGCAACCACTTTCAGTCAATACAACCGAAATCACAGTGTACCTTGAAATTGCTATTTGCAACCTTGCGACTCTAAAACGGGGCTCGAAACAGCCTCAGATGCCCAAAATACTATGGATAAGCCCTAAAGAACTTGTCTACAGAATACACAGTGCTCTGCTCGCACACCAAATCTCACAGCAATCTGAGATTTTTGCTCTACCCTCCTACTTTCGGTGCCTCCACAGGCACTATCAAAGGTAGAGAGTGGAAGAATGGGAGAGCTTCTTACCCGTTGCTTACTTACTCGAACCTTGCTTCTTCTCCTTCACTTCAGCCTTCAAAATCAGTCTCTCTCAGTGGTGCGGCTCTGATACCATGTCAAGAATCGCATGATGGGGGGATGTGCTTGAGCTGCTGCACCACAAACACACACTGTATACACAAGAGGAAGCTCACTCAAGAACACAAGAAGAGAGATGGAGGCCAAAACGTTTTCGTGTTGGTTTCTTCATCTTCTTTCACACACTATACAATGTACACAAAGTGTAGATAAGATACAACATAAAGGAAAGTGGCCTTCTAAGTCAAACAGTGCATAACCGACTATACTAATCGACTAGCATTATATCTTTACCAGCTGTAGGTAGGTGTAATAAACTAAATATATTAAGTGATAAGTCAGTGGCCATGTGAGTATCATAATTACCACCAACGTGCTAAGTGTAGACGTGCGGACTCATCTAGCTAGGCGGTCCATCATTAATGTCTGCATGTGTTGAGCTTGCCATCTCAACACACTCCTTGGTCCACTTGAATACAATCATAACTTGTAGAGTGGTCTAGCAATCAATGAATAGTTTAGAACAAAGCACTGATAGTATCCTATGTTTCCTAGGAAGCATTGAGATCCCTTATAGTTGGTTGGTGGTGGCAAGTCGACAATAACCCTGATCTTAGAGGAGTTAGTGGGGCAATGCCATTCTTGGATACCATGTGCCCTAAGATACATATGTGTTTCACCTAGAATTGGCACATTAGGGGATTCAAAGAGAGACTATAGAGCCTACATCATTCAAAGATTGCATGAAGCTTATCTAGGTGTTCTTTCCAGCTAGAGTGCACGCATATATTGTCAAACAATACTTATAGCTCTCGCCTAAGCATGTCTTTGAAGATGGTGCACATTAAACATGAAAGGTAGTAGGTACATTCATTAGCCCAAATGGCATGACTATCTACACAAACACAACCCACTCCATGGAAAATGTTGTCTTATGCCCGTCATCGGGGTGTACTTGAACTTGGTTGTAACGTGAGAAGTCATCTAGGAAACTGTAGGCCTCTTTTCTTGCTACTCTCTCAAGCATGTGCTCCATGTAAGGCAATGGATAATTATCTCACTTAGTCACGGTGTTGAATTTTTTATAGTTCACGCACACTCCGATTTTTTTGTTCTTCTTCAAGACAATCATAATGGGTGACACCCAGTCCGTGTGCTTAATCTCATAGATGAATCATGCCTTCAATAGCTTATTAATCTCTTCCTTCACGGCATGACCATGCTTTGGACTCATCAGGTAAGATCATTGTTTTATTGGCATTGCGTCAAGAGTCATTGGAAGGTTATGCGTTACGAACCTTGTATCAACTCCTTTGAGTTTGTCTAAAGAACTTGTCTAAAGACCAGGCAAACACATCTATGTACTCTTGCAAGAGAGCAATAAGATCAACCTCTTCTTGCTTGGTCAAGTCATCAGCTATAGACATGAGTTGAGACCTTTTCCTTTCCCTTGCTAAGTTGACTTCCTTGACTATGGTAGGTCCTTTTATCGATTCACTTGGCTATCCTTGTCTCTTTTTGCCCAACAAGATCCTACCATGTCCCCTTTCTTGAATTTAGTGAAGTGCATTGGTAGGTCTTGGGGTTTCTTTTGCTATTTGGCTTTTGACTCTTTTGGTTATCCTCTCTTTTCCTCCAACCATTTGTGCCTTAGGTGGACCGACAAGTCCCCTTTGGTGTGTTTCGTTTTAGGTGGTCGGCACTCTTAGAGCTTACCTCCGATTGAGAGTTGAACTCACAACCCGTGATAGAGGATGGAGTTTCCCCTAGAGGTTGCAACTCCTTTGAGGTTGAATCCATCCTAAAGAGAGGTGAGACACTTGGCTGGACTAGCCCTGCTTGCTCATAGTCTATCACACCTAAGTGATCTAGCCAAGTGTGATCACATTCAGTTTTGAAGACTCCTCTTTCAATTCTAAATACATTGGCTCTTTGTGGCTTGGAGTTTACTTTTATTTGTTTGATCACTCGACCATAAATGCCATACTCTATTTTCTTGGCCTCTTCTTCACTGCTTTCATTCGAGGAATAGCAATCCTCGTACTCATCGTTTGAATTGCTACCTTCTGACGACTGCTCATTGTCTTCTAGGTCTCTATTCTTGACTCTCTTTTCATCAGTGAGATCAATGCCCAATTGTACATAAGGTTTAGATCGTGCACTTTAGTCCATTGCCATTTCAATTCATCCATGAGATCGTGGAGTGGCTTGAGATGAGCAATTGGGTGACTAGCTAGCTCCCTTGTTAGAAACTCAAGAATCCCCTGGAGCTCAAGTTTGTTAAATGGGATATGGAAAGGGATTCGTATTTGTTGCTTGCTAGTTGTTTTAGATGCTGAAGTCTCAGCCTCTACATTCGCCACTTGCTTCCCTCTCATTAGTGTGGTCGCATTGTCTGCTTTTAGTGTCACTTTGGCATCATCCTTCTTTTTCTTCCTTCAACGAGTCTTCTCTCCTATTGAGGCGCATCTGATTACTAGGTCCTAGCAATGAAATACTGGCCTGCTTTGTTTGTGTTGTATTCATGATGTTCAATTTGATGGAAGTGGCATCACCATCGAGTGTTTCAACTTCAAACAGCCCCAAAGGTAGAGAAGGTATGATGGTTGAGCTAGTAGATGATTTTTGCATGGGACATTTGGCATATAAGTGAGTGATTCCACACTTGAGGCATCTCAAATTGGCCTTTTCTTAATTAGCTTGTTCTCGTTTGGGGCAATGAGATGAGGTATGCTGCATAAGATTAGGTCTTGGCTTTGCCCTCCCATGCCTCTACCCCTTCCTTGACCTAGCACCATCATCAATGCTGGCCTAAATTCCATTAAGATGGGATTGCCCTCATTGTCATACAAGACATAAGGGTTTACATATGTATTGTCCTCATTCGACTCCTCTATATAATATATTAGAGCATCAATCAGTGGATGGGTTACAAACGGTCCATGTCGGGACCTAAAATGGGCCCGACATTGGCTCTTAGTACTAGTCATATCTCTCTATACTCAAAGAACACAACCCCTCAGCCTCACGGCCAGGAGCGTCTAAGGGACATGCTACCCTAACCTAACTTCTATCGTAAATTTTGTGTTTGTTTTAAATTATAGTCCAACGGTTACACCTTTCCCACACTCCTTAGAGGGAGTCCCTACACAAATATTGGTGCAAAACACCTCGTAAGCACAGACAGAAGGAGACACCCCTCGGTTGAATGCCGTGGCTCCACTGCAGCTCTCCTATACCTCGCGGATTGGCCCCTTGATGCACCACAAATACAAATAACACTTATGTCACAAAATCCACTCTTGTTTTAATGCGTTCTAGGAGATAAGATATATCCTCACTTAACAATTCCCCAAGGAACCCGATTGTCTAAACCTACAGCTTAGGTATCTCACAACTTAGCATAGGTCATATGTATAGGAAAACAATTGCAATGCATCCATGAATGACACCATGCGATATGTGCAATGCAATTGTGAATGAACCATAGTGCTTGAAAATTTTATGATTTAATCAACATTGTGCATTGCAAAGACATTTCTTTCAATGATTTTGGCCTACACGTAATGTTGCGTTGCTCGAGCCTCCCTCCTATGTAATAGGGGTGAGCAATTTTGCTATAGTTTTGGATGACAGCTTCCCTAAGTTCCTAACCTTTGGTTCTCATCTTAAGATCCTGATCTAGGATTTTAATTGATCCATTGATAACCATTTTTCCATCTTAGAATTCTATAGGGGTTTCAAGTTCACCCTAGGGTTTCTTGTTAGATATGCTCAATGCCCCACCCTGATAAGGTGCCACCAATGATCCATGGTGCTCAAAGTTGTAAGGGCCCCATTATGAGGAGGAGCCAAATGTGATCCCGGACATTGGTTGAGTCCTGACTTGTATATCAGATGAGGTCTATGTGGCCAGATGGCAAAAGGGTGACCATTGTGGGTCTAATCTTTGGGTTGGACTGAGTAGTTAAGATGGTAGCAACTCATGGCACATTGCATCGAGTTGCAGGGTAAGGGAGTTAAAAGGGGCCCCTATTTTGGGGTTCGGGGGGCTGCGGAAGCGGCCCCTAGCTGGGGGGTCTTAAGGGGGCCAGCTACCCTACTGGGCGGGGGTCCGGGGGCAGCACCTCAGCTTAACGGTAAAGGGAATATTCCCTGGCCGACTAGTGGAGGCTCATATGGTAGGTCCGTCATGCCGACCTAACCGCCTTCACGAGCTATAAAAGTTAAACCCCTTCACAGCCATCGATCATCTATCTTTCACCTAGTCAGTGTTGTTCCAGCTAACCTTAAGCTCTTTACCTATCTTTTGTCTAGATCACCATCTAAGCTTCATTGTGGAAGCGCACGTGTGGACAAAGCCATCTCTGTATCAGTTGTTTGGAGCCAAAGAAATTTTCTAATTCTCCTCTTATCTGTTGTGTACTCTCTATCTCTATCTTTTTCTCAGATTCTGTTCGCTGCATCGTGTAATTTTTACGTGGTATCAAAGCCTAGGGGGATCTAGGGATCGAAGAGTGCACAAGAGGCAAAGGCTTCAACAACAAAGAGGAACAATGTCGTCTTCCAGAAGCGGTGCAAGAGGTGGTGCTGTTGTACTAGCTATTCAAACACTGAGGATTTGTCCACCAACCTTCAGCGAAGGAAAGTTAGATGGTACAAACTATACCTTGTGGAAGTTCAAAATTACAATTATCCTTGATTCTTATGAGCTTTTGGAGACTGTGCTAGGGATTGATGTAGAACCACAGCCTACCCCCAACCCATCAAATTCTAGTGTGATGATTCCTCTAAATGCAGATCTTCTACGAGCTTGGAAACGAAGGAATGCAGATGCATTGTGTGCCTTAGTTACAAGCTGTTCTGATAGTGTTTTGACTTTGATTCAACATACAAACAAGGATTCAAAACTTGGAGAATCAACTAGCAGCAGAGAAGTTTGCTAAAGGAGAGATAGCTGATTCATTCATCACTCAGATTAAGAATCTGGCAACCAGATGGCTAGTGCTGGGATACAAAAGACTAGCAAGGAGCTAGCTTGGACGTTTCTTCGGATTTTTCCACAAAATTTTGATGGACTAGTAACTGCCCTTAATACTCAGGTGAGACCTCAAGCTTTGAGTTTTGAGGAGTTTTGTGCATTATTACTAGAGGAGGAGTTGAGGCTGAAAGCCCGCGAAGGAAGCAACAATGGAGACGCTACATTCTCTGCCAATGCAAAAGGCAAAGGTGGTTCCTCCACAAAAAATAATGGTGACAAAAAGAAGAAGGGCGACAAGAAGAAGTTTCAAGGAGAGTGCTTCTACTGCAAGAAGAAATGACATGCAATCGTAGATTGTCGTGTCAAGAAGGCAAATAAAAAGAATGGTATCCTTAAAAGTAAAGGGAAAGAGACAGCCAATACGACTGAAGCAGAGTTGGATTTATTCATGGCAACCATTGAGGAGGTTTGCTCCTCGGTGCAAGAAGAATCTACCACTGACTCATGGGTGTTGGATAGTGGGGCCTCCCATCACATGACCAACAAGAAAGGTCTATACAGTTCTATGCAGCCTCTACAAGAATCCATCACTGTGACAGTTGGAAATGATGCAAAATGCCATGCTGCGAGCACAGGTACTATTTCATTTGTTGTTGCAAATGGTGATGCCAAAAATCTTTCAAATGTGTTGTATGTTCCCAAAATTAGGAGAAATATGTTATCAGTTGCTGCCATAACTGATCTTGGTCATGAAGTGAGGTTCAAGAAGACAGGTGCATAACTCCCTCACCCTAACCCTCTCTTTCTTTCTTTCCTTATTAGGTTTAATGATTTTTTCTCTTTTTCTCTCTCCTCTCTCTCTCATTCCGTTTTCTCTCTCCTCTCCCTCTCTCATTTCCATTTCTTTCTTTCTCTCCCTCTCTCATTTCCTATCCATCCCTCACCCTGACTCTCTCTTTCTCTCTTTCTCTACTAGATTTAATGATTTTTTCCTCTTTTTCTCTCTCCTCTCCCTCTCTCATTTTTTCTCTCTCCTCTCCCTCCCTCTTTAATGATCTTTCTCTCTTTTTCTCTCTCCTCTCTCTCATTTCTTTTTCTCTCTCCTCTCCCTCTCTCATTTCCCTTTCTTTCTTTCTCTCCCTCTCTCATTTCCTCTCCCTCCCTTACCCTGACCCTCTCTTTCTCTCTTTTCCCATTAGGTTTAATGATCTTTCTCTCTTTCTCTCTCCTCTCCCTCTCTCATTTCCTTTTCTCTCTTCCTCTTCCTCTCTCATTTCCTCTCCCTCCCTCGCCCTCACCCTCTCTTTCTCTCTTTCCCTATTAGGTTTAATGATTTTTCTCTCTTTTTCTCTCTCCTCTCTCTCTCTCTCATTTTTTTCTCTCTCCTCTCCCTCTCTCATTTACCTTTCTCTCTTTCTCTCCCTCTCTCATTTCCTGTCCCTCCCTCACCCTGACCCTCTCTTTTTCTCTTTCTCTATTAGATTTAATAATTTTTTTCTCTTTTCTCTCTTCTCTCCCTCTCTCATTTTTTCTCTCTCCTCTCCCTCTCTCATTTTTTTCTTTCTCCTCTCCCTCTCTCATTTTGCTTTCTTTCTTTCTCTCCCTCTCTCATTTCCTCTCCCTTCCTCACCCTGACCTCTCTTTCTCTATTTTTCCATTAGGTTTAATGATCTTTCTCTCTTTTTCTCTCTCCTCTCCCTCTCTCATTTCCTTTTCTCTCTTCCTCTCCCGCTCTCATTTCCTCTCCCTCCCTCGACCTTACCCACACCCACACCCTCTCTTTCTCTCTTTGCCTATTATGTTTAACATTTTATCTCTTTTTCTTTCTCCTCTCATTCTCTCTTTTTCTCTCTCCTCTCCCTCTCTCATTTCCTTTTGCTCTCTTCCTCTCCTTCTCTCATTTCTTCTCCCTCCCTCTCCCTCTCTCATTCCCTCTCCCTCTCCCTCTCTCATTTCCTCTCTCTCTTCCTCCCTCTCCCTCTCTCATTTCCTCCCCCTCCCTCTCCCTCTCTTTAATTTCCCTCTCTTTCTCCCTCTCCCTCTCCCTCTCCCTCTCCCTCATTTCTTCTCCCTCTCTCATTATATACAGATTATACAAAAAATAAATAAATAAGAGAGAGAATACACTCTCCCTCCCTCTCGTTCTCTCATTTCATCCCCCTCCCTCTTCCATTTCCTCCCTCTCCCTCTCCCTCTCTTTCTCTCTCTCGCCCTCCCTCTCCCTCTCCCTCTCTTTCTCTCTCTCTCTCCCTCCCTCCCCCTCCCTCTCCCATTTCCTCCCTCTCCCTCTCCCTCTCTTTCTCTCTCATTTCCTCTCCCTCTCTCAATATATATACACAAATCATATAAGCAAAAGTAAAAGAGAGAGAGAATGCACTCTCCCTCCCTCTCCCTCTCTCATTTCCTCCCCATCCCTCTCCCTCTCCCTCTCCCTCTCTTTCTCTTTCTCTCCCTTTCTCATTTCCTCCCCCCTCCCTCTCCCTCTCTTTCTCTTTCTCTTTCTCTCCCCCTCTCTTTCTCTTTCTCTTCCTCCCTCTCCCTCTCCCTCTCTTTCTCTCTCATTTCCTCTCCCTCCAATATACACAAATTAAACCCTAAACAAGCAAAAGAGAGAGAGAATGGACTCACCGTAAAGATATGGCGAGGGTTTGGCGGCTCCTCTTCGCGACAAAGGCTCCTCCTCTCCTTCGCGAATGGCGGCAGCGGCGGCGGCGGCAAGCCTTCTTCCTCTCCCTCTCTCACCCTCTATGCAAAATTATCGCTCTCTCTCTCACTCTCCCTCTCAAAATGTCTCACGAAAATGCGCGAAATGAAACGCGCTCGGGTTTCGGCCCTATTTTTTTTCCTTGTGGGGCGTCGCTATTTGGGTCGCAAAAATGTGACGCAAATAGCGACGCCGCTATTCCTGCGTCGCTACCCGCTGTCGCTATACCTCTCTTTCCTTGTAGTGTCCATGCCAGAGCAATGCCCACCTTATCCCAAGACCACACCACAATGGATCTCATCAAGCGCGATTCAACATTTGCCATATATGTTTTGTGCACTAAGGTGCATGAGGACTGTGAGGAAGACATCGACACACCCTCTTGGCCACATCTAGAGTATTTTGAGAGGGATCCTGAAGATATCACACTCGATCTGAGAGTAGAGGCAGCACAAAGCTTAGCCATTGTGCACCCACCTCCTTGCCTTGTTGAGACACCGACAAGTGATGAGCCACCCCTCGCTTCTCTCCATGCTATCATCATGGAGAGGCTAGAATATTTACTTATGCAAGATGTATTAGAAATTTTGGAGCTAAGGGAAGAAGAGCTATATTGTATCATGGTGTGTGATGCATTGATGATTTTATAGATTTTGATATACAAGATGCACTAGCACATGTTGATGAGGTGGCTTGATATGATGGCACAAGTGTCGATGACATCTCTGCCATTGTGAGCATCCAAGACTAGATTGAGAATGTAGTGCCACAGTATGAGATCTCAGATGAGGAGTTCGAGTGGTTGTAAGAAAGCATTTTCGGACCTCGACTCGACTACATAGTACCTTCCCAAGAGAGAGTTGAGGGTGGCCCAGTTGTTGCAGGAGCAGACCTGGATGCTACATTACAGTAGCAGCAAATAGATGATGCAGAGAAGGTAATGTTATCGGACTTGCATCAAAATCTATGTGCACACTCTCAATGCCCTAGAGGCCCTACTAGTAAATTTTGATGCAAATCCGATGTATATATCTTTAACACACTCCATGCATAGTGAGTCTGACACTGAACTTGTGTGATGCAGGACATTGTCTATATAAATGAATTTTCATCTAGACAAGGTGGCCAATCTGGTAGCCAAGGAAGGGTGCAAGACTCGGCATTGGAGTATATCGGCCAGCTTGTGAGTGACATTTTTGTATTCCATAAGGCATGCTCTCTGATTTTTTCTGAGAACTTCTTGAAGTTGAGAGCATTAACAAAGGTTGGGCCCTTCAAGACCATCCCAACAATCTCTAGCTTGGAGAAAGCAGTGTTGCTTCAACACTCGAAGCTCCTCTACTTATTCTCTAGTACTAGGTCTTTGCCACTTTTTTCCATGGTGGCCCATGCAAGGTTGCTGGTGTTAAAGACCCCAATGTCATTAGGCAGGAACTACTAGGGCAAAATGTGTTGCTGCCTATGATCAAGAATAGCTCTGACCATGGGGAGTCTAGCTCAAAGAAGCCTGGGAGAGAGTAGATGTACTTAGTGCCAAATGATATCTCATCACCAATGTAATGTAATTTGTAATCTTCTCTTGAAGTAATGAGAATCGATATTTGTTGGATTTGCATACAACGTAGTTTGTCATACGTGTCGTTTATTGTTATTTTTACTTGAATATTATGTTTATTTATCGGATTTATATGCAACATGATTCGTTCCCTAAATTTAATGCATAGTGCTTTATCGAGTTCATACGCAACATGTATTCATTTGAATGCATGTAACGATAACTCAAAGACATAAATAAAATAAATAACAAGTGAATAAACAAAAATAAGATGCACCAAAAAATTTGTATTCATATTCATAACATTTTACATGGGATCCATTACAACCAGGGTTTTACAAAATCTCTTTGGAAGCTACATTTCGTATATGTTTTGGTAGTACACCCCTATCATTGTTGATCTCTGCAAGGACTATCCTTCCATTGCCGGAAGAACCTCACTATCTACAAATCCCTATCGGTGACAATGACTGTCTTTGCATGTACTACTGCATAGACTGAGTCTTCGAACAAGTCGATGACGTAAGCTTCGGTAGCTTCCTGTAGTGCAAGGAGGGCTTGGGCAGTCCAGCGATTGGGTTGTTACAAGTGTGTTTCATCTGGGAAGTGCCTTCTGCTATTCTTAATGAGTACGCCATCCATAATCTCATGCACTAGCTTCTGGAATGGAGCCTTTAGTATCAGGAGTGCGTGGTCTTTTGGTAATGGCGGATCTCACGAAGAGCCACTATGCTTAGCTTCCATCAATGCTTGCAATGCTGGCATGGTGGTGGTGGTGGAGCTGGGGGAGATGGCCTCTACATAGGATTTCTAGGGGGGTGTCTCCGGGCCACTTGCTTGGTGCGTGCCATGTCTTCTAGGAGAGAAAACTCAAAACTCAAAAGTGATGTATAAAATGAGGTGAAACTTTAAACTTATAGCAAAACTTTCAAAAAACCCTTAAACCTGAAAGGGGGTATTATCTATCTCTTAGAAGATAATAGTGTTGAGATATTTCCAATCACACCTAATTCAATCCCTTTGTGAGGAGCAATGAGTTCTCAAGACCAAAATCCATATGCATAGTAAGAGAAAGTACCACCCCTCAATTCCTATAAAACATTGTACTTGCACTCTTTTTCTAATGCAATGATAGTAATCTTTTCTTTCTAGTAAAGTGTCATGTCACTGTCAATACACAAGATTATGTTTATGAGTCCAAGTCTCAGTCTTGAAACCTAATTCACTTGTGTAACAATTTTTTCTTGTCAGGTTCAATGTCTTCATGAGTTTCTTTTTCCTCTTTCAACCTCCATAGCTTCTGCATCTACCATGCTCTAGATCCCGCGTATTTTAACATGGAACCAGAGCGCAGCTAAGCATGGCTTAGCTCGTTTTATTAGATCTTCACCTCTGGTCCATCTTTACTCAGCTCAGTCTCAGTCTATGAACTCACTTTCCATCTCCACCTTCAAGCTTGCCTTCATGGCTGCCATAGCCAGCAGCACCCTATCAGATTGAAGCTATTGTATCTCACTCCATAGGACAAATCTTACTGGGCTTCCTTCTGGAAAAGTGTTCCTCTGCTACTGATGTTTCTCTGTATCATTTCAGAACTTGATGTTGCCCCATCCACTACTCAGCATTGCCAAATTTTTCAAGTTCTGTTCTGTGGCCTCCATAGCCAGGCGCAATACCTAGGAATCTTGGAGCTTGTGGATCTCTCACTACAAGCCAACATCAATCACAACATCTTCTAGGGAAATCTTCCTCAATATCAGATGCTCCATCCTATTACAACAAACGTCAGGATTGATGCATGTTATGACCAACATTGATGAAATTGTGGAAAATTGATGAAAATTGCACATCCTGCTATCGTCCGCCTTGCGTGCTTGAATCAGGCATCAATCTTGAGCATCATCATGGGGCTTTGGTAGAGCATGAAGAGAGATACATTTCCCATAAAAACATTTTTCAAAATGATCAAGTGTAGCTCCTGCAATGTCCAAAAAACCAAGCTGTCCTTAGAAACCCTAACTGTGACTCCATAGCCAAACTTCACCAAGCTCAAAAATCTCATCATTTTCTCTCTTCTACCACTGGAAGAACCCACTGCCACTCAGATCTGAAGGTCCTAGCATCAAATAAAGAAGGGGAAGATCTAGATCTGAAAGAACTTGAAGGTCTTTTGCATGTTTGAAAGACTCAGGGAAGAAACATAGTGTCTATTGACACTCATTTTAGTGGTCTAAACACTTGTGTCTTTTGACACATCTCAACCAACTCTTCTGCTGCTTAAATTTGATAAGTCTGAAGCTGATTTGCTGCTGGTCCCTCTAGTTTAACATGGGCAAAGATTCTCCAATTGCTCATTTCAAAGGAGTTGGGTTTCATACCTAGCAAACCCGCATCAAACTGATCCTGGTGAAGAAGGGCCTCTGGGCCATTACCACTGGAAAAGAAAACAAGCCTCATGATGCGGATCTTGCTATCACTTGGCAAAAGAATGATGATAAGGGTTAGGCCATTATCAAACTAGAGCTAGTCGATAGTTATATCCACCATGTGGATAACTATGAGACTTCACAGGATACATGGAAGAGACTTGACACTTTGTTCAATGCATGAGTTTCTTTTTCCTCTTTCAACCTCCATAGATTCCACATCTACCATGCTCTAGATCTCG
Source organism: Lygodium microphyllum (assembly GCF_053477565.2). Classification (NCBI taxonomy): domain Eukaryota; kingdom Viridiplantae; phylum Streptophyta; class Polypodiopsida; order Schizaeales; family Lygodiaceae; genus Lygodium; species Lygodium microphyllum. Next base: position 79,537,750 of record NC_141146.1, read on the forward strand.
CGTATTTTAACAAATGAAAAATGACACCAAGGTAGGAAAGACCAAGAAGGGCGATGCTAGCATCAATGATGAGAATCCCACCTTAGCAAATGTCCTGAGCACTCGCCTTCATTATTGTTTGTGCTTGTAAATCTAGATTCAATGTCTATGAAAGGATTGTATGACACAAGCTCACAATAGAAACTTAAATAATGAATCAGGTTGAATTCAAGGAGGGTGTGCCAAGCTACCCCCAGCTGGCCACCAACCCTAGCCAAAGGTTTCAAATAATCATGATGGGAACGTGGGCCGAACCTGCCACACCAGAGGTCTCTCGGTGGGTCAGTTTGAATGTACGAGGGTGCTTGGATGGTAAAGGGGCTCTGGCTGTAAAGTCCCTGCCTCCGGGTCCTACTCAAACGATCTATGTGACTTGAGATGGATGCTTGAGGCCCTGCTAGTGCAAGGGAAAAAACTTGGAGGAAATAAGACGCATCCTCACGGATTGTGAAATTCGTCCTTTATGGTCAAGGCTTGTATTTCAGTTAAGATGCTAATATAAAGTTTACTTCCAAGAAACTTGTCTGAACTGTTTTCATGTTAGTAACAAAAGTTACATAAACAAATCGTGTTCCCTAAAAAGGCTAAATTAAGGAAGCTATTTTTAAATGTCACACATAAATGTGATAGGACCTAATTAGATAACTAAAGAATGCCATTGAGGGAAGCGGGTGGGCAGAACCCTTGACGGGTCTGTCCTACGGAAGTGTGGTCCTAGGGATCTGGGAGGCTTCTCACAAGGTCCTAAAGTCATATGACGTTTAGGTAATATTAGGATAGAACCCAATTCATGCCATTTTAGGGGACCGGAATGGAACTATGTCTTACGGAAAGAGAGGTTGAGTGGTGCATCCCTTTCGTTTTCCATTCCCTGAATGTAACGTGTCCACCTGTCGACTTGTAGGACATGTCTTAGCAGCCCATCGGGAAGAGAGTCCAGAAAGCGTCGCCTAGCACTTCCACGGAATGTCACGGGGTTTGTGATCTAGGTCTTCCCGAGTCTGCCACGAAGCAGAAGCATTCCAGCCGTTCCCACTTAGGATCGACCTAAATCGGGGTTTCCCTAATGGTCAAGTTCCTCGGAGGTAACTAGCGTCGAGCCCCAAATGAACTACTTTACGCAGAAACATCAGGGTCGAAACGGATTTATACTGCACTTGGTTTAAGGAGAGTGGCAAACGAGAAGGATGCGAAGCTCGATCTCTCTGCCCATAAGGCATAGTCCCATTCCGTTCCCCTAAAACAGCATAAATCGAGACTCTAGCTTCCTAGATTCTAGGTCATCATTACCTTGATGTCAATTCTGTTGAGAAAAGTTCCCGGCCAACCGGGACCACCCATCCATAGGACGGACCCATGGCCACATCCAGCGCACTTTCCTCAAGTTGTTTTAGTTGTCTAATTACCTACCACATTTAGTTTGACAAGCAAAAATAGCTTCCTTAATTAGCCAATTAATCACTAATTCCTTCACGTAACTTAGGCATTAACATAGAAAAAAAATGTCAAACAAGTTCCTTTTCAACATTTGATCTTTATTTATCAGTCTTTGGAATACATCATATAATCTAGCCCAAAGGCTATTCCATAATCCGCCTGAAGGCTATTCTAGCAATCCTCAGGGATCGCTATTCCAAGTTTCCGCCCGTAGACTAGTATGCGGGCCTCAAGATCCAATGTCAAGTCATGTCGGCCTCTTGTGCAGGGTTTGGAGGCAAGGGATTTATGGCCAGAGCCCCCCTGGCACCCAAGCGTCCTCTTGCTCCAAGTAGCACCCACTAAGAGACCTCTCGCGGCGGGTTCGGTCCATGTACCGGCGCGGCTAACAACCCCCTAGGATAGGGTCAGGCAGACAGTCGAGGGTAACTGATGCTGCCTCTCCCTCCAGGCCTTCAACCTGAAGCATTAATTATTTTTCCAGCTTTAGTCCATTGAGCAAAGAAGTACAAACAGTGCTCCTAACTGTACAAACACAATCAATCCAGTGGTCGTTTGTTTGGCCAACTACTAAGGTGTGAATCCTTCTCTTCGAGTGCATCCAGCATTCGATTCGAGATCCGTTGCGACTTGGCAAGATCCCAAGGGTTTCGTAAGCTATGTTGCTATTTTACCCTCTTTCCTTGGGTTAGGGTTTATACCTTGTTAACCCAAATTAACAAATACCTTAGGTTTTCTTACATTATGGTCAATAAATCTTGGACAACCTCATTGCCCTAACTTGATTGGTCAATTGTTTGCTAGGTAATTCATAATTACCCTAACTTGGAAAATCAGCCTCAAAGAAGGGTGATGAAGCAGGATGACTACTCATCCTCTTGCAAATTAAACTTGTACTTAGAGCCTACCAACCTTGTTCTAAGGAGTGGCAATACTATTTTGTGGTTTAGTCACAAAATCATGCGACGCTGTAACTTGTCATACGAGACAAGCGTCGCACCTAACTCATGGGATTATTTTTCCCATCACACAGTATTCCCAAGTCAAGAATACCTTTGGTCAAGATATAGGGATTGGGAATCCTCTTGACCCAATCCAACCCTAACCCTACTAGGCCAACAACGTTTGGCCCTAGGGTTTCTAAATTCACACGAAAGTCTAGTTTTTGGCCAATTGATTCTTAGGGTAAGAACTCTAGATTTTTCTTGCATAGACGTTCAACTAACCTAACACTCCATGATTGTGGGTAGGACTTTGAGGTCGGAAATATTCAGTCGGTTTCCTGAGTGCGATACTAGGCAGAATTTTATCGTGACTTAGCTCTACCTAGCGCATTGAGGTGATCATCATTTGGGTTACACCATTACAAGCCATTTACCTAATTAATCTAATTGTCTTGTGACAAGAGGTGATCTCTCCTTGGAGATGCAAATACTTTTCCTAAAAAGATGTAAATAATTTCGAGATACAACATTCCATGCAAATATGCGATTCATAGACTTTTTCCTTCTATGCAACTATAAGATGTATAATGACCATTTCTTTTCCTTGCCTAAACTATAATGATTGACAATTTAGGGCTAACTCGTATAAACCCTATGTTGATTTACATCAAGAACTATGCTTATAAAGCCTTCATTTAATGCATTGAATTCAAGCTTCAATATGAAAATGCATCCTTTCCTAAATACAAACTTCGATAAAAGAACTCCATGCATGAACGAATACCATGAGTCCGACATTTAATTAATCCCTCCTTTAGCACTTAACCCGACTTAAAAATGCAACCATCTTCGCATGCAATTTTCCATGCATTGCGACCCTTTGGACATCATTAATGGGCGTCTACGATGATTTTATACATGAAACATAGTTAGGAAATTATTACCTAAATGCATTATGCGCTGTTCTTTTTCGCGAGGCAATCAGGGATGCATTTAGACAAATCCACCTTTTAACTTATGCAATATGCATTTAGGATTGCAACTTGGAGGTGCAAGCAATTTCAAATGCACATCATGCTACTAAATCTTGTAGATCAGTGAGCAATTAAAATTTCTAAATGTGATTAAACTTACCTATGAGAATTGGACATGCCTAGTGCATTCTTTTCATGCGGAATCAATTTTTAAGAACCTGAGCATTGAGGTTCGGGGTGTTGTCCACATGCGAACTCGGAGTAGAAGCTCCCACGTGAGTGCCTTGCATCTTTAGCTTTGGAGCCATTTATGCAGGTATTTTGTTGTAGCAACTCCCCTTGGGTTACTTGCATGTCCCGAAGTCTCACAGTCCGTGATCTCCCTCTCCCGCGCAGGACACGGGCCTTGGAGACTTGGGTTTAAAATCCCAGGGAAGGCACGGGAGAACATGGCTTAAGGAGGCTTAAAATTAGAAGCTTCCAAAGAAGCTTCTAAGCTTCTGTCAGGAGCTTACGTGGAGAGACAAGATGATTGGGAGAGGGGGGAAGATGACAATGAGCACGAAGATGATGATGATGATAATGCTTATGATGATGATGGTGCAGGTGGAGGCGAGGTGGCAGCCTGGGCGGCAGTGATCTGGTGACAGCATGTGGCGGCTTCTCATGGCGCAGGGCGGCAGCTCCTCTGACTCCTCCCCCCAAGCTTAAGGGGGAGGTTATATAGGCCTTTAAGGGGGGGGATAGCCATACACATGGCTGGTTGCATGCTTCCTCCTCCCCTCCCCCCGCCCCCCCCCCCCCCCCCCCCCCCCGTGCTCTCCTACTCCTCTCACACTCCCTCTCCCGCGCCATGCATCGGCTGAGGGGGAGGGGTTAATAATAAAAAAATTTGCCACAATTAACCATTATCCCCCTTTTTTTTTCCCTTGAAAGAGGTGTTCGTGCATGGGCTTGCAGTCTTCAAGCCATGGCTCTTGTGCACCATGTCTAGCTGGGGTTTTGCTAGTGCACGTGGAGTAAGCACTTAGCCAAAGGTCTTTTGTCGTGGGGAGATTATTTTGAACTGCTTTTTGCGCGGGGTGTGCGGGATCTAAAATCATTAATATTTCATGCAGAAATATTACATTCTCTCCCCCTTAGAGGAATCGAGATGTCTTGATCTCGAGAAGAACTGGGGGTATTGTTAGTTGAGAGTACTTTCATCCATCCAAGTGGCATCCTCTTCGGGATAATCTTTCCACTGGACAAGGTATTCTCTCAAGGTTTTGGATCTCAAATGCCTCTCCCTACATCTAAGATCCTGTCAGGCCGTAGCTCAAGGACTCCTTGGCTAGGCATTACAACTTGTTGATCATCAAGTATGTGACTAGGGTTAGGTACATACTTCTTCAGTAGGCTAATATGGAATACATTATGAACTTTTAGGTTTTCGAGGAGTTGTAATCTATAAGCATTAAGCCCTAGGCACTTGAGGATCTTGTAGGATCCACAATACCTTGGACTTAGCTTTTTGCATTCACCCAAGGATAGGGAACTCTTCTTTGGACGTATCCGAATGAAGACCATGTCACCTTCAACAAAGGATCTATCTTGACGTTTTAGATCCGCGTAAGCCTCTATCTATCCTTGGCAGCTTGGATGTCCTGTCTTATTGACTTGATTTGGTCATCCATGTCTTTCAGCATCTGTTTTGAAGCTTCAACCCTCAAGGTTGGATCCGAAAAGTTTAAGGGACTACAACAATCGTGCCCATACAATGCTTGAAAAGGGGTCATCTGAGTAGGAAGCATTGTAGGCAAACTCAACTAGTGGCAAATATTGAATCCACTTTTTGGGTTCGCGGCAACAATATGCCCTTAGCATATCTTTAATAACTTGGTTGACTCGCTCTGTTTGACCATCGGTTTGGGGATGGTAAGCTATACTGAAACAGAGTTGAGTCCCAATGGCCTCGAAGATAGCCCTCCAGAAGTGTGATGTGAAGAGAGATCACGATCACTGATGATTCTTCTGGGTAACCCATGCAGTTTGAATATCTCCTTGATGAATAACCTTGCAATGTCTGAGGCTTTATAGTTTGTCTTAACAGGGATAAGATGTGCAACCTTGGTAAGCATATCCACCACAACCATAATGGAGTTGTATCCTCCCTGAACTTGGGGTAGGCCAACAACAAAGTCCATACTAATGAATTCCCATTTCATTTGGGGAATGTCAACTGGTTGCAACTTCCCTGGCATTTTGACATGTTCGGCCTTAATGCATTGACAAGACAAACATTCTGTGACATATTTGAGAACATCACCTTTAAGCCTCTCCCAATAATAGCTCTTTATGACTGCATTGAGGGTCTTGGCATAGCCAGGATGTCCTAAAAAAAGGGAGTCATGGGCTTCCCAAAGTATCTTCTGCTTGAGTGATTGACTTGCCGGTATACATAATCTTGTTCTATAGTAGACAAGTCCATTATTGGTAGAGAATTCTTGATACTTTGTTTGTAGCTTCGGGTCTTGATCCTTGATAGAGATCTCCCTTAGCAATTTCTGATAAGTTGAATCATGACATGCCTCATCTCTAGCTAGCTCAAGAATTGGGTTGTTTGGCATGGATACCTTTGTGGCTAGAGATCTGGCTGTTGATGGATCTTGCAAAATCAGAGAATTCAGAAATGCCTTGCGACTGAGTACATCGGCAACTACATTCTCCTTTCCGGGCTGGTATTTGATTTCAAAATCATATTTCTCCAGCACTTCAATCCATCGACGTTGCCTCATATTGAGCTCATTTTGGGTAAAAATCCATTTAATACTTTTATGATCCGTCACTAGGGTAGACTTGTTACCCAGTAAGTAGTGTCTCAAAAGCTTGAGAGCATGGATGACAGCCAATAGTTCCAGATCATGGGTAGCATAGTTCCGTTCATGGCTCTTCAGTTTCCTTGAAGAGTATGCTACAGGATGACCTTCTTGCATAAGCACACATCCTAAGGCAAGTGTGCTAGCATTAGTTATCACTTCAAACTCCTTACTAAGATTTGGAAGTTTCAGGATAGGTGCTGATACCAAGCTTTGCTTTAGTTTGTCAAAGCTGGACTGTTTAGCAGGTGACCATTCAATTGATGCTTACTTCTTCAGTAGATCCGTCAACGGTGCTACAATCAAAGCATAGTTTTTGATAAAGACCTAGTACCATCCTGTCAATCCAAGAAAACTTCGTATTTCTTTGACAGTTGTTAGTGTTGGCCACTCCAGAATGTCTCTGACCTTGGCTGGATCCATTGAAATTCCTTCTGCTGATACAATGAATCCCAGATATTCAATCTGTCGCTTGAAAAATTCACACTTCTTCTTCTTGGCATAAAGCTTGTGTGCCCTCATTGTCTCAAGGACAATGCGAATCTGGGGTTCATGATCTTCTTCCTGCTTGGAGTAGACTAGGGTATTGTCAAAGAAGACGAGTACAAAGTCATCAAGATAGGGCCTAAAGATATCCTGCATTAGCCGGTTGAAGGTAGCAGGTGCATTTGTCAGTTTGAATGACATGACTAGGAACTCAAAGTGTCCATATCTTGTGCTGAAGGCTGTCTTTGGTATATCTTCTTCCTTGATCCTTATCTGATAATATCTGGACCTGAGGTCAATCTTGGAGAAGATATTCGCACCTTGAAGACGGCCAAGAAGTTTATCTATTCTTGGAATAGGATACTTGTTCTTAATGGTTGATTGATTCAACCCTCTGTAGAGTCAATGTATAGCCAAAGCATTCCATCTTTCTTTTTCTGGAACAACACTGGAGTTCCCCATGGTGAACTGCTTGGACGGATGTAGCCTTGGTCTAACAGTTGCTTGACTTGCTCCTTCAGCTCAATCGCTACCAGGATGGACATTCTATATGGTCTCTTTGCAATTGGTGCAACTTCTGGCGCTAGCTTGATTTCGTGATCAACTTCCCTTTGAGGAGGAAGTTCTGTCAGCTCTTCAGGAAATACGTCTGCTTATTCCTTTAGTCATGAAGGTTCTTCTCTAGACTCCTAATTCTGATCTAGCTTATTTAGCTTAATCAAATAGACAGGTAGCCCCTTTCTAACTCCTTTTATTATCCGAGATGCTTTGGCCAGTTGAATTTTTGGCTTCCCAGCCTCTCCTTGAGTTGTGACCAATTCCCCTTCAGAATTTCAAAAGGAAACTTGGCCCTTTCCACAGTGAATATGGGCATCATTAGGTTTAAGCCAATCCATTCCGAGCAAACACTCGTGGATACCTAGGTTCGTAACCCTGAATCTGATCGAAGTCGACTTTCTGCCCAGTAGGAATTTCACCTTAGCAGTTTGCCTCGTACAAGTTACCTCACGACCATTTGCTAATTCCACATGTAAGGTAGGTGCATCTTTTGTGGCTATTCCTAATCTTCTTGCAAAACTGGTGAAATAAAGGAATGTGTACTACCACAATCAATCAAGGTTTTGAAGCTTTTACCTTGATAATCTGATGGGGTTTGAATCATCAAGAATTGGCGATTCAGGCCTTTCTTGTGAAGGGCGGCATGAGTTGTTCCCCTCTCAATGTCTGCTTCCATGGATGGGTCTTCTTCATCACGGCTCCTTGTTGGCAACACTGGAGGTTCTCCCTCTGGCCATGATGGTGGCTCCTTGGCCACGGGCGGTTCCTTGGAATGGCCCTTGACGTTGTCCTCTATTAAGCTTGGGGCATTGCTTTTTAAAGTGACCGGGCTCATTGCAATGGAAGCAACAGAGATTGCAGCCATTACCTTGGGTAGGAATGAAATTATTGACAGTCTTGGTCTTGGCTTCCTTCCTTTGTTCCTGACTTTGGCCCTACGTTCTCTTGGCCTGAGACCTATGCACTCCCTTGTTCTGACCCTTGTAAGACCAAGTCTTGTTATTTCTTGGCCTGGTCTACACCTCCTGTATTATCGGTGCAGCTCGAATGAGCACATCTTGTAGATCTGTTGGGCACATTGATTCCAGGCGGGTGTTTATAGGTGGGTTTAATCCAACACAAAACTTTGACACCTATTGTGTCATATCCATTTGTGGAGCATACTTCAAAAGAGAGATGAACTTTGAATAGTATGCATCAAGGGATAGACCAAGCTGCTTCAGTTCATAGAACTCGTTCATCTTCTGCGTGTGGTAGGCAGGTGGTAGATATCTTCCTCACACAGCTCTTTTTAGCTTCTCCCAAGTAACTAACCCTTCCAAGATCCCTTGGTCTTTGCACCATTACTTCCACCAAAGTCTTGCTTCGCCGGTAAGCTTCAGCTTGGCGAGCATTGCTTGGTTAGCGGGTGTAGTATTGCTGCTTCGAAATAATCCTCCATGGATTCGATCTAGATCTTGGCATCAGTTTGGATGGTCCTTCCCTTACCATCGAATTTTGGTGGATTGATTTATTTGAGAAGAAACTTCTTCTCCTGAATCACAGCCGTATTTGGTGTAGGGGTCGGGCTAGGAATCTGCACTTGAGGTTATGCCTGGGCATTAAGATTCTTTACGTTAAAAACTTGCTAAACGTCTGTCACATTACATTACATACCCAGTTCACCAAGTGACCAAATCACTTAACCTCTTTATCAATACTCGCAGTCAAGACAATCATTGATAAAAATCCTGTTTCATTCATATGGGCATAGCCTTTTCTGAGTACAATCATTTTTGGGAAGATGGAACAAGCTGATATATTAATTTGGGGAGAATAAAATTGTGTTACATTCGGCTACGGGAACTGAGTAATAATATGGATTGGAGTCATGGATTTTCAAAAATCGATAGGTCATAAGAAGATTAGGGTATCCTTTCCTTTGATACCCGTTCTTCTCATAACATCCCAACACCTTGATTCTGTCGGTAGGGATTATTCGAGTCACTTCCTTGTACACATACTTGTTCTGCTTAACCTTTCGACTACCGATATGTAGGGTTGTGTTTGCGTGAGCTTCAACAAAAATGAACAGCTTCACGATCTTTAAGTCCTCCATCCACTTGATTCTCTTCAAGTTGGTTCGAAGGTACGCAAGTCGGTGGGCAGCTATGTAATAAATTCCAGAATCGCCCGTCCATCTCTGTTCCACGTACAGGGGTGAATGATTGTAGATGCGATCTAGGATATTCATCATATCTAGCCTTCATCGATAATCCGAAGCATGTATCGCAGTCATAAACATAACCTGGAACACCAAGAATTTGTTCCATGCTTCGCGACTCTACAGGCTAGCATCGATAAGTAAGTAAGGAAATGTTCTTAACAACAACATTTGTTCTCTTCTCCTCATTAAGTTTCCTTCAAAATATTAGATCCTCAATGGTCGGCTCTGATACCAATTGTAACATGACCACCTGTCGACTTGTAGGACACGTCTTAGCAGCCCATCGGGAAGAGAGTCCAGAAAAAAATGCCGCCCGGCACTCCCACGGAATGTCAGGGGTTTGTGATCTAGGTCTTCTCGAGCCTGCCACTAAGCGAAAGCATTCTGGCCGTTCCCACTTAGGATCAACCTGAATCGGGATTTTCCTAATGGTCAAGTTCATCGGAGGTAACTAGCGTCGAGCCCCAAACAAAGTACTTTACGCAGAAACATCAAGGTTGAAGCGGATTTATACTGCACTTGGTTCAAGGAGAGTGGGAAACGAGAGGGATGCAAAGCTCGACCTCTCTGCCCATAAGGCATAGTCCCATTCCGTTCCCCTAAAACAACATAAATCTGGACTCTAGCTTCCTAGATTCTAGGTCATCATTACCTTACTATCAATTCCGTTGAGAAAAGTTCCCGGCCAACCGGGACCACCCATCCGTAGGACGGACCCATGGCCACATCCATTGCACTTTCCTCAAGTTGCTTTAGTTGTCTAATTACCTACCACATTTAGTTTGACAAGCAAAAATAACTTCCTTAATTAGCCAATTAATCACTGGTTCCTTCACGTAACTTAGGCACTGACATAGAAAAACAATGTCAAACAAGTTCCTTTTCAACATTTGATCTTTATTTATCATTCTTTGGAATACATCATATAATCCAGCCTGAAGGCTATTCCATAATTCACCCGAAGGCAATTCCATAATCCGCCCGAAGGCAATTCCAACAATCCTTAGGGATCGCTATTCCAAGTTTCCGCCCATAGACTAGTATGCGGGCCTCGAGATCCAATCTCGAGTCACGTCAGCCTCTTGTGCAGGGTCCGGAGGCAAGGGATTTATGGCCAAAGCCCCCCTGGCACCCAAGCGTCCTCCTGCTCCAAGTAGCACCCACTAAGAGACCTCTCGCGACGGGTTCGGTCCACATACCCGGTGCGGCTAACAACCCCCTCCTTGGATAGGGTTAGGCAGACAGTCGGGGGTAACTGATGCTGCCTCTCCCTCCGGACCTTCAACCTAAATGATTAATTATTTTTCCAGCTTTAGTCCATTGAGCAAAGAAGTACAAATAGTGCTCCTAACTGTACAAACACAATCAATCCAGTGGTCGTTTGTTTGGCCAACTACTAAGGTGTGAATCCTTCTCTCCGAGTGCATCCAGCATTCAATCTGAGATCTGTTGCAACTTGGCAAGATCCCAAGGGTTTCGTAAGCTGTGTTGCTAGTTTACCCTCTTTTCTTGGGTTAGGGTTTATACTATGTTAACCCAAATTAACAAATACCTTAGGTTTCCTTACATTATGGTCAATAAATCCTGGATAACCTCATTGCCCTAACTTGATTGGTCAATTGTTTGCTAGGTAATTCATAATTACCCTAACTTGGCAAATCAACCTCAAAGAAGGGTGATGAAGCAGGATGACTACTCATCCTCTTGCAAATTACACTTGTACTTAGAACCTACCAAACCTTATTCTAAGGAGTGGCAATACTATTTTGTGGTTTAGTCACAAAATCATGCAACGCTACAACTTGTCATACGAGACAAGTGTCGCAATTAACTCGTGGGATTATTTCTCCCATCACACGGTATTCCTGGGTCAAGAATACCTTTGGTCAAGATGTAGGGATTGGGAATCCTCTTGACCCAATCCAACCCTAACCCTACTAGGCCAACAACGTTTGGCCCTAGGTTTTCTAAATTCAAACGGAAGTCTAGTTTTTGGCCAATTGATTCTTAGGGTAAGAAGCCTAGATTTTTCTTACATAGGCGTTCAGCTAACCCTAATACTCCGTGATTGTGGGTAGGACCTTGAGGTCGGAAATATTGAGTCGATTTTCCGAGTGCGATACTAGGCAGAATTTTATCGTGACTTAGCTCTACCTAGCGCATTGAGGTGATCATCATTTGGGTTACACCATTACAAGTGATTTACCTAATTAATCTAATTGTCTTGCAACAAGAGGTGATCTCTCCTTAGAGATGCAAATACTTTTCCTAAAAAGATGTAAATAATTTCGAGATACAACATTCCATGCAAATATGCGATTCATAGACTTTTTCCTTCTATGCAACTATAAGATGTACAATGACCATTTCTTTTCCTTGCCTAAACTATAATGATTGACAATTTAGGGCTAACTCGTATAAACCCTATGTTGATTTACATCAAGAACTATGCTTATAAAGCCTTCGTTTAATGCATTGAATTCAAGCTTCAATATGAAAATGCATCCTTTCCTAAATACAAACTTCGATAAAAGAACTCCATGCATGAACGAATACCATGAGTCCGACATTTAATTAATCCCTCCTTTAGCACTTAACCCGACTTAAAAATGCAACCATCTTCGCATGCAATTTTCCATGCATTGCGACCCTTTGGACATCATTAATGGGCGTCTACGATGATTTTATACATGAAACATAGTTAGGAAATTATTACCTAAATGCATTATGCGCTGTTCTTTTTCATGAGGCAATCAGGGATGCATTTAGACAAATCCACCTTTTAACTTATGCAATATGCATTTAGGATTGCAACTTGGAGGTGCAAGCAATTTCGAATGCACATCATGCGACTAAATCTTGTAAATCGGCAAGCAATTAAAATTTCTAAATGTGATTAAACTTGCCTACGAGAATTGGACATGCCTAGTGCATTCTTTTCATGCGGAATCAATTTTTAAGAACCTGAGCATTGAGGTTCGGGGTGTTGTCCACACGCGAACTCGAAGTAGAAGCTCCCGCATGAGCGCCTCACGTCTTTAGCTTTGGAGCCATTTATGTAGGTATTTTGTCGCAACAACCCCCCTTGGGTTACTCATGTGTCCCGAAGTCTCACAGTCCGCGATCTCCCTCTCCCGTGCAGGACGACATGGGCCTTGGAAACTTGGGTTTAAAATCTCGGGGAAGGCACGGGAGAACGGGGCTTAAGGCGGCTTAAAATTAGAAGCTTCCAAAGAAGCTTCTAAGCTTCTTTCTCAGGAGCTTACGTGGAGAAAGAAGATGATTGGGAGAGGGGGGAAGATGATGAGCACGAAGATGATGATGGTAATGATTATGATGATGATGGTGCAGGGTGAGGTGAGGTGGCAGCCTGGGCGGCAGTGAGCTAGCGACGGCATGTGGCGACTTCTCACGGCGCAGGGCAACAGCTCCTCCAACTCCTCCCCCCAAGCTTAAGGGGAAGGTTATATAGGCCTTTAAGGGGGGGGGATAGCCATACACATGGTTGGTTGCATGCTTCCTCCCCCCCCCTCGTGCTCTCCTACTCCTCTCACACTTTCTCTCCCCCGCCATGCATCGGCTGAGGGGGGGAGGGGTTAATAATAAAAAAATTTGCCACAATTAACCATTATCCCCCCCCTTTTTTCCCCTTGAAAGGGGTGTTCATGCATGGGCTTGCGGTCTTCAATCCATGTCACGGGGAGATTATTTTGAACAGCTTTTTGTGCGGGGTGTGCGGGATCTAAAATCGTTAATATTTCGTGCGGAAATATTACATTGAACCAAGTGTGGCATGGATTTGCTTCAGGTTGGGTATCTCGTTGTAAAGTAGGATGTTCAGGATTTGATGCCAGAATGCTATTAGGAGACCTCGGTAATTAGTAACCCAAATTTCAAGTCGATTCTAGTGGATTCGCGACCGTGAACATTCCGTTGTGATGTGGACTCGGGAAACCCTAGGTGACAAACCCCAAATCATTCCATGGGAGTGCCAGACGGCAATGCTTAGATTCGTTTCTGGATGGACCGCTAAAATGTTCTTTGATAGTCGACATGCGAGTACGTTTTAGTTGGTATCAGAGCTGGCCAACGAATAAAACAACCGGGATAGGAATAGATCGGGAAGGGAGAAGTGATGTCTTCCAGTAGGAAAATATTTTTTATGTTACTCATTTTTGGATTGTTGCTGCTTCCAGACTTACAAGGCATGGAGTAGGTTCCTCGTATTTCACATCATGTTCAAAATAGCTATGAACTCTTCAAGTTATCGCCGACGATCTGACACATGATGGGGATCCTAGATCGAATCTATAACCCCTCAACGTTGTATGTGGAAAGGCGTTGGACTTGGAGCCCGGGATATTGCTATATAGATGCCAACCAACTCGCCTATCTTCAAAACAACCTGAAGAGGCTAAAATGGTTGGAGGACTTGAAGGTCATTAAATTATTCATCTTCCATGAGGCTCATGTAAATTTGGTCCTACACATCGGATGCCGGTAAGTAGAACAAAATCACTATATCTATGACAAGGTCGTCAAAGTCTTGCCAACCGGACAAAATTAAAGTAATGGAGCGAAACAAATGTCATGGCTATAAAAAACGAGGACTTCCTGAACTTCCCATGACTTACTGCTTCCTGAGGATCCATTCTCCCAATCCATATTACTATTCTGTCCCTGTAACTAAATCCAATAGGGAATTATTAACCTGGCGTTGACGTATCTATTGGAAACAAAATCATCCTAGCCAATTTCTATCTATTCCCAAATAATTGTACTTGAAGCTTATGCTTCTTTATGGATAAATAAGAATTTTTTGTTTATTTGATTTGTCGTATAGTAGTAATGAAAAACAATTTGCACATTGATTCAAGACATATAGAGATATGTAAATGTTATCTTAACGTGAAGATTTTAAATTGAAAACTAGATACAATCCCAAGCACAGAACCATAGTCTTGTTTCTGCACTAAGCCCATCAGAGGCTCAAGAGAAGAAGCTTCTTCTCAAACAGATTAAACCACCAGAATTCAACGGAAAAGGGAAGTCTGTTGAAGCTGATGCTAAAGTGTGGATTGAATCGATGGAGGATTACTTTAGTGCAACAGAGGAACAATACCTATAAATCAGGCCATGATTGCCAAGCTCAAGCTTACCGGGGAGGCTAGACTCTAGTAGAAGCAATGGTGTAAAGACTAAGCAGTCCCCACGAAGAGCACAATAACTTGGGATAAGCTAAAGGAAGCCATACAATGAAGGTACATGCCACCTGCATATAGAACTTGGAAGATGAATGAATTCTTCAAATTGAAACAGTTGGGCTTGTCTCTGGAAGCGTACTACTCGAGATTTGTCTCCTTGTTGAAATACGCTCCAACCATGAGCATTCCCCAACAAGTTTCAAAGTTTTGTGATGGGCTAAACCCACCAATGAACACTCGATTGGAATCAATGCATCTTTCAAATTTGCAAGATGCATTGATAAAAGCGAGAGCTATTGCCCAAGAAGTCCAAGGAACAATAGACCATTGTTTTACAAATACCAAAATCTAGGAATGTTAAATGCTCAATTCAAGAAGGCTCAAGGACAAAGTCAAGGCCAACGGAAGAAGCCAAGGGCAAATGCAATTAGTGACTTTGTCCCCACTCAAAGAAGTGATCAAAGCATGCGATGTTTCCAGTGTAATGAACCTGGACACTTCAAAAGGAAATGCCCTAAACTTGGCGGAGAGCATTGCCAAGGAAAATTTCAGTGGCCAAGCTAGAGCTACTCGTGGCCGTAGTCGTGCTACAATGAGAAAAAGGGCCTGGGCCATGGCCAGCCATGTAAAAATTGAGGATAACTGCCCATGGGAAGTAGGGCATGTATATAAACTTGAAAAGTGAATGAGAAGCTCATTCTTATGTGTGGCAAAAAGCTTCTTCTTCTTCTTCTCTTCTTCTAGCCTTCTTGCTTGTGCTTGAGAGAGGGAGTGAGTGAGTGTAAGGGGGTGAGGGAGTGAGTGTGTGAGAGTGAGGGATCGAGGAGAAGAAGCTCCCCATCTCCTCTCTTCATCTTCTTCTCTTCTCTACTCTTCTCTTGTCTGTGCAGCTATGGAGGATGGAGCTTATTGAAGAGGGATTGAGGTTGCTTGATCGTGCCTCAAGGATCAAGGAGCTACCGGTGTGCACGGGAGAGGAGGGTACTTGATCGAGCATCAAGGTAAGACCACTACACCCCATAGGTGGGGAGGGCGCATCGGCTATGTGAGAGATAGCCATGGCCGCTGGCTTGAAATGCTTGACCAATAAGCAGTCCATAGGTCTCAGAAGTTGATCTTGTAGCTCCCTTCATTTTGGTTCCGTCGCCAGGACCGACGGAATTGAGTCTTGAACACCGTGTGCTTCGAATCGAGCATAGAGATAGGGTTTTCAGCCCGAACCAGTGCTTGAGATAGATAGGATAGCTAGGAAATGCGCTTAGAGCCATATTAGGCTATGAACAAAAGGAAGAAAAGCAGGAACTACATTGTTCATTTTGCATTCACACCCCACGTTGATTTCATAATTTAAAGTGCACTAAAAGGTAGAAAGCTTGATTTGGCACTATGCACTGGAAAGCACTAAGCACAAGTGTGAATAAAATTGACAGATGCTTTCAATAACAAGGAACTCACATAGAATCATAATAATTCAAAGAACCCACCAGTAGGAGCAGACCCTGAGACATAGCTGGGTGCCACAGAGCCCCGTTAATAGGACCTTGAAGACCCCGAAGAGTTCGAAGATGACAGGATTGAGGGCAAGTGGCTACCTGAGCTAATTGGATTGATCGACAACCTGGTGGAGCAAGAGGCTGCAGAAATGTTAGGAGCAGACGCAGACCGAGAGGATGACCAGCCAGACTTGGGCGAGTTCCCAATCAAATTGCAACATACGGTCGACCAATACGACCGGCTAACAAGGACCATGATCCATGGCAGACCGATCAAGTAAGTAGTTACAAGCCTTGAGGAAGAGAGGAAGGCAACTAGGAAAGCGTTGCAGAGCATCATGGCGTATATTATTTTATGCAGTCTTTCAAAGGTAGTTTTCCCCTGGGAGAGGTGGAGAATATTGGCTACGTATGCTAAATGTGACACGTCAAGAGCCCCATGAAAATGCTCGAGTATATGCCAAGAAGATGAAAGAGTTCTTTCACAAATTGCAAGCCTCTATCCCAATCCCACATGTTGCACAATTGCAATATTTCTTGCATGGATTGGACTTCAATATCCATGTGTAGTTGAGTAGTGTCCCTCTAGTGAATATAGATACTACTATAACCCGAGTAGAGGAACTAGAGTCCCACTTATAAGCAACCTACCCATCAAGGCAAAATCTAAATTTGAGCCTTAGTCCTAGAAATAATTTGGGATTGGTTAGTGGAGATCAAGGTGCGATCAATACCCCTATAGATCAACCCAAATGGTAGAGGAAGCATGATGCAAAATGTGCCTTTGTTGCTAGCTCCTCCAAATGTCATTAAGCCAACAACTAGGCAAATAGCTCCTTTTGTAAGTGGGTTAGTACAAGTAGTACCCCCTTTGCAAGTTGTGCAACCTAGTGGGGGTTAGCTCCTGAAGCCACTGGTTATGAACCCTCTACATCAAACATTGTAGAGGAAGTAAAATATATGATGAAACATTATACAAATATGATCACTGAGAAAAACCACCAAATTGTCATAGATGTTAATTTTTTAAAGAACCAACAAAATCTGATGGGTACTAGAAAGTCTAATTATGCGAGCCTACATCTGTAAATGGTGTGGTGGGAAACATTTTCCTTGTAATTTTCCTAATGTCAAATGTGATATGTGTAGGAAGTCTGGTCATTTAGCCACTACTTATTGGAGTAGGGTTAGTTCTGTCCAACAAGGTAGTCAATAACATGGGCTTGTGAACCATCGCACAAATAACAAGAATACTAAAGGCGAGGGCCCTAAGTACATTTTGCAAAGGGGTAAAGCCACACTCAAGGAAATGCCCAGTGAGGTAAGTCTAGTTGAAACTTTTCCAATTAGTGAGAGTTTATCTCCTAATAATATTAGGGTAGTAACAAGGTGTCAAAAGCTTAAAGACGATAAAAAAGATGACCCTAGTAAAAGAAAAGTTAACCCTAAATCTAGCGGGGATAATAAGAAGGTATTGGATACCCAAGCACGTTCTTTTAAAAATGATGATGTTTTAGAGGAGCCTATGGTCAAAAGAAAACAAAAATCAAAAGAAAAGAAGGGTACTAAGATTATTAAGAAGCCAAAAGAGCGATTGGTGTGAAAAGAAAAAAGAGTAATGGCAAACTTCCATGAGTTGACCTAGCAAACACACTATGTGAAGTCAAACTAGATGTGACTCTACTACAACTAATTCAACTATCATCGAACATTCATATAAGGAGTTCAAGAAGATCCTACGAATGGGTTATGTCGTAGAACCTTTTGGTGTCCATCGGAGTGGGTAGTGGATGGTGGGATCATCTAAAGAAGCACTGTCCTAGGGTACATGCATATATCAATGGAATCCTGACAAAAAATGCAATGGTGGATCGCGGCTCATCCATAAACATTACAAGTATGGATTTTCTAAAGAGGTTGGGTCTACCAATCCAAAAGGATGTTACGACAGTTTTAAAAATGGCTGATGATAGCCTAGGGCAACTAGAAGCAATGGTAATGCAATTACATGTGATGGTTGCTAATATTTTGGTGGATATCCCAACAGGAGCTGGTTGACTAATTTTTGGGCATGGGTTAAATAGAATAATTCCTAAGCACCTTTTGAATGAAAGGGCATTACTTCCTACTACAAAATGGGAGGCATTCGAGGGAACCTCAGTTGTTGGAACCTCAAGTTCTAGTGATTCTGAAGGGGATTCTACTACTGAGGAGGTTTATCAAGTATGTTTAAATGAGCCAATAGAGGCAAAGGATAGTATTCGTGATGCTGATGTGATAGATCTGGATCTTGGGATTCCCAATGATCCCTGCCCCATTAAACTTGATACTATGTTATTTGTTGATGAGCATGCAAATTATGTGGCACTCCTACAAGAGTTCAATGATATATTTGCATGAAGTTATGACAAACTGAAGGAGATTCCCCCCTCTATTGCCGAGCATACAATCCCATTGAAAGAAGGTAGTAAGCTAGTGAGGCAGAAGGTTAGACATATGCCGTTTGAGTTGAGAGAGCCGCTTTTTGAGGAATTGATGCATTAAAGAAATGGGGTAGCTACCATGAACCATCATAGACAATTGATTATTCTACATGCATGCTTTGAGCGATGTCATGAGTATTACATAGCATTAAATCCTCGAAAGTGTGTATTCGGGGTGCCTTATGGTTTGCTATTGGGTCATGTTGTGAGTGCATTTGGTATTGCCACAGACCCTGAAAAGGTGGTTCTTATTGTGGCCCTAAGCTCACCCACTTGCCTTAGGAAAGTTCATTGTTTTGTTTCATCCATGGGGTATTATCGTCGATTCATTAATGCATTGGATGAATGCTCGTTACCCTTGACAAAAATTTTATCTCACAAACATGTTTTTGAATAGATAGAAGCATGTAAAGTGACATTTGAAGATGTTAAAATGGAATTATCCAAAGTATCTATTTTAAAAGCTCCAAAAAGGGGTGAGGTTTTCTATATATTCACGACTGTGACAAGGCATAGTATTAGTTCTTGCCTATCCCAAATTTGGGAGGCACATCTTCATCATCCTATTACATTCACAAGCCAGAAGTTGGGAATTTCAAAGCTTTGTTATGGCTATTTGGATAAGGTTTTCTTGGCTATGGTGTTTGCCATCAAGAAATTCAAACACCATATTCTTTATGAGAAGGTGGTGTTCGTCACCAAGGTGGCAAAGGGATTGCACTTATTATTACTGAATAAGCTTCAACCTTTGATCTCGCCTAGCCAAGTCCTTGATCTGTTTGCAAGAGTTTGACTATGACATTAGGAGCAAGCCACCAAAGTTATAGGATATCATAGAGTATCTAGTAGATTTTGGTGAGCCTAAGGAAGAGTGGGCTCATATTAGTGATTGCGAGGATTTATGAAAATTTGATGTAGCCTCTATTCCATCGTGATATGCATTTATCACACATTATCTATCAAGAAGCAACCCAACAAAAACTCTTTCAAAATCCAAGAAGAGGAAGATTTAGCAGTAATAAGCTCTTTGCTTTTCAATAATGGTGGTTGTCTTATATAGGAAAGGTGTGGATGAGATTTATCATCGTTGTGTGGTGCCTGATGAGGTACTCTTTATTCTAGTCTAGGAATGTCATGATTCAGCATCATGTGGGGGCCATTTTGCTAGACGGCTCACCACCCAGAAAGCTTTACATGCTAGCTATTGGTGGGGCCAATGGTTTTCTAAGTTTCTTTTGTATATGTTAAGCATTGTTATGTCTGTCAGAGATACGATACTAGGGAAAATCTTACATGACTGCATAATCCTATTCTTGTCACTTTGCCCTTTGAGAAGTGGGGCATTGATTTTGTTGGACCTATGCATCCTTTGTCTACTACACAAAATCATTATATCATTGTGGTGACGGACTACTTTACAAAATGGTCTAAACCTCGAGCTATGATGAAGGGCAATGCCAAGGAAATAGCTAGATTTATTATGGAACAAATTGTCTACCTTTTCGGTCCACCTAAAGAATTGGTGTCCAATCGTGGGACACACTTTTTGAATAAGGTCATAGAAGAAGCTTTGAAAATTAAACATAATAAAACCACCCCATATAATCCCCAAGCGAATGGACAAGTAGTCTAGAGTACCAACAAGAGGCTTCTAGGGATTTTATCGAAGTCTCTATCTGAGAGGGTAAGCACAACTGGGACAAGAACTTCATGTGGCTTTCTGGGCTTATAGTACTATGTTCAAGAGAGTAACATGCCACACCCCATTTAAGTTTGTATATGGGGAAGAGTATGTCTTGCCCTTGGAAATTGTGTTACCCACTGTGAAGTTTTCTTTGAACCATCCTTTGGGTGAAGAGGAACCATTACAAGAAAGGTTGACCTCCCTAGCACATCTTAATGAGATCTGATTGCAAGGTTTGTTAATCAAGAGGTAGGGAAGAAGAGGATGAGAGCACTTTATGACCTTCGTGGTAAAAGATATAAATTTCTGAAGGGTTAGTTGGTCCTATATTATGATACATGTCACAAGTTATTTCCTAGCAAGTTAGAACCCAAATATGGGATAGCCCTTATAAGATTGTTTGTATAGGGAAGAATGGCTCTAAAATCCTTACAACAGATTTGCAGAGGGGATGGAGTTTAAAAGTAAAATAAACTTTAATAAGTTGAAGCATTATTATGTGCTCATTATGTGTAGGAGCTAATGTCGGGTGCCTTTACATGTCTTCCAAGATCCAACTTAAACTTGTAGTAGGTGCCAAGGCAATCAAATGGGCAAAATCATGCCTTATCTTGAACATCCGTATTTAGAGGAGTGTTACCATCAAGGTCGAGTGATCTGGTAGAGTAAGGGTTCAAAGTACTTTGCACCACCCAATAATCGATAAGGTATAGGGCTATATACATCGGAATGCACAAGAGCTAGTGGCTCATCCATGCACATAGAGCTAGAATTTTTATGAGCATTACGTGTCTACTTGCCATAAAGACAATGATTACATGAATCAAATTGTGAATAATCAAGGAGCAAAAGATACTACAAATGAGTAAGTACTTTCATTCCTTTTAAATACATGTGCCCAAGGTGATGATGCCATAAAGATACATGTGGTAAATTTCTCACAACCAATACATGCTGAATAGATCTAGATACAAACAATGGATAGAGGCTGCTAGCCTTGGCACCTCGAACAAAAACAAGGTGATGGGTAATCTTCCATGTAGAATCACCAAATGAGACATGATATCTTGCATCATCCAATTGTCCAACAAAGAGTAGGCTTTTGGTTAGAGTCAGTATATGATGTATATTATGTAGAATAAAATAGCTGCAAAAGGCAAACTGCAACCTAACATCCCCAATGCCAATGATATCCAATGCAATGTCATTTCCCAGTCTCAAAGAACTTGTAATGCTCTAATAGATATGAAACCAATCCTGATGCAAGGTAACATGAAAAGAAACCCATGAATCAAGCAACTAACACTAATAGTAAGTAGATGAAGAACCGATCAACTAAGCAACATCAAGAGACAAAGCAGTTAAGATATGGTCATTATCATACTCAACCTATGTTTCATTTATCTCTTCAACCTTCACGCTAGACTTAATAGGGATAATGGTATGATCATTAGACTTTGCATTATCCTGCACTTTTCCCTTGCCTTTCTCATTGTACTTATCATTGCGCATTTTATGGCACTACAACCTAGTATGATCTTACTGCCCATAAAAATGACATGTCATCAAAGAGGACTTACATCCTCAGGGGACTTACTATGAGATTTTCCATGAGATTGAGACTTGCTCTTGTTGGGCTGTGAATCTCCACCACAGTTATTATTGCTATTACCACCATTTCTACCTCTTATAGTCAATGCATGAGAAGTGTAGGCTACATCAATGTTCTTTTATTTCTCTTCTATATGTAGAGCATTCTCTACATCATTACAAATAAAATCACCCTCCAAAGGATGAGCACTCATAGCAATACAAAAGGTATCCCATGACTCAAGTAGTGTAACAAGCAAGAACAAAGACTTCATTATCTTAAAATTGAATACCTTGCAATATAAGCTAGTTGAAAATGAAATGAAGCCCATTCAAATGAGTAGACCTAGCCATACCCTCCTTCATGTGAAGGTCCATAAGCTTCTTCAACCACCATAACAATAGTGATGTAGAACTTTGTTTGTCATAAAGATCACAAATATTTTTCCATAATGCATAAGCACCACCCTTAGTGTCAATGATATTAAAATACACCTTCTTTGATAATGAAAGAATGATAGTAGATTTGCATAGCTCATCAAGTTTACCCAATCCTCTGTATCATAAAGCTTAGGCTCTATACCCCCTAACTTTAATGGTTTAACTTGCCTCTTCTACACCAAGATTTGCCATATCTACATCTTCAATATTCAAAGTTATTGCCATCAAGCTTTTTCAATATTGAAAATAGCACTATTGACTGATGAACTTGCTTTAATGGTTGCAAATGTTTGCAAATGACAAGAGTATGGGTTGCTGTAAATTCTATAAAATATCCCCAAAACTAATCCAAAATGGTAGGCAAAAGGGTGGAAACAAATGAGGGTATAGCTATCCACCAATTACAATCAAAAGAGTGCCAAAACAAACTATCTACTCTCCAAAAGAATACTAAAATTTATAAATATGGCAATGTTGAAATAAAGTTAGTAGTATATGTCAATCCAACTATAGGCAAATAGCCCATCGGTACCAAAGATTGTCACAAACTCAAAGTGTCAATGAACCATACATCCCATGATCATATATATCATGCATATAGAAGATCTCAAGAGCAACTATAGAGATCTGCCAAATGCACAACTAATTGAGCAAAGCACAATGACACTTAGTACATAATCAATATGCATGTATATATCACTAACAAACTATTGACAGAGGTAAATATTGGTGTCCAATGCATACGTAATCAAATCAACCCACAAGCAGAGATAACTACATCCAATAACATACAAGAGAGCATATACATGAACCAAGAGTCCCACTCTCTCAAAGAACCAAGGTTTTCCAAGTAAGAACAAGAATCTCCCATTGGAAGAAAATCTGAAATGCAAAGTGAGCAAGCAAAGCTCAAGACATATGCATCAAAGCATCCGAAAAGCCCAAGCGCATCACAAATACATTTGGGGGAGCATAAGTGTCCAACAATGTGTATAAGTGAATAAGCATGGAAGCAAGTGCCAAGTGCCCAAATACATTCAATGTAGCTCAAAGCTAGGCCTCAAATATCATCGTAGACATGTTTGAACACATAATTAGTGTCAAGCATTCACATAAGCATATAACATATTTGAGAGGCATGTAACCTTTAATATATAGAGCTTCCCTAATTAATTGTTTGTTGCCCAAATAGTGTACAACAGTGAATATCCTATCACAACATAGCTTAACACAAGCTCAAATGTATCCCAAAAGCACCTCAAGGAATCCCAAATGATCCAACATCAATACAAAACCATATAGACATCAATAGTGAGCTCCAAACCTTGAAATAAAACTATCCCAAACCTATATGCAGTAGGTTTGCTATATATTATAACAATAATAGAGGTTAGGGAGCTCTCAAATGATGCCCAAGAGTAAACACTAATGCTAGGAAAGTTGCCAAAGTGTTTGCCAAGTGTTACAGTCCAAGCTCTGATACAAATTGAAAGTTAGAGCCCAAGTGGAAGCTTATAAGTGAAAGCAAGAGAAAAGTAAGAGCTATGGTAGATGGAGCAAAAGTGTAAGAGAGATATATACAATATATGGGAACTCCAATAGTCACAATGTGTGACTAGCCTTCCCTTGTTCAATAGTCACTAAAAAATTAAGTAATGAAGTGATAGTGATGGGCACCCACCACCCTGCAATGTACAAGTGTGTGAGTGTAGTGTATAGTGAGTGAATGGGGGCAACTAGGCACAGGTGCCTTTTACTACAACATCTAAATCTATCTACAATCCACAACAAATCAATAATATAACAATGATCACAAATCCAACCCACAAATGCAATTGGTAGCCTCTTGACTTGTCATCCTACACTAATTTGTGCAACGTTTTAGAGTACAAGCCCCTATTCCATCACTCAGCCTAGAGAGTATGCACCTAGTTGCTTGAATCCATTGGTCCTCCTAGTGTAATGGAACCAAAGTTTCATTGCTCTTGTGAGCTAGACACCATCGGCTTACAAAACACTTGTTGTTTCAAGTGTTCCAAGGAACGTTGCTATATCTACATCTCATATAGCCATTGGAAGCTCTCCAAATGAATGTAGCAAACTCACCAATTTACCTTTTCATTGTAATCTATTCGTGAAAGGTTTGTTGATGGCTCCACAATTCTTGCAATGTGCCTCAAGCAAGCTCCACCTCCTTTGCTTCAATCTTGTGCAAGCTTCGCGAAGAAGAAGAAGAAGGAAACAAAGAAGAAAAGGAGGAGGAAGCAAGAGATTCTTCAACCAGTCCCTCACTCTACCTCACACATGCATACTCTCAATCTCTCCCTCTCTCTCACACAAGTAAGATGTAAACAAGAAATAAGAAAAAAGCTCTCAATATTGCACACCACAAGAATGAGCTTATCCATTCACTTTCCAATTTTTTATATAGGGCCTCAATTTTTGGGCACCCTTCTTTTGCCGAGTCTAGCTTTCTCTCACTTGCACATATCATTTACATTCTTTCAATTGTTTTCAGACTAGCTTGATTGAGATCACTCATTACAATCTACATGGGAGCGAGCCTAGTGCTCTTTTACATAAATAATACCAAGTAATTTCCAGTTTCAAATTTTTCATGCACTAAGTTGTTGCTCCATTTCTACTTTTCTTGCACTTCTATAAATTCTTATTGTGCCTTCTTCTGCATGCTCCTCGGCCATGCCTTTGTAGAAGGGGTTAACACTCTTCCCCTTCAGTTTCACTATCCAACTCAAAACCCTCCTCCGAATCTAAAGAATCCTCATTCTTTCAACTCTTAGATAGTCCAATTCCATGTCTTATTTTCATTCTTACAATATCCCTAACCAAAGTATTCAAGGTACCATTCAAACCCTTGATAAAGTAAGAAATCTTGATTTCTTGAGATGTTCTATCTACTTAAGAAGATAATTTATTAAAAATTTAACTTTCTAAGCATATTCTTTCATGAACATATTCTTTTGATCCATATTCTGAATTTTTCTCAAGATATCCCTTGAAGTTTTATTTCTTTGGAATGTTTCCAAAAAGGCATTCTTAAATACATTATGAGTTGGGAAACTAGCCAACCCATAGCTATCAAACCAATCCATTACCTTATCTTGAAGTGTGGTTGCAAACAATTACTCCTTGACCTAGCCATAGTACATTTGGCCAAGTCCATTGGCTATCCAAACCGATCAACATGGCAATCAAGATCCTCCTCCTTTCTACCTAAAAAATTGGGTGTCCAAACTTTGGGGTTTTAAGGTGGTGGTTGAAACGTCCTTCTTCTTCTAGTTCCAATACCTAAAGGATTGAAAACCAATGGTCTTTGTGCAAGAGGACCAAAGAGAACAATACATACCGCAAGAATGTCTTAAATTCTTCTCCAAATTCATCAAGAGGGGTTTGAACATCAATTAGAGATTTAGGATTAGCATACTCTCCTGATGCACTTGTGGACATCACATCCTTCTCTATAGGATCACCCTCTAGTACCCTTCCTTCCATCTAATCTTCAAGGTTTTCCACCTTGTAGGAAACATCAAGTCTCCCTCCTTAAATACTCCCTCCATTGTCTTGCTCAAGCCCTTTTGACAATCCAATCTCGATGATGAGGGTATGGGCTAGACATAAATCCTACCCCACACAGGCACTTCAAGCTTCATAATTGCCATCACATTCTTGCCCTTTCACATGCTACTCCTACAAGTTTTCCTTCTTCCAAGCATGCTGCCTAAATCATGGATATATAGCACCATGAACCAAGCAAGATTGCCAAAGTGTATTGCCCTATTCTCTTAAGCATCATAAACCAACACAAAGACGAAATTTGAATATACAAAAAGATTCATATTACAATATTGATATTTTTTTGAATAAGAAAGCAATAGAAAAAAACATTCAATCTTTAGGAAAATAAATAGGATTTTAGGTCACATCATGAACATCCGTAAATAGGCATTGTCTTGAATAATATCATTATAATAGAGTCCAAAAATAGATGATCCCCGGTTGGTTACATCAAGATAACTAGCCTTCTACTGAAGTTTGTGGATTGTTTTACACAAAAGCATATGTGAGCATAAAGACTAAGGTCCTAAGGTGATAATTCTAGCCCTAACAATGCCTATGGGATAACTAACAATTGAGGAGCGTCTTGTACTTTTTCTTGCTAGCGGCACATGGGGGTCTAGCAACTAGTAGTTGGTTGGTTTAGATGTAAAAGAATGAGGTCTTCTAGTCTTGTCCCTAGAAGTGAAGCACATTCTATAGGTTTGTGAGGTTGCACAACTAGTTTGGAGGGAAGCTTGAGAGATTTTCCATTATAAGTAGGAGAGTTTGGCCTTTAGCATGTCACTTGGGGTGCTTTTTGTTGATAGTCAATCAGTCAAAAATGCCACCTACTCTTTGAGGCTTAGATGCATGAAATGATGTTCATCACATCGAGGCTAGTTCGTTTGTAATTAAGGGCATGGAGGCCAACTACTTCCTATAGTGGAGCCTACTATGTTGTGATTAGAGGTGTGGGAGATTATTGGTAGCCTCATAGGGTGGCATAATTGGAAGGCCTATTGCCAACTAAATCTTTAGCGGTGAGAATGTTAGAGTACATGCCACCTTGGTGGAGCTTTGGTCATCAATCATTCATGCCCTCAAAGGTTATTGGGAGTAACTCAAGGGGGAAAATCTCAACATTCGACATCAACAACTTTGACAACAAATTCTTCACCGTTGGGGCTGCCATATCTTACTTTTTACCCTATGGGATAACAAAGCATGGTGGTATTATACTCTAACATGTCTTTTTTCTCCCTTCTCCCTAGACTGCCCTCAGAGGCCTTGTATATAATTTGTTTGATTTGCATTTAGCTCCAACTAGACTATTGAGTACTTGCACACTTCGTTGTACATTTCTTCTAAATAATATGATAAATCACACTTTTTTTAAAAGAAAAAAGCACTAACATGAGAATTAGTCATGAAAAAGCACTTGTAGTAGCATATTGAAAAATGTTTAGGTTCAAGTTTAGGAGGTATCTAAAACTAAATCAATAGTTTTAGCCATTTTTATAGTAAAAACTTTGTGATGCTAAAGGTTCTCTTTTTTCTCCCTCCAAGGAATGCTTAAACTTGTTCTATAGGAATAAAAAGTAAATATTTGGAGAACATAAAACCTGAAGCTCGTGAAGATGAGCTATCATGGCAGAGGGTGTTACAATTGAACTATTTACAAACCATGATAGCTCAAAACTTTGTGATGGCAAAGGTTCTCTTTTTTCTCCCTTTATGAACCATGGTATTTTGTTAAAAATAAGCCACCTTTCTAGAGGAGACAGATGAGGTTTGGCCATGTGCCCAAAAAGATAACTCTTACTTGTTAAGACCCCTTGACATACCTTTTCTCGGTAGTTGTAGGGGGCTACCACAATTCAGCTGAGGTGAGAGAATCTTTAATGATGCATCATCGCAGTGTACGAGAAATATAACTTGCCCTCTACCATGGTAACTCATGTATGGGGGCCTATGAACATGGAAGAGCTTATAAATTGAGAATAAACGTCCATTAAATTGAGAATAAACTTCCATGGTATTTTTAATCTCTAGTGGCTATGTCAATGTGGGGAGCCCTTTGCAAAATTCCCACCATCCATTTTTGAGGATAGGATATGAGGACGTTATGATACACTCGATCAAAAGAGGCCACCTTCTCTCTCGTGGAAACTCCGGCCCTCGGCGATCGATCGAGGAGGAACGGGACTGACTGATTGATCACACAGGTAGCTCTCCCCTCTCTCTGCATCATGCGTTATCGGGAAAGGCTTCATCCAATCCATAGACATGAATTTGTGTTTGCATGTGCTCTCGCACAACCTTAATTACTTAAACAAGAAAGAAAATGGCGTGTGCACTGATCAGATGTAGCTCTCCCATCTTTGCATCATGCTTAATCGGGAAAGGCTTAATCCAATTCGTAGGCAGCACGACCCTGTGTCTGCATGCGCTGTCTCGCAAAGCTTAATTGCTCAAACGAGAAAGAAAATGGTGTGTGATCATCAGTCACAGTTCCATGCAGCTTTTGCGTCCGAGCTTCACACTTTGATCCTCGGAAAGCAGGACTTTAATGTCAGAAGATGGTTCTCCAGAAACAGCTCACAGGAAGTTTTAGACAGATTCCCAATATGATTCCCACAATGTGAATTATGACGGCATCATGAGCTCTAGTTAGGTGCCATTGGTGGCAGGGGACAACCGGCCCAGGGTGAGGGCTAACAGTCCACCTGCCCCCCACCGCACCTGGCTAGGTGTGCGGTGCCTCATGGGGTTAAGTGAGAGCTGAGTTCATGATGGTGAACACTACAGGGACAAACAAGGCAATAGAGCCCCTTTTTCCACGTGGGAAAATGTTGAAAACTCCTTCTGCAGGATTCGTCAACCTTTTTTGGGGAGCTCAATATATTAATTTGTGCTCTCACAAGCTCCATCAATATTGATGCATTGACACACCCCTTGCACATGTAATACAGAGAACATATTAAAGAGAAGCTGCCTGCTACTGCTCACTTTGCTTGTGATAGCTTGTTGACTTGTGATTGAGCCATCCATGTAATTGAGAGAATATAGGAAAGAGAAGCTGCCTGCTATTGCTGGCTTTGCTTGTGAGAGCTTACTGACCTGTTCTCTCACAAGCTCATTAAGGAGAAACCAGTTCCCTCAAACTCAAACTCATGTACAATATTCATGTGTCAGATACAGTGACAAGCCTTATCACATGTAGCCGTAATAACATGGTGGGGGCCATTTTCAATCTTCCCATCCCTTCCTCCTACAGTCCAAGTCCTGTCCCCATGTTAGAGCCCCCTCATATTGTAATAGGACATTGCATTCATGTCCTCAGGGGCTGTCCCCATCTCCCTCCCAAAACCTGTTGCATGTCACTATGCATGTAGCTAAGAGGACACATGGCTTTCCTTGTGAGAGCTCACTTAGACAGATCCATTCTTCCATCCTTTTGCTACTAATGCAGCCACCACAGGTGACAGTCCTTCCAGCTGCAACTTCCAAGCTAGAATCTAGGCTCTGGTACCATGTTTAAGGATTTGAGCATAGTGCAAGGTCAATGGAGCAATGACAGACAATGACCAGAACATAGGAATTTATACAGTAGAGTGCAAAACCTGGTCATAACATGCAATGGCTTACAGACTGATGCTGACCAATGCTCAAGCATGTGTTGCCTATCTACTATTTACAACTTGTCTTTTTGGAACCATGGGTTTGATTTGATAAGTTGCAGCCGACACCAAAGAGTGACCATATGTTTCATACTGATCCATGCCTTTGTATCACATGACTGGCATGTCCACGTCCAACTATGGATCCAAATTTCATACATCAAAATTGAAGCTGACTCTACTATGAACTAGCAGGTTAACTTATGTAGGTAGCTTTGTAGCCGTTTGGACAAGTTGAAGACCTGTATATCATGGTTCAGCAACTAGATGGGATGTTGCTCACTTATACAGCATGACAATACTTTGTAGTTTCATTGCCAGTAACTTAGAAATACCTCAATGTGATCTTTTTTTGCTTCATGAAGTGCAGGACTTGGTTACAGTCTGTTGCTATGGCAGCAGTTTCTGTAGCTTCTTCACAAATCAATATTCATTTGACTGCACCAGTTTTGGTGGATACTTCGAGCAAAAGTCTTCCTGTCAATAATTTGGCAAGGACTTCTTTCAATGGGCTCCTCAGCGCTGACAGCAGTGGCTTTTTTGGCCAACCATCAGATCTCTCTGCTTTGAGCACAAAGGTACAAGAAAATACGTAATCACTGAAGTTTTTGCAAGTTTTACACCCCATTAATCTCTCCAAAAACGGATTTGGAGTCAAGCTAATAAAATCTATCAACACTGTCACAATTTAACATTATAATTTATACAAGAACAGAAGGGAAAAGAGCAAGGGATTTTTATACTGTAACTGTTCTGGAGATGTGAATGTGTCAAATTGTTATGTGCAGGCTCAATGTAGAGACCCGTTTAAAAGACACAAAAAACACACTACAAGATGCTCTCTTACTGTGTCGGCATCAGCAAAACCAGTGGAAAGTAAAAAGATACTTATGATGGGTGGAACACGTTTCATTGGTATATACTTAGCTCGAATTCTTGTTGCAGCTGGTCATGAGGTAAGCAATGCAGCATACTGTTTATGCCTTTACTTTTGGATACACTGAATGCATTTTGAATACATCATATCAATTTGGGCACAAAAACTGTGTGAAGAATATGGACACCTTTCATTTCTTTTTGCATTTTCAAAAGGTAACTCTTTTTACGAGAGGAAAAGCACCAATTACCCAACAACTTGCAGATGAATCAGATGCTGATTATAAGAAGTATTCATCCAAGGTACAATTTCAGATCAATAATACTGTATTGAAGCTTCCGGAATTGGCAACACAAAATGTTACAATCTACTGTTTTCAGGTTAAGCATCTTCAGGGGGACCGGCAGGACTTCGAGAAACTCAAAAGCACACTTGCAGGGACCAACTTTGATGTTGTATATGACATCAACGGTGAGTGCTTGCAGTTGGTTACTTTTCAGACTAATGTTATATGTCTCATGAAAATACCTACAGTGGAGTGGACGCAGTTGAAATCCTGGCCAATTCTGAAGATGTATATTGTGAGATAAAGTGACATGTGAAAAAAGAGGGCAGAAACTGTAGCTCTTTGAAGAATGACAACAGCATTGCAAATTACATGTTTTTAAGCTCAGGCTCAGTTCTAAAGACATGAGATGGTACCTGCCAACCTTTTCTGGGTCGAGTGTTATTTCAGTGGCTAGTGGTTGGAGTTTGTAGCTGTTTAACTGGAAAAGACAGCATAGAAGTAACTCCTCTCAGGTTTTGAGGTGATGGATAGACATTTGGGACTGTTCCGGAAGAATTTTCATTCTCTAGAGGTAACAAGAAATATATAGGAAAGTAGCACGTGATGCAACAGGATAGTATTTGGTGGGTTTGGGGAATAAAAGAGACAAGGGTTTACAACCATGAAGAGCATTTTGACATTTCTTTTCTACGACTGGTGAGTTAAGCACATCCAAGTGCCACCCTCAAGGTGGGGTGCCTTCCTTGTGCAAGTATTAGCCAAGAAAACTCCGATACACACATGGGTAGCTTAGCAGCCAAATGAACAACAGAGCTTGATTGCATTCGGACCACCTTCTTCTATGACCCTACCAAGAATGACTAACCATGTGTTCAAGTGGGTAAGAGCTGAGAAACTTACACAAACCCACCATGCAAACATAGGATACCACTTCATTGGGCTTCAGGATAGAGGATGACAGCCACATGCAGTTGTTGTGGTCAGAGAGGCTATCATTACAGATAGTGCAATCGGTATATGGATGATGAGGCCAAGCGTGGTACCAAGTCTGAGAGGGGATCCCACAATGGGCACAGAGCTTGAGGTGGTGAGCTTGTGTTCATTGATGCTACTAGTCCCATGTTGCTCCATCTTGTATACCTTTGTTTTTCCATTCCACCATCTATTTGCTCTTTGTCTCATCGGCAGCTAGGCAGACCATCTCATCCTACTAGCCTCAATGACATTTGCCTCATTCAAAGGCTCCTTGGTCAGTGGCCAACATGAGACCGGATGTGTTCTGGATATTCAGACTTCCCCTAGCCTTCTATTTTCCCTTCTTTGCAAGACGAGGTGCCCTTTCCTTCACGAGACAAGCCTCCCTCTGCTATGTATGACCATCCCACCCACAGTACCCCTCCCTCTCTTTCTGGCACTGTCCCATTCCCCCTGGCTGCCTGTTCCTTAGTTCAGGAGACTTCCCTGATGGCCCATTCTTGGTTTCTCTTATTTCACCATCTTCACTTGCCAATTCTTCTTCTCCATCCAGCAGGCCTAATGTTCCATGATCTGAGCCAAATCATCATGATTCCAGCTTCTTCGATCTTTTAGTGTTTGTTCTTGCTCTTTTACATGACTCTTCATTGGCTTCAGTCCCATATGAGGGATTTGATTCAAACACTAGACTGTCAGGCCATCCTTATTCTCTAGAGGCTAGCTTTTGTTTCTTGGCAACCCAGATTAACACAGCTGCAGTGAAAATACAGACTTCAAGTCATTGAGATTGTTTCAGGTTTGTCCAGCCAAGTCACAAGCATTAGGACAGATTCCATGCATCATTTCTGTAGTAAAAACTCAGGGCTGCCCATTTTCAAAGTATCCATAAACCTTTGTTGCCGCTCCTAATCTTTATACTCCTAAGTATTTGATCTGGTTTGGACAGGGAGAGAAGCCGTTGAGGTAGAACCAATTTTGGATGCCTTGCCTAACCTCCAGCAGTAAGTTGCCCGTCTTCTTGTGGTAAAGCTTCGCCAGGAGCAAGTATTTATTGCACACCTCTGATTTGATTGCTATTATTGTGATTGAAACATGGGAATCTTATTGATCTGTTATCACCTCCTTTCTGCAGATACATATTTTGTTCATCTGCTGGAGTGTACCTTAAATCAGATCTACTCCCTCATTTTGAGGTTCTGTTCTCTTTTGATTCCTCAGCTGTTAGCTGGCACAATGCTTATACTGAGGTGATATGAAAATGAAATGTTAATATAAGTAATGCCTTTTTTGTGTCATAGGTGGATGCAGTGGATCCCAAAAGCAGGCATAAAGGAAAGCTAGATACAGAGTCTATGCTTGACAAAAAGGGAGTAAACTGGACATCAATCAGGCCTGTTTATATTTATGGGCCACTGAACTATAATCCAGTTGAGGAGTGGTTCTTTCATCGGCTCAAAGCTGGCCGCCCCATCCCAGTACCAAGATCTGGACTCCAGATTACTCAACTAGGCCATGTGAAGGTTGTAGTTCTAAACCTTAACAGTGCATCTACATTGTATTCAATATGTTTGGTGAAGACTTTCTAGTCCCACGAACCAACCTTATTGAGGCTTGCTTCTCTTGTGCTATAGGACCTTGCCAAGGCTTTCTTTAAGGTGTTGGGAAATGATAAAGCCAGTAAGCAAGTGTACAATATTTCTGGAGCAAAGTATGTTACTTTTGATGGTATTGCCAAGGCATGTGCAAAGGTATGGGGAAATCCCTGCAGACTATGCTTTTGGAGGAAATGGAAATTAATTGAAGCAAAGTCACTTTTAGAACTGCTGAAACCATAATGTAAGTGTTCTGGTATAGGCGGGTGGCTTTCCTGCTCCTGAGATAGTTCATTTCAATGCAAAGGAATTCGACTTTGGAAAGAACAAAGCTTTCCCTCTGCGTGATCAGGTGGTGTTTTGTTCTTTGCAGTTCACATGGTTTCACTGATATGTATTATTTTCTGAAAAAGCACTGACAGTTATGCCGTCTATGAAATGTGTTATCTGCAGCATTTCTTCACATCCATAGAAAAAGCACAGGCAGAACTTGATTGGAAACCTGAATTTGGTCTCGTAGAAGGGTTGACAGATTCATACAATCTGGACTTTGGGCGAGGAACATTCAGAAAACCAGCTAACTTTGCAGCTGATGATATGATCCTGGAAAAGCTTGGCAAGTTGACTGTCGTGATGTAGCGAATGCAAGGGATAGCTGCACTATTTGAATCATTGGCCTCGCACTCCACGAGAGACTGTTGCTTGTCAGAAAAGATTCTGACCCTGTGGACGAGGTTTAACAGTGGACAAAATTTTGAGGATGGGCCAAATTGTTGGATGAAATCTTGACTGCAAGATGGGTCAAATTATATCTTCATCTGCAGACAGGGTAGATGTACCTCACCCTCCCAAGTCCCCACCACCCAGCTATCTTATGTTCTGTAATTTGGGTGCCTTTATTCACATGTTTCTAGACCAGGTTCAAGAAAAGTTGCAGAAACGTGGGAAGGTCTTCTCTGTAATGGATTAGATAGTGTTGCCCATTTTCTCAATTCTGCAATTGACATATTTTAAGCTTGTCATAGAAACAGCCTGAAGCAAAGCATTCAAGATTATGGAGATTTGCAGTTTTAGTTTAACTGATGAAATAAAGCATTGGCTCAGCAAAACTTGTGTAAACTGAATGAAACTTAGATGGAGTGCAAAGCTTTCTTGTTGATGCATATAATTGAGGTGATATTTTACAAATAAGTGGAGTACCTTTACGAGGATGACAAAATTACATACCAATGATCAACCTGTCCATTGATAAGGGCAACTGTTAATCTGCATGCTGCTGCCTACGGAGTATTCCATCCAATCAGGTCAGAACTGACTGTCCTCTAAAGCAAAAGGGCAACTGTTAATCTGCATCTTGTTTCCTCATGACTGTTCCATCCAATCAGTTAACACAAGACTCTAGCTCCTGAATATTCTTCACTTGAATTAAGCAACTCAGTCAAACACTATTTGCCCATTTACACACAGAGATGTCACCTTGAGTGATATTCTACTAATTGAAATTTCATACAATTTTCATTGCCTAAGGAGAGAGCCTGGTGAGTTTAGATCTTACGTATGCACTGACTATATGAGAGATAGCTTGTGCCAAAGACAGCTGGAAATTCTTGAAAGAATAAAAGTCTTGTCTAATTTTATTGTCACCAGGTCACGTATTTTAATGCTTAGCTTTGGCATTATAAAATTGTATACATGTGAGGTGCACATGTAAAGTGCAGGTTACTTTTGGAACATGGGGATAGTTAAAAACCTTACGTTTGCATTGGGGACAATGGTAAAAGTCGTGTTAAGTTATGTTGGAGTGGGAAACAATGGTAAAATTTGAGCATGCTGTTCAGGTACTTTGTGGGTGCCTAGTGTTAGTTTTGGCTTGGAGCATTGGATGGGCCATTGAAATGACTTGTGATGTCATGTGGCCTAGGTAAAAATCCTAATTTGTTGCAGAAATTAGGGTTTCTTAGCTACCTAGAGAGCTATGCCTGTTAATTGAAGACGTGATGATCAGCATAGTGGTTGTTATAGAAGAGTTCATAGTTGATCCAAAGGGTTTGTCCATTTACACTTAATTTGGCCTGTATGTAAGAGTTTAAGAAGCAAATTGTGCCCAAATTGCAGCCAAATCAAGGGAGACAAATCCAGGGGCAAATTGATGTTGTTTGTCATCTGTGGCAGTCAACAGTGTTGGTATTTGTAGAGGGGTCAATCACCAATATCAAGTAACAATGTTGGTATTTGTAGAGGGATCAATCACCAATATCAAGCAACCATTGAATGTTGTAAGTGGGTTCAAATCTTTACATGTTCTACTTCCAGGATAGGCAGAACTTCAAGGATGGGCAGAACTGGAAAAGGTCCCTTGCTCCATTAAGCTAGTCACATGAGTCTACCCTCATTGTGAGGTAAGATTCTGTGAATCTTCTACCCCTTTGATCTTTCCATTGCCTTTTTACATTCATGGGATAGAGTGGAGAGAGCACGGTCAATTTAGATCTTGCATATGCACTGACTATATGAGAGGTAGCTTGTGCCAAAGAGAGTTGGAAATTCTTGAACGAATAAAAGTTTCATCTAATTTACTATCACTAGGTCACATATTTTAATGCTTAGCTTTGGCATTATTAAATTGTATACATGTGAGATGTAGATGTAAAGTGAAGTTACTTTTGGAGCATGGTGATAGTTAAAAACTCTACATTTGTAGTGGGGAAGAATGGTGAAATTCATGTCAAGTTATGATGGAGTGGAGAACAATTGTAAAAGTTAAGTTATACTAGATAGGTACTTTGTGGGTGCCTAGTGCTAGTTTTGGTCCAAAGCATCGGATGGACCAATGAAATGACTTGTGATGTCATGTGGCCTAAGCAAAAATTAAACTTTTAATGTTAGACTAAGGCCAATTGAAAGTTTAAAACAATTTTCAAGTTCAAAGGGCTTAGCACATTAAATGTGGATGCAAGTCAATTAATTCGTAGGAATAAGGGAATTTTAAATCTCCATAATTAATTAATAGCTAGAAATTAAAGTCTAGAGGCTGAGATTACGATGTCACTTGGCAAAATGCAAGAGAACTTGCCATGTTAAGTTGGGTGAGAGCTAGTTGGGGGTTAATTGAGGTTACAAAAGGATCATTTCAGTCAAGTCGACTATTGTTGATGGATTTTGGGGTTGCAGGATTAGCTTGGTAATAGAGCATATTGCACACTCACAAGATAGATAGGAGTAGTAAGTTTCCTCCTCTTGAGTTAGCAATACAAGAGAAGGGCTCACCGATTATATTGGCATTTTGCCTCCATTTTGAAGTTGTTGGCACCATCAAAATTGCCATTAGATTTCAGCATATTCTCTCTTCACTTGATTCTTTCTCCCTCTCCAGGATTAGTTCTCAACAACCTACATTAGATTAAAGGCAGACAACAATGATAGGGTTTCTCTCAACAACCTCAAGGGCCATGCTCATCAATTGAAGACTTCATGATCGGTACAGTAGTTGTTATATAAGAGTTCATAGTTGATCTAAAGGGTTTTCCCATTACATTTAATTTGGCTTGCTTGCAAGAGTTTCATGAGCGATTTGTGCCAATTTGTAGCCGAATCAAGGGAGCCAAATCAAGGGGCAAATTGATTCTTGATGTTGTTGGTCATTTGTGGTAGCCAATAGTATTGGTATTTGTAGAGGGATCAACAATATCAAGTGGATGAGGTAGAATCCATAAGGCAATGAGGTGCCTTTCCATTGCAAGAAATCTTGAGGACAAATTTAGAAATCAATGCAAACAATAAAGCAAGAAAGTTTCATAACCTTGACTCTCAACCAAACTTGATGGGAAGGTCCTTGGAATTAATCGTTTAAGTAACATTGGTAGATGTATTTTTAAGGAGCCATTTGCCACACCATCTTGTAGATCTAGAACTTACAATCTAGAGATGATATGCCTTTCCTACTATTTAGTATATGCCACCACTTTACAAGCAACCATTGAACATCATAAGTGGGTTAATATCTTTACATGTTCTACTTCAGGGATGGGTAGAGCTAGAAAATGTCCTTTGTTCCATTAAGCTAGTCACATGAATCTACCTTCATAGTCATTCGGATGTAAGATTTTGTGAATCTTCTACCCCTTACTCTAATCTTTCTATTGCCTGTTTACATTCATGGGATAGAGTGGAGAGAGCATGGTCAGTTTAGATCTTGCATATGCATTGACTATGTGAGAGGTAGCTTGTGCCAAAGAGAGTAGGAAATTCTTGAAAGAATAAAAGTTGTCTAATTTTATTGCCACTACGTTAGGTACTTTAATGCTTAGCTTTGGCGTTAATAAATTATATACATGTTGAGATGTGCATGTAAAGTGCAAGTTAATTTTGGAGCATGATGATAGTCAAAAACCCTACATTTGCATAGGGACAATGGTAAAAGTTGTGTTAAGTTATGTTGGATTAGAGAACAATGGTAAAAGTTAAGTTATGTTGGATAGGTACTTTGTGGGTGCCTAGTGTTAGGTTTTTCCTGGAGCATTGGATGGGCCATTGAAATGACTTGTGCTGTCCTATGGCCCAGGCAAAAATTAAACGTTTAACGTGAGACTAAGGCTAAAAGAAAGTTTAAAACAACTTTCAAGTTCAAAGGTCTTAGCACATTAAACATGGATGGGTAGGAGTCAATTAATGCACATGGACAAGAGGATCTTAACTTTCCATTATTAGTTTATTATTGGAAATTAAAGCCTAAAGGTTGAGATTACATTGTCACTTGGCAAAAGGCAAAAGAACTTGCCACGCAAGCTAGTGCAGAGTTGATTGGGGATTGACTCATGTTATGGAAGGATCATTTTAGCCAAGTTGATTGTTGCTGATGCATTTTGGGCATGCCTGATTAGCTTGTTGATAGAGCATATCACATAGTCACGAGTTATATAGGAGCAACAGGTTTCCTTCTCCTAAGATGGCGATAGAAGAGGAGGGCTCACTAGTCACATTGGTGTTTTACCCCGTTTTGAAGCTATTGGCACCATCAAAATCACCATTTTATTTCAAAATATTCTCTTCCATTGATTTTTTCTCTCGGTCTGATAAATTTTTAGCAGTCTACATCACAGTAAAGGTAGACAATAGTGTTTTTGTTGTCAAAAGCCTAATCTGCTATAGAAATTAGGGTTTCTTAACTACCTCAAGAGCCATGACCATTAATTGACGATTTGGTCTCATCAATATAGTAGTTGTTATCAAATAGTTCATAGTTTATCTAAATGTTTTCCCATTTGCATTTAATTTGGCTTGCATGCAAGAGTTTAAGGAGAAATTTGTGTCCAAACTACAACCAAATCAATGGGCAAATTGATTCTTGATGTTGTTGGTCATTTATGGTAGCCACAACAATGTTGGTATTTGTAGAGGGATCAACCAATATCTCTTTGTGCTACAAGTTCAAGCAATACATGCTAAAGAGATAGCACAAGGGGTGCTAGTTGTTCTTAGATGTCAATTGTCTAAGGTTAATTGGGTAAAGTATTAATTTTAGATTTGTGAATTCTAACTCATTTGAAATTGTGGTTAATTAGGTCATCTACCACCCTATTTGAGAAGAGAGGCTAGTCTCATGGTTCCATTGGCACGATATATTAACTCCTTTGAGTAGGTGGACCCGAGGCACTTATGTGCAAGCTAGTGTGATTGCATTTTGCTAAATCGATGATCAACTAAGTGCAACACACAAGCATGTCATCACCATTACTCCAATGGAATGGGTTTAAGCAATGATGATGCATCATAAAAGGAAAGTTCATAAAGCATTGGTAGAAATGTAATGCTCCCTGATCTTGGTATGGACATGCAACATGGGCAACATGCTAATAGCATGGGATTTGATCAAGAAGTGGATCCTTCAAGGCATGCACATGTTGATAGCCAACAAGAATAAGAATAATAATGTAAATGCTCTGTTTAATGCTAGTCATGAGGGAAATGCAACCAATACATCTTCTTGTAGCTACTTATTTATAATAGCTTAGTAGTGAAAGGGAAGGCTAAAAATTATGATGAGGGTGGCAAGGGTGTGAAGTTTGAGGTTTTTAGTGGTATGCAAGATAGATTGAAGGCTTTTACCTTCATTTAGTAGTTTGATGTGGCTTATTTAGAAGGGAACTTTATATCGAGTCATCCAAGATTAGAAAGATAGCCACTGTTTTGAAGGAGAATGCATCACAATGGTAGTCATCACCTCTCATGCAAGGTAAATTACCCCGTTAACTTGGATTTTTAAAGGAATGCCTTATGATGGTAGTCATCACTTCTCAATGCAAGGTAGATCACCCCCATTAACTTGGATTTTTAAAGGAATTTTTTGCTTCTTCCTAGTTGATAAGTACCTTTGAGATGGATGTCATGATTGCTTGGCATAAGTTGGTAAAATAATCAGTTTTAGAAGGTATTGATGTCCATCAACTCTTATCGTGATATCCCCTTTTCAAAGTAGATAGAGAAGTATTATTGTGGGCTACCCATAAATCCATGATTGTTGTATCAAGACCAAAATGACCAACATGTCATAATTGATAGAGACCACATGTACAACAAATGCTTTGTTACATGATAAGTTTATAGGTTTCAAGAGTGATTATAAAAAACCTAAAAAGAAGAGTCCTAGGCTAGAAATAGGAGCATGTCTAAAAATAGAATTGCTAGAAGAAGGCAAAAACAAGAAGAAGGGACTTATGCTACCCAATGGAGGGAATAATGGTTGCAAATAAATGTTTTTCCTATGATGAGGAGGTGATAACGCTATTTATGACGCAGATAGCGATGCTGATTGTGACACTAATAGCGATGCTAATTGGGACATAAATAGCAATGCTAGTCAGAAAAAAAATGGATCGAAAACCTGAGCGTGGCATTTGCCACAAAAATTTTCAAGAGAGAGCGAAAGAGAGAGCAAGAGAGTTCATTGCCTTAAGAGGGAGAGGGAGAGGAAGAGAGAAAGAGAGAGAAGGAGAGCTTCTCACTGCCGCCGTTGCCACTGCCGCCGCCGCTATTTGTGAAGAAGAGGGAGAAGTGTGCAAGGGAGAAAGAAGGGATGTCACGAAGAGGAGACGGAAAAGAATTCATCCTTGAGCCTTTGTGGTAGGTACATTACCTCTTCTGGCTTTGTTTTTGTGTTTTCTTCCTTTCTTTTTTTTATTTTTATTTGTAATGAGATGCATTGGATTTCACAACAATCGAAATTGCAGAGAGAGCACTCTTGGCCATGTTTTTTTGATTTTCTTCGCTCTCCATTGCCGTAAGAAACATTTGAAACAATACATTCTACATTTTTAAAAAAAAATTAGTCTCTCTCTCCTCCTCTCTCATAATGGGTTTCATACGGGCTAAGAGAGTGTGATATCCCAACTTTAATTTAAAATATTTCCAACTTATCGCAAAATGGACTTCAAGCACTCTAAAATCATAAAGAGGAAAGCTAACAAAGAAAGAGAGGAACAAAGAAACAAGATATGAAGGAAGGGAGAGAGAAAGGGGCGAAGGGTAACAAAGAGAGTGAGGAATAGAGAAATAAGATACAAAGGGAAGGAGAGAGGAGAATGAGTGAGAGAAATGAGGGGAGAGAAACAAAGAGAGAGGTAACAAAGAAAGAGAAAGAGAGAAAGAAAGAGAGGGGGAAGAAAAAGTGAAACGAAGAGTGAAGGAAGAGGTGGAAGAAAATGGTGAGGTAAAGAGAGGAAGGAGAGTGAAAAGAAAAGAGAGAGAGGGGGGGGGGGAGAAAAAGGGATGAAAAGAGGGAGGAAAATAGAGATAGAGAGAACAATAAATAGAGAGGGAGAGAGAAAAATGGAAACAACGAGAGACTTAGGGAGAATGAAATGATAGTAAAATAAAGAGAGAGAGGGAAGATAGACACAAAGAGAGGTGGGGAGAGAGGGTCTTTCAATGTCATTGTTTTATAAGTTTTTTATTTTCTATCTTTGATTTTGATTGTATTGAGATGCATTGAGTGAGAGTGAAGAGGAAAAGAGAGAAAGAAATAGAGAGAAGAAGGGAGGGAAAGAAAAAGAAAGAAGAAGTGAGAGTGGGAGGGAAGATGGGGGAGAGAAAAAAACTTTGAGAGTGAGAGGGGGAGAGAGAGAAACAAAGAAGGATGAAGGGAGAAAAATAAAAAAAGAGAAAGAGAGAGAAAGAGAGGTGGGAGAGAAATAAAAAAAGATGAAGGGAGGCAAATTAAAAAAGGGAAAGAGAGAGAGAAAGAGGGGTGGGGAGAGAATTAGAGAGGGAGATAGATAAAGGTAGAGAGACATAGAGAGAAAATGAATGGACAAAGAGAGATGGAGGGAGGCAAACAAATAAAGGGAAAGGGAGAGAAAGAGGAGTAGAGATTAAAATAGAGGAAGATCACAAATGAGGGGAATAAAAACCTATTGTTTATTGTAACATAGACTAAATGGAAAACGATGATGGTCGTGATGTCCAAGATTGTGAGGCGTATCTTAATCAGCATGTCCCACGTCTTACACTCAATGCAAGCTGGCAATCAAATGAAAGTGTCACTTGTCCATAGAACACGTACAACACTTTGGTGAGTTTCAATCGAAGATCATTGACCAAAGCGATCTCATACTTTGAGCAAACGGTAAGAAAAGTGAGTATCAATCATGCTTTACATTTGCAAAGTAATTAAATATCATATGCAAAAATATTAGGCATGCCCATGAAATTTATACATAGAGGTGACACTTCATCCCAAGGAATGCACCTATTGCGGACCATTAGGAGAGTTCATAGGCGTGCGATGGATGGAGTGTGTAAGCTGATATACCAATTGGAGGGCACGCCACAGACTGTAGCCTCAATACCAGAGGAGATAATGGGCCTTTCGAACCTTCCTCCAATCGTGAAACCTGAGATGGAGGTAATGATCGATTCATTAATGCCCATGGATGCCAAGTTATTTGATCCACTGAGAGAAGAAGTGTCTATGCCATTATATGATGGGTGCCGAGTATCTCACTTGGAGACACTGCTTGTGCTCCTAAGTTTGTAGGCAAAGTACGGGTGGAGCGATGTGAGTGTGACTAAGTTGCTCAGATACATTCTATGTTCCATTGATTTTTTTGACTCTATTATAAAATAAAAAACACTTCTCTACCTCCATCCATTAATTGATGAGCTCAAGATTTTGTGGGAGAAGGGGGTCGTTGTGGAAGATATGAGCAATCACGATGGTCAACAATCCACTAATATACGAGCCATTCTCATCTGGACCATGCATAACTTTTCAAGTTTCGGGGAGTACTCAGGTAAGTGGGATTCCATTCTCGTTCGTGATATCTAACATAGCTCATTCAAGTTTGTGTTGACTAGATAGGGGTGTTGTGATAGGTCTGGTTACCCTTAGGTTATCATGCATGTCCATTGTGTGGGCCATAGTTACCTCTCGATGGTCATGGACCGTGAAGAAGATGGTATATCAAGGACATGCTGCTTTCTTCTTGGAGAGTCATGAACTAAGGAAAGGTTTTCTTGGACGACCTCCAGCACAAATGAATGCCAATGCTGGTATGAGTTGACAATGGTCCACAAGGAGTCATATCCAAGCAAAATGCGAAGGTTCTCGGTTTCTATGAGTTGTCATATTGGACCCACTTATAAATCAACCATTTGTTGGATCCCATGCATATTTTCAAGAATGTGGGAAACTTATTATGGGACCACATCACAGGAAAGAGAGACATTATAGGGGCACGAATGGATTTGAAGAAGGTAGGCAAGATGGAGGCACTTTGGCCACACTAGAGCACTGATGGTTGCTTGCAACTACCTTGTGCTCCTTGGATCTTGTCCATTAAAGAAGAGCGCATCATAAAGCAAATTATAGGGTCTATCTGCACCCCGACAGGTATGATGCGTTCCCTCAAGTCTACTTTCTTTAAAGACAACCACTTATTAGGGCCGACATCCCATGATTGGCATAAGGTATATCAAGTTTGGCTTTATTTGGATTGCAAGTAGCCTCAATATTTCGCTATTTAGTGTCTACTTAATGTTCGTAATGCTTCTTCATTTGTGACAATCTGCACTACTAATAGCTAATCGCGGGGTGCCTCACTCTAGAAATACACAAGGTGATTTATAGGTTGTCAAATTTAGTGCAATGGATCTCACAGAAGGAGATCATGACATTCTCTATTGAATCCGCACAATGAGGAGTAGCGGAGATGGGGGCTGACATCCCATGATT
This sequence comes from Lygodium microphyllum, assembly GCF_053477565.2. Lineage (NCBI taxonomy): Eukaryota > Viridiplantae > Streptophyta > Polypodiopsida > Schizaeales > Lygodiaceae > Lygodium > Lygodium microphyllum. Next base: position 79,581,346 of record NC_141146.1, read on the forward strand.
GGCATAAGATATGTCAAGTTTGGCTTTATCTTGGTTACAAGTAGCCTTAATATTTCGCTATTTAGTGTCTACTTAATGATCGTAATGCTTCTTCATTTGTGACAATCTGTACTATTAATCGCTAATCGCTGGGTGCCTCACTCTAGAAATACACGAGGTGATTTATAGATTGTCAAATTTAGTGCAATGGATCTCACAGAAGGAGATCATGGCATTCTCTATTGAATCCGCACAATGAGGAGCAATGGACACGGTCTAACTCTTTGAGAAGTACCTACCCACGAGCATGCTCACGATATAAACTCACCTCCTAGTGCATCTCTAGATGAAGTGGAGATTGTGGGACTTGTCCATATGCAATGGATATTTTTCTTGGAGCACTTCATGAAAACCCTGAAGGGCTTTGTGCAACAACAAGCTCGGCTGGAAGGTAGCATGGTTGGCTAGTGTCGAAGACATTAGTGCATATTTCAGAGTGGCTACTGATGGTGGCTTCAGACAACATTATGCTATGGTCACTAAAGGACGATATCTCGAGGGCATGGAGGAGATGTCGTGGTTTATGTCTATGTGGTGGTTACATGGAGCTTTGATGGTAGCTTCTCACGAAAGAATAGAGGTCTCTACCGAGACGAGGAGTGGGAATTCTCAAGGGAATGTAGTCCGAAGGTGAGTGCATGCTTTATTTGTTGTCATATCTAGATTTTATGCACAATAACTAATCTAGCAATTCGGTGTACATTACAAAATCTATAGTGCGGTGTGGTCATGCGGGCAACATTTTTGTGTTGAGCTCATTGACAAAATGTGCTCCACAACGGATTGTGATGTCATGGCAAAGTTCGAGCAAGAGAGCCGACAGGAGGCCACAAATCTGAATATCGTGGTAGATGAGATGGAGTATTTTGGAAACTTGCAAACTGTTATCTCAGTGGATTACCATAGCTTCTCCATGATCATATTCGATGTACAATGGTTTAAAGTGGTATTGGAAGGAGCTGGGGTAGCCATTTGGTGAGGTCCATCTAGATTTTTGGAAGTAGATTTCAAGTAAAGATGGACAGATCTGTGCGACACATTTGTCGTGTCAAGTCATTGTGAATAGGTGCATGTCCTATTTTTTTAATTTTTCCACGACATGAAACAATAAAAAATGTTGATTCGTTCTTACATATTATATTGAAAAGTAATCTTCTATCCAAATTCTTGAGAATCTCGATGGTGGTATGTCGTGTTGTCAACTCCTCAAAGTGTGGAGTGTATGATGAAAGCAATGTTCCCAGCATAGACGAGGAGAGTATGTAGGTGGAAGGGTTGACATTGCAAAGGGTGGAGGGGGTGAAGAGGGCTTGGAGCATGCAGGGGAGACATGCATGTGTAATGTAGATGAAGAGACAAGAGGCCAATAATTTTTTGAGAATGAAGTGGACTTCTCTTTTTGTGGTGACCTATCTATAGATCTTCTAGTGTATGCCAAGTTGTGCCAGGAGATTGACATGAGGCCATAGGCCGAGTCGTATTTACATCAGCTTGCTCAATTCTCTCATGATTCACTTTTTAGGGTACTCTAATATATGTATTTTAATTAACATCCTTTTTTTTAGAGTTATATTGTTGTGATTTACCTAAATCTTTATATTGATTATGCTAACATCATTTTCTATATGTGCACAAGGTTACCTTTGACGATACCCAGAGAGAGCAAGATGAGTCGAGGGATAACCGATGAGGAGTTGCAAGAGATATTCACACATATGTCTCCAGATCACATGGCTCGATTTAGAGATATGGCAGACTAGGAGCTATCACAGACATCATTAGGTCATTCTGTGAGGTCTACTTTGGCTCAATTTAGAGATGTGGTAGGAGTTGTCACCCACAGATATCATCAGGTCATTCTGTGAGGTCTACTTTCACATACTTTGATGCTTCAATTTCCAGTAGAGGAGGTCAACGCTCTAGACTGGCCCTAGATGGAGGGAGTGTTTATGGGGAGTATTGCGGAGATGTGGATGCTATGAGCCCACGCTCTATTCCAGAGAGGGTTGCTACTCCTTGCTCTTGTACCGTGTTGTGGAGGCATTGATGTAGTGCCTCCATCTCGTCGATTTGGTAGATACTTGTCACCTTTGGGATTTGTCACACTGATAGGGACATCTACTCCAGTGACTTCGGGTTTCGCTTGGCCATCTCGTAGGCAGCACCCCTATGGTTGCTATCTGAGAGACACTACCCCTGTAGGTATGTGCCAGACATAAAAGGGTCTTCTGGTTATGCCCAGGAGTGTGGTCGTAGGTGGGAGAGGATACACCTTAGACATACCCCAATAGGGTACGAATATCTTGTAGATGATAGGACAGATGTTGTAATCATGAATGATGAGGGGAGGAGGGTGATGTCTTGCATGAGGGAGTTGTGCCAACAAGTATTTAGGCACAACGTTCTAGACCATTGGAAAAATATTCCCGATGGGAGCAAGGACTATGTTGGAGTTTCTGGTACCTACGGCCGCAGAGAGGTTTTCCACCGGGTGGATGAGTGTATACATGCATACATATCACACAGATGATCAGACTCACACAAGGCAATCAAGAGTGGCACCTCAAAGCTTGAGTAGCTAGACATAGAGGATTGGTAGAGACTCAGGGAAGAGGCCACAGATTCTCCAAGACAATGGTGGTAGCAGCAGACAGTGGGAGATAGCGAGGATACAATTGGAGGTAGGGGTCGTGCATCATCTGGGTAGTGGTGGCCATAAGACTTATTTGTAGGACTTTGTAAGTTTTCTTTTGGTTCTTCTCACTTTCTTATTTGAAATATTACTTGTACTAATAACAATCATTTTTCTAACAATAGCATTCTATTTTCTTTGCATCACTCTATCACAAACCGCGATCCCATAGGTTTGGAGACTTGATATTCAAAGAGACATAGTCTCATTGCACTTATCAATAGATTGTGCATGCATGGTGGCCTAGTAAGTGAATCCTCTTTCTTGTCAATAGTCACTAGTTTTTTTAATGATGCATTATGTATAGTGGACTAATGTTTGGTTGTTCATTTTACAAAGTCCGTTCAACGCTCCTTTGCATCGGGAATGTTCATTTCACATCCTAACAAATTTTCAATCATGGCGACAAAGTGCTTGAAGAATAAAAATACTTAGGACTTAGATTTCAAAGCATATATTCATGCATGCTTGGAGTAATCATCAAATTAAAGTCACAAAGTAAAGGTAGTTGCCAAAAGAGGGTATTTGCATTGGACCACAAACATCAATGTGTACTACCTGAGACTATCCCCACAGATAGATCTTTTGCTATGGAGCCAGTCTAAGCCTCTCAAAGTGATAACCATGACCCCCTTGGAGTAGGGTCTCGCAGCTAGCTTGGGGGTAGCCTAGCATGACCTTTCCTTTTATCATGTTTGTCAATGTTTTTAATCAGAGATCTAGATTCTAACAAACACAAACAATCCTTTCAAACAATCACAATCACACCATCATACAGTTCACAACTTCCATAGCCAAGGTAGACCTTATCCTAAGGTAACCTTACATTCTAATGAGGATTCTCCTCCCCATAAAGAAGTGTTGAGTACTTATCTTACAACATGTTAAGCAAGACATGAATTTTCATTTGGGACTAACTTACCCAACATAAGTGAATTTCCTTTAGAATAAATATTGCAACAATAATTGAACGATATGATTTACAAGACCCTTAAATAGACATTCACTTTTTATAACAAGTGTTAATCAACCTTAACCTTGTCACGTTTGACCATAACTATATCAAGTGCATATAAAGACATATGTACAATAACCTCTGGCAACTATTTCAAACATGATTCTACGATTTAGAATCTTAATTAATCTAGCTACAATTCATAGTGATTAATCATTTTATGTGTATAATAGTATGCTTTCTAGATGAAGTTGTCAATTCGTATAAGTGAAAAATATGGAAGCTAATATTTTATGCAAAATTTTGGTAAAAACCTTATTATTTTAAGTGGTAAAATAATAACGTAGTAGTGAATAACTTGGTTTGGCACGACGACATTGAGAATTTCATCTTTACTTGCGCTCACATTTGCCACACCTGATGTTCCGTTGGTAGTGGCAACTTCGACAACCTTAGGCATTCATGTATCTCTGGCAATACCCTGGTTGTGATGGTTCCCATGGTATTTCCACCTTGTTGCTTAGGAGCCATTGTCTGCGAGTGTGTTCAAGACATAGGGAAGGCAAAATAAATTTGAGATGGGAGAGCGTAAGAGAAGATGGCTTAGTCGAAGACCGAGACAAGGGGGATTGAGCTAACTCCCTCCCTCGCAGTCTCTGAGGGTAACTTCTCTCTCTCTCAAGCTCCTTCTCGCAATCTCTAGGAGGGATATCTTTCTACCTCCTTCTCTCTACCTCTCTCTTGTAGCCTCTCCGGGTCTCCTTGTGCTTCTCTAAACTTCTCCCCATGCCTCTTATTTATAGCTGAATTAGAGAATAAGGGTTGTGGCTGAGAAGAAGAGCTCTTTATGGAGGGGATCATGGCAAAATCAACAATATGAAAATTCTAAGATGCAGTTTGATGCTCAAATCACAAATATGATGGTTCCATTGGCTCCAAAAGGGGGGTAAAACTCCAGGACACTTGGTCAGAAATGTTCTAGATCACTCCTCCTTCTCCATGTTTGGAGTGTTTTTTGTTGCCTATAAACTGCAATCGTGATGTTCGCCAATCCTTCTTTTTTTAATTAAATCTCCAAAACTAGCTGAAGAAACCACTTGCTTTTTTTACATGATACCATATTCTAGAAATTTCCTTAGCTTTTTAGGATACTTACAAATAAATAATATCTAAAATATAAAAGATATGCTAGTTTTATCCAAAAATCTAATATTTTTGGACCATCCATACTATACACATTGACACTAATGACTAATATGGCTCATAACTCTCATTCATGTGGTAACTTTCATGATGGGTGGCTACAATCCTTGTCAATCTAAAAAAAATTTATTTGAGTTACGATCCTCGATTTTTTTTATCAAATAAAAATTATTGTTATTAACGTTAGTTAGTATTTTGGTTAGTAACCTTACTAACTTATTAATTGACTAACTAACTTTTGAACTAACCTACTAACTTTCAATTGCATAGAAGTATTACAAAATTGGATGCAGAACAATCGGATGCTAGTGAACTAGTCTAAATCGGAGGCTCAAAAATCAGACGCTTTTTGAAAATCACATGTCTGATTCTGAGGATCAGACATTGTCAAATCGGATAAAAAATTTGACATGGGAAATTGTAAAGAAAGACTAATCTAACAATGGAAATGAATAGAAATCAAAGTATTCTAAGCTACACATAAGAAGAAATATACAAAATTGAGAAACAAGCATGGCCATGCCCTGGAACATCTTCTATTACCATAGCACAACATAGCCATGAGTTGCAAACCAAGTACAAGAATATGAAAGACAAGAAGGACAAAATTGTGATAATGCCAAAGAATGATGCTACATTAGCACTTCTTGCCTTTTTATACTAATTCCTAATGTCATCTTTTCTCTTGGCTCAAGTATTTACAAAGTTTATACTTGGAATAGGCTTCAACTCTCATGTTGATAATTTGCTTCATTACAAATCATCCCCTCCTAGAGATGTTTTGTCCTAAAAACTGAAGATAGATAATGAGGTAATAAGCAAGTTATTAATAAAGCAAATTATGTCGATGACGATCCATAAGCATGTGGAAGCATTTTGTGTGAAGAAACATCACAATGAACCTAAAATACTGAATTGACTGCTTGTTGTCTAAACAGGCCTGCATCAGTAGAATTCCCATAACTTTTGACTGGAGTGTCCAAATTCAGTGTTTGAAGTGTAGAGATGAAATACACAACTTGAGGCATCATCCTATACCATCAAGACCACTAATTGATTCCATTAAGAAAATTTCATTAATAACAATATTTTAAAACAACAAATTGTCCCTGCACAATCTATGATCATTCATCTTGTAATAGCCATGGAAAAGCATGCCAACTAGACTCTTCCATAGGTATCCTGTTCCATTTGATTAAAAATTCAATGAAAGTTTGGTTCCTAATAACCTTTTCACGCTTCCCAATAATCTTCTCAGGTTCATAAACAATCAGTCCATTTTCATCAAGTGGTGGAAGCTCTTCAATAACTTGTACATCCTGCCCAATATACTTCTTCAATTGTGATACATTAAAAACATCATGTATGCGAGTGGTTGAAGGCAATTTGAGCTTATATGCAAGCTCTCCAATATTTTCCAACACCAAATATGGGCCATAAAATCTATGAGCCAAATTGTTATTTCCGCCCTTAAGGGATGAATAATGAGACTTGGGTACCTTCAAGAAGACCCAATCTCCAATATCAAACTCCATGTGCCTCCTTCTATCATGAGCATAGGACTTCATGACATCTTGTGCCTTTCGTATGTTTTCTTTACATTGCTTCATAAACATCTCCGTTCTTTCTAACTCATCCTTCACTTGTGGATTCACGTCTTCATGAAACATGGCTAAAGAAATTTGAACCTTGTATCCATAGAGTGCTTCAAAAGGAGCCATCCCAATGCTCATATGATATGTATCATTGTAGCAAAATTCAGCAAGGTTTAGCCAATTATCCTAAGACGATTGCATGTCATGACAATAATCTCTTAAGTATACTTCCACCCATCAGTTAACCCTTTTAGTTTGACCATTGGTTTGAGGGTGGTAAGCGGTACTTGGGGCAAGAGTAGTACCCATGGAAGTAAACAAACCCTTCCAAAAACCATGAATCTAGTGTCTCTATCCAACACTATCCTCAAGGGTATACCATGTAGCTTGAACACTCCTTTCATGAATTGGCCGTCTACTTGCTTTGCTGAAAATTGTGTCTTGGTTGGAATAAAATGGGCTAATTTATTAAGTCTGTCCACCACAACAAAAATGCTATTCCAATCATGCCTTGTGGTAGGGACACCCATAATAAATTCCATTGAAATGTTGGTCCATTTTCCTTGTGGGATAGGCAAGGGCTGAAGACTGGCCGGTAATCAAGAAGAATCTTTATTTTGTTGACATTCCAAGCAATGAGAAACATACTACTTTACATCATGCCATAGGCCTTTCCAATAAAAACTCTTATGCACTTTGTCAAAAGTCTTAAAGAGACCAAGATGACCAGCCAAGGGAAAAGAATGCATTTCTTGAAGGACTTTTAGCCTAAAGTTGCTTTGAGGGATCAAGTAGACCTTCCCTCATACCATGAAAGTCCATTATGCCATTTGAAGTTTGGATATTCTTCATTTACCCCTTGCTGTAATTTTTACATTATTGTGGCAGCATGCTCCTCTATCATATATTCCTCTTGTATGTTATTTATCCAATCTTTATATATAGTGGAGACGATAGATACATTATATGCCCACATCCTAGAGAGCATATCCACCACTACATTGTCTTTTCCAGTCGTATATGCTATCTCAAAATCATATGATTGAAGAGTTGCTAACCACCTTCTTTGCTTAGGAAACAAGCTGGTTGTGAGAGGAAGTACTTCAACACCCTATGGTCACTTTTCACTTTAAAGTGACTTCCATAGAGGTAATGATGCCATTTTTTGACTGCATGTAGTATAGCTAGCATCTCTTGCTCATATACATGCATTTGCCTCTCTTTTTCATCAAATTTTTTACTCTCGCATGCAATGACACCATGTTCTTGGGCTAAAATAGTCCCCCAATCCTCTCCCATTAGCATCTGCATAGATCACAAAGACCTTAGAAAAGTCGAGACAAACCAATATAGGTGTTGAAATGAGGAGTTGCTTCAGCTCATTGAAGTTTTGTTGGCTATTTCATCAAAAAATAAAGCTTCTTTCTTTAACCTATCTGTCAATGGTGCAGCCACATGAGCATAATTCTTGATAAATCTTCAGTAGAAAGAAGAAAACCAAGAAAACCCCTCAATGAATTAGTATTTGTTGGAGTAGGCCAATATTTTACACATTGGACCTTTTTTGGGTCAAGCTTGATGCCATTTTCTCCAACAATATGTCCCAAGTATTCTTCTTCTTTGGCCATGAATCTACATTTGGTTGCTTTAGCAAACAACTTGTGACTCCTTAATATATCAAAAACTTCTCTAAAATTCTGTAAATGCTCTTCTTTGTCCTTGCTATATATCAATATGTCGCCAAAGAACACCAAAACTATCTTGAACAAAAGTGGTTGAAGTATTTTGTTCATTAAATCTTGGAATGTGGTTGGAGCATTTGAAAGACTTTGGCATAACCATGAAATGATACAATCCCCTCTCAGTTCTAAATGCAATCTTGTATTCATCCCCTCCTTCATGCATATTTGGTGGTATCCCGATCGTAAATTGATCTTTGAAAATACCTTGGCATCCTTCAATTTGTCCAAGAGATCATCAATCCTTGGTATTGGATTCCTATTTTTGATAGAGCCCTTGTTCAAGTCTTGATAATCTGTGCACATGTAGAATGAACCGTCCTTCTTCTTGACTAAGAGAATGGGAGAAGCAAAGGGAGATTGATTTGGTTGTATAAGACCCATTTCAATTAGCTCATTTACTTAGCGCTCAACTTCTTCTCTTTCCACCTTTGAAAGCTGATATGGAGGCTTATTGATAGCCTTGGTATTTGGAAGCAAGCCGATGGGGTGAACCACTTCACGCTTTGGAGGAAGAGAGGAAGGTGGCTGAAATAAATCATCATAATCTTCCAATAGTTTACAAAGACAAGGATCCATATCTTATGAAGGAGTAGAGGGTTGATTTGAAGAGGGCTAATCCTCATCAATCTTTGACAAGAGAAGGGCAAACATATATGCATTTGCATTGATCTCTCTCTTAATCTTCTTGGGGCCAATCACCTCTAACTTATTCTTCTCAATCCCTTGAAGAGTAACTTGTTGTCCATGCCATTGAAATTCCATTTGCAGCCTGTTCAAATCCATGGTAAACCTGCCAATACTTTTCAACCAATTGCAGCCAAGTATAATATCAATGGGGTCCATCTCCAGGGCAATAAGACTAACTGAAGTGGTACAAGATGACGAGAAAGTGATGGGAACATTAGAACAAATCCAATTATTGCTCTCATAAGCTCCATTTTCCTCTTGAATTCTTAGTGATGAAGGAATTTCTTGATTGTACAACTTCGGCCCATCAAGAGACCATGTATTAACAAAGCTATAAGTACTCCCGATGTCGATAAGAATATGAGCAATTCTTCCATCAATGTAGCCTTTAAGTCATAATGCATTGTCCCATTTGGAACCATATAATCACAGGAGATAGAACAAAGCTTCAATGAATCCAAATTTGTCCAAGGATCATCCATGTAGTAACCACCCAAGTCATTCCATAGAGTCATAAAATTCTTCATGGAAATCATCATTATGGAAATGTGTCTCCTCAAGAGTAGGTAAGCACTCTATTTGAGATAGATTACTTTCATTTGCCTCAACATCCAATTCCTCTTCAAAGATCATGCTCACTTTGACATTCTTGGCTTTGCATTTTGTCTTGTGGTCGGGAGACCATTTCTCACCACATTTGAAGCATAGACCTTTCACATACAAGTCCTTCAGCTTGTCATTAGACACGTGCTTTCCTTGCACCAAAAGAGTTGAGTTTTTGCCACCTATTTTAGTCCTCTTTCCATTTGATCTATTTTCAACATTAAATCTGAAATTACTCCCCTGTTTTTATCCATAAATAGAAGGAAATGTAGGAATCTTGCTTGAGGTATTTGTTGGCTTCCCTCCTTGCTGAAATTCAGTCTTTGTTTGCCCATAATTTTTAGCTATTCTAGTAGACTGGATGGCGAAAAATGTTGCCCTGTTCTTTGCTAAAAACTCTTGTATTTTTTACCATACCTTTCAGCCAATTGTATGGAAACTTGTAAAGAGGATGGTTTCATAGCTCCCACTTCCAAAGATAGAGAAGATTCAAGCCCAAATATATACTTATTCAGCTTGGCATTGTCGGATACTCCATCCACATACATGGAGAGGTTAAGGAATTGGTTAGAATAATCTCTAACTGATAATCCCCTTTGCTCAAGAGCATACCATTTTTTCTCTAACTTCTCTTTTTCAATAGGAGACACGAAAACTTCGATCATTGACCTTTTTAATGCATCCCATGTCAAGAACTCATTACCAATCCTTGACATGTACCGCCACCAAGTGTGTGCATATCCCTCCAAACTACAAATTTTATCTTGGCATTCTCTGGTCTAGGATACAAAGAGAAATACATCTCAAGCTTGTTAAACCATTCTTCTAATTCAGTAAGGGATGGGTTTTCACCCTTGAAATTAGAAATGGTTATTTTCTCCTTGTATTCCCGCTCATATTAATGAGATTGGCCATTATTGTGCTGATGTCCATTAAAGTTTGGACCAAAATAATTTTGCCTTTGAACATCATTACTCCATGTTTCATGAACATATAGTTGTTGTTGTCCATGAATATTTACAAACCCATTTGGCTGATTGAATTGTCCTTGTCGCGGAAAGAAAGAGTTGCCAACAACATGAGGTTGTCCATAGACTTGATGTCCATACATTGGAGAGTGTATATTTGTTGTAGGATTCATTTATGGTTGTTTTTCGCTCATTTTATGAGGCCAAAAGTAATTTGAATAAGGGCCTTATTTAGAGGGCTGATTATTTACATGATTATTGTCGACTTGATGTTGCTGTCCAAAAGAATTTGGAGCTGAATTTACATGACCATGTCCATTGTAATGGTGCTGCCCATGAGAATTATTATCTCCACTTGCTTGACCATGATAAGACCTTTGTTCTTCAACTTTCTCTTCTTGTGTAGATTTTGGAATAGTAGATGGCTGTCCATAAAAAAACTTGTAAAAAGGATGGCATTCCATGTGTGTCATCAACAAGCCTTGAGTTAGCATGAGTCTTATCTTCCAAATCTTGTCCATGAGGGCTAGTGTAGATCTTGGGTTGATTAAGGGGCTGAAATTGAGGCTGAATATGAGAGGACTGAGCTCTTGATGGTTCTCCAACTTCATAATGTCCAACAACCTTGGGAATTGTGGTCTTTGGTTGCTCTTCAACAAAGGGAGGACTTAGAGCATTTGGAATTGCTGTAGGTAATATCCTCTCACTCAAAAGAGCCACAAGCTTGTCAATGCCCAACTTCATGTCCTTAATGTCATTGGAGAATTGTTGAAAATTGTTAGAAACAATAGAGACATGAGTAGTGCCAATCCCATTCACTTGATTGTTTACTGCAGTATGTGTTGAACTAATCTCTAGCCCCTCATTATCATGGTTCTCGTGGTCAATAGCCACTTGTGAAGCTTTAGGCTCTTTATCCAGCTGATAGTCCCTTAATCCTTCACTAATGGTGTCCATAATGGGGTCCTTTCTTTTATTTGTAGCCATAGGTGACATCTTGTCCTAGATGTATAGCAGGAGAAAAACTCAAATATCTTGAGCTATAGTGATCCAAATGACTAACTTTTTGGCATTATATAAAGCTTAGGATGTCCCCTTTCAGATGAGCTATCAAGTATTAAAAATGGTCGAGTACAAAAAATTATGTAAGCAATTTACTATAGCTGTCTAGAATTTTTTGCAACCTGTGAATGCTCTGTTTTTGTCATTTAGTGACTTGTACTATCAATTTCATGCATGTACCAACTATTAGACCTGTAAAGGAACTCCATACAATTACAAAACTGAGAATAACCTCTGCAAGAAACAAAAAGATTGAATAATCCCACTATAGATTGCAAAATAAGGATCCAATCAATGAGACCTTGTTTGCATACCCTGTTCCAACTCTTTAATACTGACCCAAAGTACAAATGCCATAAGTAACATTCATCTTGCTCAGCATAGCTTTGTCCCAATTTTCCAATTGCATTACATTATGTTGTCATACATTCGCCTTATTCAATGGCTGCCATGCATTTGCCATTACATCATGTAACCAGTGCCAATTACATCATGTTATAGGCTAAATTCTTGTGCCTTTGAAGTGGTACCTGCACCCAAACTTTAAATGTGTGGGACCCGAGACTTGAGGGGTGTGCAAATTTCCCTCTTAAGCCGGGTTGTGCTCCCCTTCATGGTCCTCATCATAGGAGGGGAGGGTCACCTCTCTTTTGTCCTACCAACTCGACCGGCATCTACTTTTCCTTGTGGGTATAGACATGCAGATCAATGCTAGGCTAAGAAGACAGCATGAAATGCATGTATTGAAAGGAATTTGATTTCCATTTCATGATATGCAAGAAGTTGGATGGAATTGGGGTGAAATTTGAAATGGGGATAGGTAAGGAATACGTGCAGCAGTGACTCACTGCTTTACAATTTTTAATCCACTTACCATTGGGTAAAATTTTCATTCATGCCAATGAAACAAGAGGCAAACAGTTCAATGTCAGGGCTAGGTCAAAATAGATGAGAATTAGAGGCATTGAGAGTGATTATTTCAGTGAATGAAAGCGATCAAATAGTGATTAATCACTAAGGTAGCTCTATGGATTATTCATGAAATGTAGTTGAGAAATTGATTGGAATTCTTAATCATTTTAATCCCGCTTCCATCAATTGGATTAGCTTAGCAATTGGATTCAAAAAGGGAGAGATTAAAGATGATTGAAAGTACCTCTTATTCTTGTATGTGAAGAGTGTACTTGATGTAGATACCTCTCACAAAGATGACTTGTCTTCAGATTCAAATGATCCAAGAAATTCCCAATTTAAGCATGCTTCAAGATGAAATAAGCTTTCAGCTTCATACTCTTCTCCTATAAACTCCATTGTTGCTCCAATGATGAAGGTAAATTCTTCTTCCATTTGATGCAAAGCTTCAAAGATGATAATGAATAACTCCAATGTAGATTGTAGACTCCAAAATTGAGAAGAGAACCAAAGATTTCAGTGACATTAAAGATGCATGCTGTCCAAAACTTCCATAGACCAATGTATGCAAAACATTATTCAACGTTGCTTCAATGTTGACAATAGATCAAGAGTGATTTGCCACCAAAACCCCCTTCATTTGCTTCAATTTGCTTCATTACAGAAATTGACAAATCTAGCACATCTCAGGCGAAGCAGAACACCTTTCACAATCGGGGAAAGCTCTCAAAGCCTTACAGGCACAATCGACCTTCGAAATCATAGTCGGATGGCTAGATATGACTGTTGATAGTCATGTCAGCTTTTAGCCCCTTTTAGAGCTATAAACTGACCCCCGTTTGACCTTAATCAAAGTGAATAGTATATCACAAACCTAGAGACTAGAGAGAGAGACCAATGTGACTGATTTTAAGGCCCTATTGGACCGAGAACTTAGACCAAAGTGCAAAAGTTACATTCATTATCTCATGTTCACACCCACATTGTTTTCAACACTTGAAGTGCACTTGGAAAAATGGAAAGCCTAATTTCACACACAGGGCACGAAAAGAGCACCACACACACACTGAGTGAACGTAAATTGAGGATTGTTTGTAAATAAAAAGGAACACACCCAAAGTTAATGAATAAAACAAACCTACCAATAATAGATGACCCTCAAACAGTGATCAAGCGACCCCAATTGGTAGGACCAAGTGACAGACACAACATGGAAGGCCAAACACATCGAAGGAGCAACACCATAGGGAGGAGTGAGATGCTGCCCAACTTGATCAACCTCATTGACAATTAAGTGGAGCAGGAGACCACAGATATGACAGAACCCAGTATCAATTGCAAAAACAAAGAGCTCGACTTGGGAGATTTCCCGGTCAAAATCCAGTGAATGGTGAACAAATACAATGCACAAACTAAGCTGGATCACCATGGTAGTCCGTCAAAAGACATCCTAGTAGACCTCGAGGAGGAAAGAAAGCTGGCACGGAAAGCTTTGCAAAGCATAGTGGCATACAACCAGTAGACTAAGGGATTGTGATAGGACATTGAAATGCGAGAAGTCCCCAACGCATGCTAGCCCTAGCAAATAGAAATTGAAAATAGGACCAAATGCAGAGAGGGAAAGAGAAATAGAGGCAGACTTAATGCTGAGCAAGCTTCTCACAAAGCGACTAATAGACAAAACATTGGCAGAACAAAGTGCAACAACACTAGCAACATTGTTGCTTGTAGGATTAGGAGTTACCTAGGGCTCCAAGAGCCAGTCAAGGATCCCCGCAGTTGCAAAACAACTAGACAAGTACCATCCAAGCAACGACCCCTCGTATAGTTTTGTAGAGCAGTTCGAGTAGGTCTGTGAGGTTAAGGGGAAACAAGTAACCTAGCTTGCCAATGTTGAGATATCGAGCTCCACTCGTGATATGCCAGGGTGACCGTTGTGCATTTATGTCACTGACTTGTCAGTTGCAGATGCGGTTGGTACACTGCCCATGAATAATAGCTACATGACAGCTATCCTTATCTACTCTAGTTCGTGGCTCAATTAGTATGCCACCTTAGTTAGTTGAGTTTGGTTTGAGACCCATATATAGGGTTCTTCTATTTCTATGCACTTGAGTTCTTTTGGCTTACACAACTAAGAAGAGGAAAACTGTTTTCAGCCTCCACCCTTGTGTGTATTCCCCCATTGTGCAAGCAAGAAAGCTACAAGTGAGACTCCTTCCTTCTCTCCCACAATCTTGACATGGTATCAGAGCCTTGTTCGTGGTAAGGAGCTCAAGAAAGCAAACCAAGTTCGCGGTGTTCTGGTAAGAGGAGTAATGTTGCTTTCATTTTCTGTTTTGGGAGCAGATCTCTGCAGGTAGCACAGCCAGAAATTGCAAGAGTGCATTGTCTCAGGTTGAGACGCCCTTTGCGGTGAAGCAAGAGGGCAGTATATGCTGCGGGACCATGCTTTAGCCCTCGGTGACCCTGTTTTTTTGATTTGAGGCCATTTCGGGGCCTGTTTTGGAGGCGGAAGTTTTTTGCACGCACTCAGGAAAAGACCTTATTTTATGCTGTGCGACCACTGTTCTACAGGTCGGTGAAAAGTTACTGTAGAAATTGCATCGTATGCTTGTGCACAGAGACATTGGGAGTTACAGAATCATCTTTGTTGCCTGTTGATGCAAAATCGTCACTTGGAAGTGACTGTGTGGTCAAATACCACTTTCGTCAGTTTTACAGATTTGCCCTTGTGAGGCTGAAGCTGTGTTCTTTGCAGTGACAGAATTTTTTGCAGTGTTCTGTAATGGCGTCTGATTCTCTTTCACAGATTGTCACTGAAAAGCTTGACAAGAACAACTTCCAAGCATGGAAGTTTAGAATGACGAATTTCCTTATGGGAAAAGGATATTGGGAATTTGTTGCAGGAAATGAAGAAGAACCAGTTCTTCCTGATGTTCCCAATCAACAGCAAATGCAGGCATTTAAAGCATGGCATGAGAGAGCCAGGAAAGTTATGTATTGGTTGTCTATCAGTATTTCAGACTCTATGATTGTGCATATTCAGGATGCAAGTACGCCAAAGGAGGCATGGGATACTTTGTCAAAAATGTATAGCACAAATACGCAAGCCAGGAAAATGTAGCTCAAGCAAGAGTTGCATAAAGTGCAAAGAGAAAGTATGAGCATCAATGACTACCACATGAAGGTGAAGAAGATTGCAGATGCACTTGCTTCCATTGGGTCGCCAGTGGAAGATGATGATTTAGTTTCTATGACCTTGAATGGTCTAGGAAAGGATTATGCACAGTTCCGAACATCCATTTCCGTCCGTGAAAGATTTCCTGATTTTGAGGAGTTGATTGCTCTTCTAATTTCTGAGGAGCAGAGAAATGGTGGTGCATCTTCTTCAGGAGGAACTTCAAAAGAAGCTGTCTTCTACTCAAATGCTGGAAGAGGTAGAGGCAGAGGTAGAGGAGGCCGATCTGGAGGCCGTGGTAGAAATCAGAATATGCAGCAAACTCAAGAAAACCAGTCCTATGGAGGAGGACGTGGTAACTCTAGAGGCAGGGGGAGCCAAAGAGGTTGTGGTGGATGGCAAAGAGGCCAAAATGCAAACAGCAATGTTGAATGCAACTACTGTGGTAAAATGGGTCATATGGCTAAGGACTGCTATAAAAAGCAGAATGACATCATGAATGGTAAATTGCAACAAGGGAATTATGCATCTTCTAGTAGACAGGGTGATGATAGAAATGAGCATTTGTTTATGGTGCAGCACATGAACAATTCTGTGACAAGTGCAGAAGAAAGCAATGATGTATGATATGTTGACTCAGGTGTATCAAACCACATGACAGGTCATGCAGAATGGATGGAGGATGCAAGGAAAATGGAAAAACCTGGATTTGTGGAGACTGGTGATGATACTGCACATCCTATTGTGCAGATTGGAAAAATTCCTTTGTCTATGCAGGATGGGAAAAAGAAATACCTGTCCGATGTATTTCATGTCCCAAATATCACCAAGAATCTAGTTTCTGTTGGTCAAATGGTTGAGCAGGGCTTGCAGGTCAGATTTAATCCTCATGGATACTTTGTTGAGGATATGAAAAATAAAGGTCGCTTGATAGCAAAAGGAAAGAAGAAGGGCAGAATGTTTACGTTGGATGCAGACATGCCTGAATTGAGTGCAGCAATGTTTGCACATGGGACCGGTGTAGTTGCAGATATTGATATTTGGCATAAACGCATTGGTCATGTTAATGTACAACGACTTAAATCAATGCAGGCCCAAAATATTGTTGCAGGATTGCCTAAATTCAAGGTTGTAGAAATGCATAAGGTATGTGAAGCCTGTCGATTTGGAAAACAGGCAAGGAAACCTTTTCTTAGACATGTT
Source organism: Lygodium microphyllum (assembly GCF_053477565.2). Lineage (NCBI taxonomy): Eukaryota > Viridiplantae > Streptophyta > Polypodiopsida > Schizaeales > Lygodiaceae > Lygodium > Lygodium microphyllum. Next base: position 79,598,188 of record NC_141146.1, read on the forward strand.
CAAGAGAGTAAGAAGCCATTGGAATTAATCCACTCTGATGTGTGGACTACTAAAGCTGCATCTCTTGGAGGCTGTCATTATTTTGTCACTTTTATTGATGACTACAGCAGAAAAGTTTGGGTGTATTTCATGAAAAAGAAAAGTGAAGTTTTTGGGGATTTCAAAACTCTTAAAGCTATGGTTGAAAAAGAAACAGGCCTGCAAATAAAATACCTAAGGTCAGATGGAGGGGGAGAGTACCTCTCAAATGAGTTTACAAGGTTCCTGCAGGAGCATGGCATAAAGTAGCAATATTCATGTAGTCATATCCCACAACAAAATGGAATTGCAGAAAGGAAAAATAGGCATATTGGAGAGGTATCTCGTGCCATGCTCAACGAAAAAGACTTGCCTGATTTTTACTGGGCTGAAGTAGTTGCTACGGCAGTCTATATAATGAACAGGACTCCCACTGCAGCAATACATGGGATGACTCCAGAGGAGAGGTATACTGGTAGGAAACCAGATATTTCTCATTCGAAAATTTTTGGTTGCATTGCCTATGTACATGTGCCAGATGAGTTGAGATCCAAGTTGGATCCAAAATCTGAGAAGTGCATATTTATTGGTTACTCTCTGCAGCAAAAAGGGTATAGATGCTATAACCCTTCTACTCATAAGTTTACAATGAGCAGAGATGTTGTTTTTGATGAGATGAGTAGCTGGTATAAACCAGTAAATGTGATTGATGATGTAGATGCACAAAATGGTAATGCTGCACAGAATTCACAGCAGCAGTCACAAAATATTAGTGGACCTGGAGTGTCCTCTAGCAGTGGTTCACATTCTTCGCCATGGACAGGCAGATTGACATTAGGAGAATCTTCTCAAAGCAATGCAGATAGTGTATTTAGGTATCACGAAAAGGAAAAGAGAAGGCAGATCAGCCCATGTTTGATGTGAATGCAGGTCACTCTTATGTGGATGGTGAATCCAGTGGCTCAGAACAGAGCATTGATGATGAGTTGGGTATTCCTTCTATTGTTACACCTGGAGTAAGGAAGACCAGGGATGTTTTGAGAGTACCTGGGAGTGAACCTACTTTGCGCAGGTCTACCAGAGTTAGGTATCCTATGGGTAGGCTGAAATATGATGGATTTACAGCCATTCACTATGCATATATGGTCAAATTGATACAGGAACCAGAACCCACTTCTTTTGAGCAAGCCATGGGAAAAGAAAAATGAGAGAAAGCCATGGATGAAGAAACGGATGCCTTGGAAGCAAATGCTATATGGGAATTGGTACCTTTGCCTAAAGGTAAGAATGCAATTGGCTGTAAGTGGGTTTATAAGGTGAAGCAAAATGCAGATGGTTATGTGAACAGATACAAGGCAAGATTAGTAGTAAGGGGAGCCTTATAGTCCTGTGCACAAAAATAAATTTGTGCTTTGTGCATTGAGAGGCCCATCCCTTGTGTGCAACGCTCCATTCACACATCTCACCTCTCTATTGGATAGAAAGGGTAAGGACTGGTCACTCACTCCACCCTCTATCTCACACTCCATTGATGATTATAGAGGGCAGCCAAAACTCACATCCCCATCCGGTTAGGATGATAGCTCTCATCACTCAAGGTTTGTCAATGAAGATCGGTTTTAGCTAGTTGATAATGTCAGCGTGGATTGGTTGATGAAGAGGCATACCCAGGAGGTATCCAATGCGTCTAGTACTTAAATTGCACATGGAAAATATCGTATGTTGTAGGAGTCAAAAGCACTAATGGGATTGCAAGTTTCAGCAGACCAAGGGAGGCAGTTTTGGAACTTCTTTTAGAAGAGTTATACTAGTAAATCAGCTATCCTAGACTGCACGGTGTTGTCACCTTTTCCACAACTAGCTTCGCGTCCAAGGGTGTGCGTTACCTTTTCTTGGAACGAGGCCTGTTATGACAGGGAATTTTTTCATTTTCTCCCATAACAGTTTGATTTTGATTTTCTTTTTCTTTTTCTTTTCTTTTGCCTTACTCTCGAGGGTGTTTCCACCTTTTCTCAAAGGATATGTCGGCATGACAAGGACTGAAGTCTTTTTCTCTCATGATAGATATATATTTAATTTTTTTAATTCTTTTTCCTATTTTGAAAGAGGAGAATGGCAGGAATACCATGTATCAGAACCATCCTCACCACCTCTATTGGATCAGATGGAAAGGGAGCACTTTAACCTTGAATTTAGGCAATCCTGCAACAATATTTTGGGCTTGCATTGATTTAAGTCATTGTACATTAACATGACCAATGCGTTTATGCCAGATATCAATATATGCAACTACACCGGTCCCATGTGCAAACATTGCTTCACTCAATTCAGGCATGTCTGCATCCAACGTAAACATTCTGCCCTTCTTCTTTCCTTTTGCTATCAAGCGACCTTTATTTTTCATATCCTCAACAAAGCATCCATGAGAATTAAATCTGACCTGCAAGCCCTGCTCAACCATTTGATCAACAGAAACCAGATTCTTGGTGATATTTGGGACATGAAATACATCGGACAGGTATTTCTTTTTCCCATCCTGCATAGACAAAGGAATTTTTCCAATCTGCACAATAGGATGTGCAGTATCATCACCAGTCTCCACAAATCTTGGTTTTTCCATTTTCCTTGCATCCTGCATCCATTCTGCATGACCTGTCATGTGGTTTGATGCACCTGAGTCAACATACCACACATCGTTTCTTTCTTCTGCACTTGTCACAGAATTGGTCATGTGCTGCACCATAAACAAATACTCATTTCTGTCATCACCCTATCTACTAGAAGATGCATAATTCTCTTGTTGCAATTTTCCATTCGTGATGTCATTCTGCTTTTTATAGCAGTCTTTAGCCATATGACCCATTTTACCACAGTAGTAGCATTCAACATTGCTGTTTGCATTTTGGCCTCTTTGCCATCCACCATGACCTCTTTGGCTCCCCCTGCCTCTAGAGTTACCACGTCCTCCTCCATAGGACTGGTTTTTTTGAGTTTGTTGCATATTCCGATTTCTACGACGGCCTCCAGATCGGCCTCCTCTACCTCTGCCTCTACCTCTTCCAGCATTTGAGTAGAAGACAGCTTCTTTTGAAGTTCCTCCTGAAGAAGATGCACCACCATTTCTCTACTCCTCAGAAATTAAAAGAGCAATCAACTCCTCAAAATCAGGAAATCTTTCACGGACGGAAATGGATGTTCGGAACTGTGCATAATCCTTTCCTAGACCATTCAAGGTCACAGAAACTAAATCATCATCTTCCACTGGTGACCCAATGGAAGCAAGTGCATCTGCAATCTTCTTCACCTTCACGTGGTAGTCATTGATGCCCATACTTTCTCTTTGCACATTGTGCAACTCTTGCTTGAGCTGCATTTTTCTGGCTTGCGTATTTGTGCTATACATTTTTGACAAAGTATCCCATGCCTCCTTTGGCGTACTTGCATCCTGAGTATGCACATTCATAGAGTCTGAAATACTGATAGACAACCAGTACATAACTTTTCTGGCTCTCTCATGCCATCCTTTAAATGCCTGCATTTGTTATTGATTGGGAACATCAGGAAGAACTGGTTCTTCTTCGTTTCCTGCAACGAATTTCCAATATCCTTTTTCCATAAGGAAATTCGTCATTCTAAACTTCCATGCTTGGAAGTTGTTCTTGTCAAGCTTTTCAGTGACAATCTGTGAAAGAGAATCAGACGCTATTACAGAACACTGCAAAAAATTCTATCACTACAAAAAACACAGCTTCAGCCTCACAAGGGCAAATCTGCAAAACTGACGAAAGTGGTATTTGACCACACAATCACTTCCTAGTGACGATTTTGCATCAACAGGCAACAAGGATGATTCTGTAACTCCCAATGTCTCTGTGCGCAGGCATACGATGCAATTTCTACGGTAACTTTTCACTGACCTGTAGAACAATGGTCGCACAACAAAAAACAGGGCCTTTTCCTGAGTGCATGCGGAAAACTTCCGCCGCCAAAATAGGCCCAGAAATGGCCTCGAATCAAAAAAACAAGGCAACCAAGGGCTAAAGCCTTCTCCCGTAGCATATATTGCCTTCTTACTACATCGCGAAGGGCGTCTCAATCTGAGACAATGCACTCTTGCAGTTTTCGGCTGTGCTACCTGCAGAGACTTGCTCCCAAAACTCGAAAAATGAAAGCAACACTGGTCCTCTTACCAGAACGCCATGAACTTGGTTTGCTTTCTTGAGCTCCTTACCACGAACCAGGCTTTGATACCATGTCAAGATTGTGGGAGAGAAGGAAGGAGTCTCACTTGTAGCTTTCTTGCTTGCACAATGGGGGAATACACACACAGGTGGAGGCTGAAAACAGTTTTCCTCTTCTTAGTTGTGTAAGCCAAAAAGAACTCTAGTACAAAGAAATAGAAGAACCCTATATATGGGTCTCAAACCAAACTCAACTAACTAAGGTGGCATACTAACTGAGCCACGAACTAGAGTAGATAAGGATAGCTGTCATCTAGCTATTATTCATGGGCGGTGTACCAACCGCATCTGCAGCTAACAAGTCGGTGACATAAATGCACAACGGTCACCCTAGCATATCACGAGTGGAGCTCGATATCTCAACAACACTTACCAGTGTTATGATTTTACTAGTGTCTTTTCTCCTGAGCTGGCACGCTGGTCAGTCCCAGGTGGGTAGAGAGCAGGAGGAATTTGCTTGATATCGATCTACTGTCCACTACCTTACTCCATCTTACCATGATCTGCAGACTAGTGTTCCATGTCCATGTTGGGATTATATTTGTTGGTATATGGATGCGACCGAGGGGCATTTGTTAGATGCTTTACAAGTGGCCCTTATGCCTTACTATGATGATGATGCCTCAGTTCCACTCCATGACATATTGGAGACTTCTAGTGATGCGCTTGATAGTGATTCTATGATCTCTGATGTTGCTATATTAGAGGCCATTCAGGATCATCCTATAGATGGTAGTTTAGGTGATTTGTTTGATAGTGTTCCTGATTTTGGATTAGGGTTACTGTTTGCATTAGAGGATCTTAGGGAGTTTGAGGATTTTGGTTTAGGGTTGTTGTTTTCTTAGAGTTTTTTTGTGTTTTTATCTTCTTTTCCCTTTTGAAAATAAAAATAAAATATATAATTAAAAAAACTAAAAATATCCCCATTTGAAAAAAATTAGACTTTCTGATGTTTTTGGGGTTTTAATTCTTAGCACACTTTAGGTTAGTTAGTCTTCACGAAGTTAGGTAGTTAGTTGCATGCACGGTTGGGGACATTCCTTCAGTGCTTCAAGCTTACGTTTCGGTTATTTGGCTAAGTGCTTATTCTGAAATGCCCATGTTTTATTTATTTATTTGTTATTATTTTTTGAGCTAATTTGTTAAAGGGTTAGTGGTTAGTATTGGGGCTTTGTGCACCTTGAGTATGTATTTCACTTTGAAGACCACTATCTCCTTATGTCAGCTATCTTTTGGCACTTCCTTGTTCGATTGTTATGCCAGGTGGTTTCGTTAGTTTTTCTTTATTTATATTCTTCTTCTATAACACAGTGTTTTATGGAGTTATATTGAACCAATTAATTTAGGACTAGAAAAATTAAAAACATAGGGTATTCATATTCAGAGTGTTTTAATAAGGGGAGTGATGTTTGTGCATAACTTAGTGAATTTCACAATATATGGTGGACTGATTAGGAATCTACTAGAGTATGTTCCCTTTCTTTATCGCTTTGTAGCGATGTGGGGTAGCTGAGTAACAAGGTTCTCTCCACGAAATTTTGACTAGGAGTAGTGCGGAAGAGAGATGCTAAGCCGGTGAGTCTCTTTGCTTATCATTTGCCCCAGTAATGTGACTAGTATTATTCACTAGATTCGATTCTTTGAGTGAAGTTGTTGAGTTGAAATGTTTGACCGTTCAATTAAGTAATGCATTCTTAGCCTTCTAGTTGATCCTTAAAAAAAAAAAACTTGAACTCCAATCCAAATAACAAAGTTTGAAAGAGTCTATATATTTATTCTTTGGAAATAAATAAAGAATTAAAAAAATGAAAAGAAGAAAAAATGCCCTGAGACTATAGGGTTCTTGAAAGAAAAAAAAACACCCAAAAGAAGAATACCATCACCTCTGCTGTCTTGGTAGGCTATAGGGATTTCCTTGACGGGTGCCCTGCGTTCGATGCCTTGCATCTCTTTGGGGTGGGACCTTTTGGGCCGGAGAATCAATCTATATACTCTTCTGACTTTTGAAAAAAAAAGCAAATTAAAAAAAACACATAAAATAAAATTAAAAACTCACAACCCCTTAGGATAGTTGGAAGTTAGGGACCATTGACTGGTTGTTCTAGTAAATCGTGGAGGGTTAGCAATTACACCATAGGGGTCCTATTTTGTGTTGTAGTATTAGCTTGCCTTGTTTGGGTTTTTTGTTAGGCCTAGACCTTATCCATAAGGCTATTTTTGAAACCCTATTTTTAGTAGGAAAGTAGTGTTTTGGGGGATTATTGTTGCTTAGCGGCTCTAGTCTGCTTCTTAGTTGGTTTGGTGTATGTTTTGGATGTAGCTTGGTTATGCACTTTAATGAGATACATGAGTTAGCGGGGGATGGTTCCATTATTTGTCATTTTTATCTCTTTATAATGGGCATGTTTTATTCTTTTTTCGATGTCTACTAGTCTTTTGTGTCTTTTTTGCAAAGTTTGTAGTAGTGTTTGTGGTCGCAAATGTTTATGACCCTTGTTGTAGCTGTGTTCGTGGGGATGCTCGCGACTTGGAGGGGGAGAGTAATTATTTTTTTCCATGAGCTGTTGCTGTTGAAGCTGTTATTGAAGACTAGAGTAGTTCACAGGAGCTCACTGAAGCTAGTGAGGGAGGAATGATAACTCCTTATTTTGTGCCATTTTTACACTATTTTTTGGCAAAACTGAAGAGTTTCGGCTTTGTATTATGTACTATTTTTCATAAATTTTAATTAAAAATAGGGATGTAAAGCTGTATTTGAGCAGTGCTGGGAGAGGATTTAGAAGTTGAGAGTTAGGATATGTTTTAGTGGAAAATTTAGGGAATGAAAAAATATTAAGTGGTAGAAGGCGGATGCGGGAAATTTTTAAGTGGGAAGCGTAGACAAATTGGAGACGGGTAGAAAGACGGGTATAATTTAGTATGCATACACAAATTTCGGGTTAAGAAGCTGTGGTGGGGGGGACAAATTAGGTCCAGAGATGTGAAGAGATGCAAAAAGAAACCAGTTCAAGTGGGAAATGGACAATTTTTGAAAAGAGGTTGATCAAGAAGTTATGAAGGGAGAGTCTTGTGAAGAGAGAGGTTGAGGGAAGAGAGGAGAACACACAAAAAATGGGCGCCATCATGCAAGAAGATGCTGATGATTTCTCTAATTTTGCTGCCTCATTTCTAGCAATGAAAGGCTACATTTGATCCCCTCTTGCATCTCCTTCAGCCTCATTCCATTCTTGGCAACCATTCTTGGGTATTGAGAGAGAGAATTTCTATAAGATTTAGAGAGGATTAGTGAATATTAGTGAGAGGAGTGGAAGAATAAGAAGTTTGTTGATTTATGGAAGTGAAGGGAGTGGAGGAGCAAGCACCAGCACTCTCGAATACGGTGGAACGACTCTAATTACTTGGTTAATCGGGTATGTTGGTTTTCATTGAAATTTGATCAAGAAATGAAAAGAATTGATGTTTTGTGATCATATGCATTTAGTTTCTAATTTCTGAAGGTGAAATGGCACTAAATAAACAAAGAACTTACCTTAGATGCATTAAAATGACAAAGGAATGGTTGAAATTAGGGTAAAAACTGCATTTTTTACCTTAATTAGTGGAAATTAAGAATTTTGCATAATGTTAATGAGAGACGAGTAAAAATAGAGTAAGAAAAAATTAAGAAGGACCTAAAATTGAAATCTCATAACCTGAAAATGAGTTTAATGAGAGATATGGGCATTTTAGTGCTAAAAATGGCTGTTTTGGACCCTAATTAGTGATATTTTTGAGTATTAATGAAATATTAGGGATGAAAACCAAAAATAAAGTTGAATGATGTGGTAATACATTCATTCATGAAATATTAGGTGAAATGGATGTCTGAAATTTAAGTTGTTGAATTCTTAAGTGTGGAAATTACAGTTTTTTGGTATTTTTTAGTGATAATTAGTGAACATTAAGAGGAAATGGAGGGATTTATGGTTGTAAACTGATATATCAACTACATGTATCATGATGGATTTATGGTTAATTGGGTTTGATGATTTATAGTTGGATATAATTTTTATGAATATTTTTATTTTTCTAGACTGTAATAATAGAAAATCAGTAACTCATGATAATGAAGGAATTAAGAGATGAAGTAAAAAGAGACTGTAGTTTATTCTCTGTGAAGAACATGCCCCTAGATTTTTATTAAGAATGGATTCCATTTGTAGGTACTTCTTTTGTAAAATAATGTTCAGGGCTAAAATGATAATTAGTGGATATTAGGGTTTATATTAAATAATTAACAGAGATTATAAATGAAATGAGAGTTTTAAAATAATTTCTTTCTTTGATTTAATTCTTGAGTTTACTAAAGTTTATAATCTATGAGTTGTAGTTCAAACTGAGGGGTTAGATGGTAATGATAAGAGGGTAGTAAATAAGTAAAGAAAGCTATTATTGGATGATAGTTCGACTACATAGATAAATGAAATGATAATTTTATGTGGGTAATTTAGAAGTAAAGAAACCATAATTGTCCATCCTAAAACCTTAATTAATACAATGGCTTTACATATAGTCATTTTGCCAACGTATCTAGGGGGCTTCTTAGGGGGTCGCCAACCTTCAACTAACTTTAGAGAGGATTAGTCAGTGATTAGAATCACTGTTAGTGCTCAAACATTGAAAATTTTGAAGGATGAAAAAGCTTGAAGCTTCCTGGCTATGGTTGTTAGGAAACTGACATTTAGGGTTTGGTTTATTTCAGCCAATACATGAATAGTTTTAGCAAACCCTATTAGAGGGAGATAGCTCATTGGGGGGGCTTTGCAAACCCTATGGTTGTTGGAGGGATTGCTGCATCTATAGGCCATGCTCATCTCTGGAAGTTGACGTCTGCAGATGTGTGCCACTTTGACAATTTGCTCAATGACGTCTTCTACGTTGCCCAACATTGCCCTTTGATGTGCCAGGATTGGTTGTTTGTGTCAGAGAAGAAGTTCTCAGTTGAAGCTAGGAGCTAAAATGCTCTCCTTTGGCTTCTCCAGGTCCTCCAAGGTTAGGGGGTCAAGCTGGTTATGGAGTTTGAAGGTCCAAGATGAGAAATGAAGATTTTCTTATGCACTTAATGAGGCTGAGGTTTGAGGAATCTGAAAGGATCAGAGGAGGATCTGATACCATGTGAGAAACTAGAGTTGCAACAAGAAAAGTGTGTACAAGAGGGAGATAGGAGCTCAAAGTACAAGAACAAAATCTTGTTTACTAAATTGTTCAAGGTACAACTTGGGTACTCTCTATGTCACACTTGATAGTAACCCATAGGCTATTTATATAGCCTCTACCTAGCTAGGGTTAGGGTTTTCCTTGCCCCTTAAGGCCATTTACATCCATTAGCCCTCATATACCCTTGCTTAAGGTGAATTCCCATGCCTATATTGTAGCAGTAATTACTAGGCGCATGGCCATGGCAAAGAGGAACAATGTTTATCTTACTACAATCCTAATTAGACTAGTAATAATACCCAATTGAATAGGCCAATAAAAAATCCTAGTCATCACAAAGCAAGTTGCTAAGTATAGAGTAGGCAATGATCCATACAATTTCATTTATAGTTTAGGAGAGTTTGTGAGGTGAATAACCTCCAAGATGCTAATAAGAGAGCACAAGCCTACCGACTGTGTCTAGGCAAAAAGAACATGACTTAGTTTACTAATTTTGATGATGCTACGAGTAGAAAAACTCTAATGTGCTCAAGAATCTATTTAATAATAGGTTCTCTTAAGCAATATATATGGATAACCTCAAATGTTCTCAAACTCATGGATGAGACTCAAAAAGAAAAATAGGAAATATGAGACTACATCAGTCATGTACATACTCTATAGGAAAATCATTGCAATTGAAGGATCCACTCAAAGGGCTATAGTAATGGTCTTCATTAATGGGATAAAAAATGAGAAACTATATGAAATACTTGCAACATCTTGAGGTTTAGGCGTGAAGTATTGGCTGATTTGTATAAAGAGGCTATAAGAGTGAATGACCTACTAAAGGAAAGGAACATCGAAGCTATTCAGCCATTAGGCATCATCAAAATCCATAATAAAAGAGCAACCATATGTATTGAACAAACTATCTTTGACAAGAAAAGGGAAAGGAAACATATCTCTCCCAATAATTGTCCAATCTCAAGATGAAGCTTGCCAAGATCCAAGATGTCTTGAATGGATAATCTATGAGGATTGATGTTTAGTGTGCATATTATGGATGAAATCAGCTTTCTGCGGAATGCCCTAAACCTTAACCAAGATCCTACACTAATTGTGGGAGATTTTGAAATGATATAGGAAATTACCAACTGCCAAGGAGACCATTGTACCCTCAACCCTATAATAAAAACCCCTATCTAATGAATAACCAATTTCACTATGGTAGAGGAGATCCATTAGCTCTACCTATATCGAAAGATAAAAGACAAAGTACACCTAGAGTGAACAACAACCTGATATGCATACTAAGATCCCCTACACTAATCATGAAGTGTCTAGATGAAGAGTTATACTTAAATCCCTATATATCATACAATGAGGAGGGCACTTCTCTCCTCATGGACTATTGATCCATTCTAGTTATGACATTAGGTAGAGGAAGGGGCCATGGATTCAGAGGCATGAAACCTCAAGAACAAGTTATGTGTTGGAGTTGTGGCCACCTCAATCACATCTCATGTTGATGACCTAAAAAAGGTCACACTAATAGAGATAAGCTAGAACTAAGATTCCCTAAATGTAGTACCATGCACTTATATGCCAATTTTCCCAAACAAAAATCTTCCACAAGTAAGGCAATCATGCCATTTGCTCCCTGAGGTATCTTTGTTGTGGTGTCACTAAATGAGAAAGCAATGCCACTTATGTTGAATATGATGACTAGAGTGCAAGCCAAGTAAGTGGGAGTGGAAATACTTGGACTAATAAATTTAAATGCTTCTTGGACTAGAAAAAAAAAAACACGAAGAAAAAGAAAAAGATCGAAGAGGAGAAATGTAATCGTAAAGCATTCTATCATAGGAAGAGTAGTCAAATATAGAAGTGAAAGCCTAAATACCACCCAATATAGAAAAGAAAGGAAACACTAAGATAGGAGAGTACCCTAACCCCAATCAATAAATGCAAATCATAGAAAAGGTCAGAGATTGGATAGAAGAGACCCAAGTGCACCTTAAAAATGCAAATTTAGTACTAGATCATGATGCTCAAGATCTCTCAAGGATGGAGTCACCATCATTTCTAACTTACATTGGATTTGTAGAGAATTAAGTATCTAATGCATTGATTGAAGGATATGACAAAAGTTTTGACCATGATGGAAAGATTCTTCTCCAAAATCCCTCACCCTCACACACTCATTCCCTCAATCCATCACACACTCTCTCTCAAGCACACACAAGCAAGAAAGAAGGAGAGAACACTTTTTCCACGCACCAAAGAATGAGCTCCTCATTCACTTTTCAGGTTTATATACAAGCCCTAAATCCCTTGGGCACCCATCCCCTTTTTTACATGAACGGGCAACTTGTCAAGGTCCTATTTCCCTATTCCCTTCTAGTTGCATTATCCCTTCACCTATTGATCTGAGTTTTTTACAAACCAGATTTCTACCACAAAATTTGGCCAACACCCCTATCAAGATCCTTACCATATCACTTTGGGTTTACTCTTCAAGCACTAGGTATGCTACATTATTGCTTCTCAGTTATGATAACTCTAGCACGTGGGGGAACAAGTTCTTAGGAGGGATGTTAATGTAAAGGGTAAAAGGGATGGGTTATGGAAATGGATTACACCTAGGGGTTGAGTGAGTGCATAGAATTTTTTAAAGGACTAGCCTCCAACTACACGTGGGTTCCACCTGCATCACCAAGATTTGGAATCTATCACCATCATTAGAGGACACCTCACCCTTGTACACAAGTCAATATCCACATCATGGTGTCATTTGGATCTTACACAAAATCTTACAAGCATGGACCCCCTCTGTCACATGCTTATATGTATTTATATATATATGAGGAACTAAAGTCAAAGTAGCTTTTGGAAGCCTTTTTTATAACTTCAATAAATCCCAAAGGAAAGCGAATTTCAAGAAAATTTCCACACTACCCAATTGTTTCGATCTGGTCTACAAAGTTGTAGAAGAAACTTTTTTCATATTCTTCACTGATTTGAAGTTACGAAGGTGCAGACTGCTGGCTACATGAAATTTTCTTCTCTCTTTCACCACATCAGCTTCCCATTATATCCTTATTGTAAATATATTATAATAATATGCTTTGGTGGGCACCCACCTCTTGTAATCTAGCTCACTTTCTCTAGCGTCTACCACCACCCTTGTCTTCTTGCATGATGACCAAGGTAGGGACTTGTCCCATCCACTATTCTCCATATTTTCAAAGATGCCATACATCATCTATGATTATGTTAATCAAGAAGATTAGCTTAATCTAATCCCTCATGGAGGCTATATAAGGAACCCATGGAGATGTAAAGAAAAACACAATGACAAGCACATGAGAGCACTCTAGAATACCCTCATGCTAGTCCATCTCTTTGAGGTAAGCTATGAGGGAGTCTCTTTTATTATGTAGCATAATGGCAAGCTTCCTCTTCCTCTTCTCCTCTTGTCTCCCTCTCTTCTCATCTTATCATTCCATGAATACATAATGGCAAGCCTCCTCTATTTCTTCTCCTCTTGTCTCCCTCTCTTCTCATCTCTCTCTCTCTCTCTCTCTCTCTCTCTCTCTCTCTCTCTCTCTCTCATATTCTAATATGTTGTTTAAATCATATGTACTCTCTTCTAATTCTCCCTCTGCATTCATACTTAAACTTATTAAGCAAGACTTGCCATATGCTCTATTGGTGGGGAATCCTTATTTCCTCCTGTTATATATATGTTCATGGGAGAATTTAGGAGTCATCACCTCTTTTAACCTTCCATCATCTTCACTTCCATTAAGATGGGCTACAAATTCTCTCTCGTGAAGTTGTGTTTTTGGTTCTTTCCAATCTCTCTGAGGAAAGGGATGTCCTAGCCCATCCTCCATTTGGCTAGGTGGTGCCCCTCTTTAGCTCTCTTAGTGAGAATTGGAGGCTAGGTGGGTAAGAGGCAACCCATTCATCTTTTCAGCTCTCATTATGTTCGTTAAGACTTTACAACTTGCATAGGAGGGAGCCTATCGCTCTTATAAAATAAATTACATTGCGCCCTATACTTTCCTTGCGAGAGCTCACAGAGGCTCTTCTTCATCCTTGAGAGAGCATCCTTGATCCTTGAGAGAGCCTACTTCATCCTTAAGGGAGCCTCCTTGATCCTTGAGAGAGTATCCTTCATCCTTGAGAGCACCTTGCTAGAATATTTTGTGCTCTCGCACATTTTTTCTGAGCTTGCTTTCTCCTCCATCTTTCTTGCCTAGGCAGAATGAGCTTCTTCATTCACTCAGTATCCATGAGTTGTCTGCTAGCAAATCTCACTGGGATAGTCTAAATTTTGTTCACTCGACTGGCACAACACAGCTTGACTTTGAGGCATCAATGTGAACGTGGAAGGTTATAGTCCAATCTGGAGCTCGTAGGATTGGTGCTGTGGTTAGAGCCTTCTTCAACTCTTCGTATTATGCAGAGTATATACATTGGCATTCCTTGATCCATTCAAATATCACCAGCAGTTTGTATAGAGTCCTAGCAATTAATGCATAGTTTAACACAAATCATCAATACTACCGTGTATGGCCGAGGAAGCGTTGAACTCCCTTGTAGTCGGTTGGTGGTGGAAGATTGATGATAGCTCTAAATTTTGAGAAGTTAGTAGCAATTCCATTATTTGACACCACGTGCCCCAGGATGCATTCGTGCTTCACCTAGAATTGGCATTTCAAGGGGTTTAACAAGAGACGATATAGCCTACATCTTTCAAAGAGTGCTCAAAGCTTGCCTAGGTGCGTCTTCCAATTGGAGTCGTTATATAAATTGTCAACAAATATCTCTAGATCTCACCTAATCATGTCTTTGAAATGGCACACATGAGCATTTAAAATGTGGCTGGTGTGTTCGTCAACCCAAAGGGCATGACGACGTAGGCAAAGATGCCCCACTACTTGGTAATAGGCGAAAGTGGTCTTGTGCCTATCATCCGAATGCAGTTGCACTTGATTGTATCTAGAGAAACCATCCAAGAAACTATAGGTCTCTTTAGCATCCACCCTCTCAAGCATATGCTCAATGTATGGTAGTGGATAATTGTCTTTCTTTGTGGCAGCGTTGACTTTCTTCTTGTAATTGATGCACACTCTTATTTTTCCATTCTTCTTCATTACAATCACTATGGGTGATACCTAGTTTGTGTGCTTGATTTCATAAATGAATCTTGCTCTCAATAGCTTATCAATTTCCTCCTTGACATTGTGAGCATGTTTGGGATTCTTTGGATATGGTTGGTGCTTGACCAGCATTGCATCAGGTGTCATCGGGATGTTATGAGTCACTATACTCAAATCTACCCCCTTCAGCCCATCAAGGGACCAAGTGAATACATCTATGTACTCTTGCAAGAGAGTAACAAGAGCTACCTCCTCTTTCTTGTTAAGTCATTGGCCATAAAACCAGGTCAAGGTGTCTCCCCTTCCTCAGCTAGATTGACATCCTTGACTTAGGTGGGTCCTTTTATAGGCTCGCTTGCCTGCCCTCGTCTTTTGGCTCCTAGCATGACCACTACCTTCTCACCTTTCTTAAATCTCGTGAATCGTTTGACAGGTCTTGTGGCTTCCCCTGTTCCTTAGCTTGGAGATTCCTAGGTTGTTTCCTCTTTTCCTCCTTCAACCTTCGGTGCCTTAGGTGGATTTGTAGGTCTCCTCTAGTGCGTTTGGTCTTAGGTGGCCAGGATATCTTAGGATCACTGTGTCCGAGCTTACTTCCGACTCGGAATCAAACTCTCTGTCTTTTCTAGAAGAGCGAGTCTCTCTTGGAGGTCTTAGCTCCAATGGTGATTCCGTTTTGAGTATTGCTGTGACACTTGGTTGGGTAAGACCTGCTTTCTCAATCGCTCCTATGTGCTCCAACTAGGTGTGATCACAACCCATTTGCATGATTCCTTTCTCGATTGTGAAGATGCTCTTTTTTGTGGTTTGGAGTTTGCATGTATATGTTCAATCTCATGCCCCTCTGTGTTATACTCTATTGTTGTCGCAATGCGTAGGGTTGAAGGTCACTACATGGGTTTGGCAAGAAAACTGGACAAGATAGATGGAGATGTGTCTTCAAGAGGTAAGTAGATTACAATGAATGTTTGAAGGTTTAAGAGATACTTCACGGTCAATCACAAGGGTTTGAGAGAGGAGAATGTATGGAGATTCAAGAGCTTAGACTCTAGAGACGGGAGAGATAAGAGAATTTTGTGAGGCAAATCAAAATCTCCTGGAACACTGAATTATGAAAGAGTGGAGTTTGTGCGAATGTTATATGTGTTAGTGACGCATCTTGGGGCCAATCCCCGAGGTGTAGGAGAGTCATAGTGGAGCCGCGGCAATCAACCGAGAGGTGATTCCCTATGTGTGTATTATGAGGCATTATGCCTATATGTTATGGGATCTACATATTGGATACAAATGCAAAATCGTCATAAGCATTTAGTGCAAAGTGAGTTTTAGACGCTCCTAGCCCACGAGGCCGTGTGGTGGGGTTGTCTGTCGTATGCATGAGGTCCGGCTAGTGCCATAGCCAGAGCGGCCCATTTTAGGTCCTATCAGTTTCATTGCGAGGCGGACTCGAGAAACCCTAGGTGACAAACCCCGTAAAATTCCATGGGAGTGCGGGGCAGTGTCGCTTAGATTCGTCTCTTGATGGACCACTAAAAATGTGTGGGCACGTTACATGTGCATCCTATTGTAATTTGAAAGCTAATTAAAGTGACTATATATGTGATTTTTAAAGTCCAAACTCCACGAGAATATTGCTAGTTTGTGAGCACTATAGTTGACAGAGCTATAGTGAGATCTTAAGATATAATGAATAACTTCATAGGTCATTATTAATATCATTATAATGTTATGGGGTCTTTCCTTCTTGTTATGAACTCTCTATATATAAGCCATTTGTATTTTGGTTTCTTAATAAAGCAACATTCACTCTTGGATTCTACCTATAGTGACACTTTCGGATATTATAACTAAATTCATAATGACATGATTTTAAGTATGTATAATGTCATTGAGTCTTTATTCCTTGTTATGAATGAGTTTTGTAGTGACAAAGCAATGGAAAAAAGTATTAATCACTAGGCTAATCCCTTAAAAGATCTCTTTATCAACATTGTATTTTCTCTCCATATTTCTTAGAATTTTTTAATTTTTGGATACATTAACAAAAGCATTTTTCATATTTATTTTGAATGCTTTTTGAAGATAAAAAACAAAGCCACATAGGCATATCTAGAGAGTGTTATGGCAACAAGAGAGATTGTCATTGTTCTGAATGAGGGTGCAAAGAACAAAGCCATGTATTAGAATTTGTTTTCTTAAAGGCTAGAAGTACTTACAAAGACTTGAGAAAGGAAATCATAGAATTGAGACAAGAAATCATTCTTGATGAGCTTATATCAACTAACTTTATCTTTTTGGAAGGGTCTAGGATTCTCCCAATAGGATCGTCTCAGGAGGATAGATGGGAGGTCCATGGTGAAGAAGAATGTGTGTCTTTTAAAGTATAAATGACAAGATGAAATTGAGTTTGTGTTTTTTTGTGTATGATATTAGCCTTATGATGAGTGGTATCCATATGGTTATAGTTATGAAAACTTTGGTATTGACTGTGATAACTGGTATGTTGATAATGAGAATGTACATGAGATTCATGATAGCTACAATCTGATGGATGGTAAATATGATTATGATTGTGATTATGGGGATCTTTCTTCCTACCCATTTGACTCGAATGGTCAAGATTATGAGTTTGATGTTGACAGTTTTCTTACTCTTGATCATTATTATGATGGTATACCTTTTGATACGGGAGGTTATGGGATGGCTTATTCACCTTCATTAGGCCACCAGTATCCATATTGGGATCCAAATCTTTATCTTTCAAAGGTTTATATAGCTCTTGATAGAGCTAAAAACTGGTCATTTTATCTCTTGTTCTACTACAGATAGTTTGTGGACAACTTACTATTTTTCCTTGGTTTTAATTCCGAATTGATTATAAGGATTTAATGTGTTTTTAAGCATATAAAAGTAAATATATCTTTTAACTATACAATATCCAATGCTACATCTAGCGACTACACAAATATACTAACTAGCTAATTAGTATAACCTGACTACACACGTATGATCTACTAACTACACACACACACACACACACACACACACACACACACACACACACACACACACACACACACACACACACACACACACACACACACACACACACACACACACACACACACACACACACACACACACACACACACACACACACACACACACACACACACACACACACACACACACACACACACACACACACACACACACACACACACACACACACACACACACACACACACACACACACACACATGTTTTGTGATAGTGCAAACCTAACCATCTTAAAATTCCTTCTTTGATTTATTCATTATTGCTTCATTATAAGATGAAAGTCAAATATGTAGTCTAGTGAACAAAGCTACAATTTGTTTTCACTTGTTGAAACTACATGCTTGCAAAGAAAGAAAGATGCCATGTCATGTTGCATAGAGTGGTATAGTGATTCTTATGTGCAAATCCACATAGATATATGGAACGTTAAAGCCACATAGGTGTGTGGCATGTTACATGTTGGAATGAGAATTGAGGGAGTGTAATTATGAACTAGTTAGCATGAGTTCACTTGGCTCAATGTGAAGCTACCACATGCAACATAGTTGCTAAAAATCCTCAATTGTATATGTACATTGCTATCAATAATAAGTTTATAAAAAGATTACAATGAGAGCACATAAAGAATTAGCAAAAGATTAATCAATGTGCATCCTAGAAAAAATGGAGAATTAAGAGACATTTTTACATTTAAACTAAACTTGAAAATAATCTCTCATCCTTGAGCAAGGGGAACACTAGGAAAAGAAAACCCAATAAAAGTTGCACAATATAAAGTCGCAGGTGACATTTGAAAATAATCAGCCAAGTTTTTTTGGTCCTACTCTTTAGAGAAGGACCATAGTTTTGAGGTCCAATGTTCAAACTTTGTGAACAAAAGTTGAATTGGACCACCATTTTCTCTTTCACGACTTTCATCATAAATATTAAAATTTCTTTTATTAGCTTGTAGGGTATATTCATAATTTGGTTTTCTTTCTATTATTGCCTATAAACTAGCCAACTTGTAGTGATTTCTACATAATTTTTTCAGCAATGGGGCACATGAGAGTGAGAGAGAGAGAGAGAGAGAGAGAGAGAGAGAGAGAGAGAGAGAGAGAGAGAGAGAGAGAGAGAGAGAGAGAGAGAGAGAGAGAGAGAGAGAGAGAGAGAGAGAGAGAGAGAGAGAGAGAGAGAGAGAGAGAGAGAGAGAGAGAGAGAGAGAGAGAGAGAGAGAGGGGGAGGGAGGGAGGGAGGGAGGGAGGTAGGGAGAAGCAACTATTTGAGAGATAGGCACAAAAGATCAAATAACTATGACATCAACATCTACCTCAACCTTGTGCTCTTCAACGTCTAATCACTAACCTTACCAACCTGAGCATCGCCTTCGTCTAAAGTATCCCTCTACAAATAGCAAACATGTCTCCTTCTTGGTTAGCTTGCTACTCATTTTGATTATGCATGTACAATATAAGATCAACGACTATTTGCCCAATTACTTCACTTGCACAACCTTCAATCCTACTAATGATCAAGTAGAGTCAAGGTAGTACCATACTAGTTTTGGGCATGTAATTTCAAAACGGCATGTGGCCCTTAAAAATCGAGCCTACATTGCACATGTGATACACCAAAGTACAAAGTGATAGGGCTTTCCAATGATTAAGTA
Source organism: Lygodium microphyllum (assembly GCF_053477565.2). Lineage (NCBI taxonomy): Eukaryota > Viridiplantae > Streptophyta > Polypodiopsida > Schizaeales > Lygodiaceae > Lygodium > Lygodium microphyllum. Next base: position 79,617,501 of record NC_141146.1, read on the forward strand.
TACTAGTGTGATTTATGTCATCTTCTCTATAACCTACTCTTAAGAATTGATTCTTGGATGGGTTAATGTTTCAAATGGCACATAAAATAGGAGGACTCTCAAGAGTTGCTATCTCCAGCTATATGGGGTGAAGTAGCTATCCTACCAAGCCCTTGATGCTTCTCCATCATCCTCTTCATCACCCACAAACCCCTTGGGTTCTGAATAGAGGCATACACATATATTCATATAATATCCCAATTATATGCCTCTCCACACATGTGACCATGCAATTACTTTCTTAAATATTGTGAGACCTTACTCATCTTTCTTATGTATTTGTCACATTGTCAAGTAGCTTTATATTTTATGCTATAATGACTTATACGCTTATCTTTAAATCTATTTCAAATCATATTTATGATTTCAAGTCAAGTGCAATGGCTACCTCTCACATAATCGTGCATGCTCTCACACCTACAAGTGTAGTGAGCTTGCCTTCATGCCTGATCGAGTTGCCTCCTCCCTCAAGTGCTATGATAGCTCCACGATCCAAGGTGCAAGCTCATCAAGCAAGCTCGATCCTCAAGCTCCAAGCTCCAAGCTCCAAGCTCCATTGACATGCATGAGATAAGAAAAGGGAAGAGAAGAGAATAAGAAGAGAGGAGAAGATGGATAGTTTCTCCACCATGGTCCCTCACCCTCACACACTCACTCCCTCACACTCCCTCTCTCAAGCATAAGTACAAGCAAGAGCAAGAAGAAGGAGAAGAAGAAAGCTAGTTTTGGCCACACACAAGAATGAGCTTTTTCATTCACTTTTTGTCTTTTTATACATGCCCTACTCCTCCTTGGGCACCCATCCCCTTTTTACATGATTGGTCATTTTAGCCCAGGTTCTCTTTCCCTGATCCCTTCCTATTTACATGGTTCCTTCACCCATGCCCATCTATATTTACAAGTTGCACAATAGGGAGCATGGAACTCTTTTATAAGGATCTAGGGCACGCCTTTATATTTAAAATGTGCCTTTTTCCTTTTGCAATTGCCTTGGACTTTTGAGTTTGCTTCTTGTGCTTTCGGTGCTCACCTTTTTTCACTCTATCCTCTGCATCTTTTTAATTTTATTTGCCTTTTTATGCTTTCTTTGAACTAGGGTTAGCATTACTCTCCTCCTAGCTGAGTGCTAGTCCCATGGCACTTGTTGGTGAGGGCTCAGGTGGTTGAAAATTTGCCATGTGGATCAATGATGGAGTTTTGGGGAGATTGGCTGTGGAGAAGAAGCATAACAACATGGAAGAGAGAATGTGGACACCAAGGATAGATTGAGTGGGTAATTGGGGCCTCTGATATTGGTGGTTGATTGTGGACTGTTGAATGTACCTGAGAAGAAAAAGGAAGTGCACTACATGGGGGTGTATCTACCTCATTGTGCAGTGCATGGTGTCTGTGCCACTAGAACTGGGAGTTGGGTCAAGGACCTTAGGCAAGCCCATGGTATTGTCCCACACTTGAGGACCCAGTTCATATAGAATAGGAGGTTTTTTTAGTGTGACTTAGGGAGACAAGTCTACTAACCATAGGCAAGTGGGAGCTCCCTAGGTTGGTCCTACACTTGATGTGCCCTAAGTGTGTGAAGTAGAGAAATGTACTAGGGATATAAATGTCCCTAGGTGTAGTGTCTATGGAACTCTGATGGTACATGAGAATCCCATTTCATCCTTTTCCTGTGCTTTGTCTCTGTATTTTCTTTTCCTTTTTTAAAACACTTAATACATGGGGAAGGAGTATGCTAGACGTCATCCCTATGCTCTTCAGGGCTACACTACAAGGGAGCCTAAGGGACTTGGTAAGGAAGGGTCTACTCTACAAGTATCCCTTTATGCTAATGCATACATTCAAAGTGTCGTTGATAGAAAGGGATGGCTACACCTAGTGAAGTGGCTATCATTCATATCTTCCAAGATAGCCATGCAAAAAGAAGGCAGGAGCACAACCCTCATCATTAGATGTGAGTCATTGCGCAACTATCAATACCTGCATTTAGATAAAAAAAGAAGGCAGGAGCATGACCCTCATCATTACCTGCATTTAGATCCATTGGGGTTGTAATCTACCCCTATTTTGTGAGGATATGGCATGTAGGTAGGGTCGTTGCACTAGACTAGTATGGTGCTATAGAAGGCCATCCAAGCATCAAGGTTGGTATCCTGGATGCATCGCTACCATTATGGTTGGGCTTTGTATCCACTGATGGTCTTTGGAATCTTCAAAACCTTTTTTTCGATAATCTATGGTCTCTCTCTGCCACCTTGTGGGATGTCTTCTTCTTCCTTTGTCCACCTATTCCCTAGCCTTTGCATGAGTCTGACCACGTGCTCCACCACCCTTAGAGATAGAACTATATCTAAGGAAGGAGGGTAGTGGAAGGAGAACTCCAAGGGTTGGCTTTGGTTTTTCCATTGCTCCCAAACAGCTAGCTCCTGGGCTAAGTTTATAGGATAGCATTCCTCTCTTTATGGAACCTAGGCCTCAAGAACTTGTTGCGGCCTTGCTTGGAGTCTCCTTTGTGCCAGCTCTACCTACTCTCTTTGCCTGTGCTTTCTTTCCACAACCCTCTCAATAGGGCTGGGGCCTCCTCACCCTGTTGTGCGAGGCTCAGCACTTGCGAGTGGCTGGTCTTTTTCATCTTGTCCTTACTCAAAATCTGGCCCTTCTTCACTTAGCGGTTCCACTAAGGCTGTATTGGGTGGTTGAACTATTTTTTTTGGCTCACCAAACCCTAATTCTTCTAGCTCCCTCATTGAGAGCCCAACCTACCTCAAGTAATGTTGTTGTTGCTCCGTGCTTGGGCTAGTGTTCTCTAGCAGAACGCGTTCATGGAGGCCATATCTTAGGGCTTGTCTTGTAAGTTCTAGCTTGCTCTGCAGCCCTTCCTTGGTATCTTCACCCTCGGCTTGGATCACATGTAGGACTGTGTTCAAAAAGGCCTCTTGTTGGACCTCAAGACCTGCCTCTACTACTTCTACCCTTGCGAGTGCCATGATTTGTTTGCTTTCTACCAAGGTGAGGCATTCGGCGAGGTCTCTAAGTCTTCAGTGGTGTGTTCCTCCCACACTCTAGCCTTTTTGCTCATCCTCTCTATGCCCTAATTCTGGCACTAAGATAGCATCATGACTATCTATTCTTACTCCTTCTAGATTCAAAGCATTTCCTCTTTCTAGTGTTTGAGGTGGTTTAGCTACTCTACCAATCATGATCATTCTAAGAGGCCCAGTGAAGTTGGTTTTCCATTTTTATTAGTTTTTTAGCTGCCACTTCATCTCTTTGTGCCTTGGCCTCATGCAATTCCATGAGTAACTCTTCCTTTTGTTGTTTCTCCTTTTTGTGCTCTACATAGTATAGGATCCTAGCCCTTTCTAGCTCCTCAATGAGCTCATCTTTGATTCTCTTTAGCCAATCAAGGTACTCTTGTATTTGCTCATTCTGCTGCTTGCAGAAGGACCAAAAAATCCTACTCTAGCATCATCTATTCTCCACTTCCCTTGCCATGGGACTCTTTTGTGACTTTCTGCTCCATTTTTCCTTCTATTGCCTGTTTGTCTTCTATCTCCTTCCTCAAGTCACTTACATGTCTTCATTGGGTGGCTATCTAGCATGTTTTTTCAAGTTGGCAAGCCAAGAATGTTTCTCTTTCAGTTTCCAACTCCGCCATTGCTGCCTTCCTCTCTTCTTTTACTCTTTCCAGCTGGCCTAGTAGTTCTTGGACATACTCGTCATATTGCACGGACCCTGGCATGGCCGAGGGTATGGACATAGTTGAGGGTTTCACCCTAGACTTCTTTAGGTCTTTCTAGATTCGATGTTTAACCATAGGAGTAGGCCTCTTTGTTCCTAGCACTGGGACTCCTCCATTGGGTGGTCCAAGCTGTTGCATCATGTAGACTAGGTATTGTACCCAAGCCATCACGTTGCTTTGGTCCACTGTTGCACCCATGGTTTCTTGGGTGGTGGTAATGGTGGCAACCATGAGATTAGTAGGGGTGTTTCCAATGGGGCCTTTCCTTTTCCTTCAACTATGGGTCCTCTAGCCGCTTCTGCCATTGTGGAGCTAGTTCCCAACACATCATCTAGGCTCCTCTTGGCTAGCTCTTCTGCACAAGAGGGTTGCTCAACTGACAATCTGATGGAGAGAGCCATTTGCTCATCCTCTTCTCTCCTTAGCCTTCCCTCCTCTTGTTGCTTCTTCCTTCATTCTTCCTCTATCCTTTAGGATTCTTCTTCTACCTTTAGCAAGCATTCCTCCTCTTCTTCCTACTTCTTCTTTTATACAGTCGCTTGGGCTTTTCCCTCTCCTATTGTGGTTTCCTTTCTCTTGTCCGATATTTTTAGCATGATTTGCTTCTACTCCCTTCTTTGGCGTAATGGGATAGAACCCTCCCCACCTTGCTTGCTAATGATCCTTTCAATGGACCCCTCTTGTTACTATTGTGCTTGGGGTTGAGCTCCCTTCTTTCCTTTCAATGGACCCCTCTTGTTACTATTGTGCTTGGGGTTGAGCTCCCTTCTTTCTTGCGTCTCGCTCTGCCTTCTCTTTCTATGGCTTGCCTACTTCTTTGTCTCCCATCTTCCTTGCTTTTGGAGATGTTGATGGGATTTTTGGGACTAGGGAAAGGTGTTGCTCTTGAATGAGAGATCTCTCAAAAGTATCCCCTACTTCTTCTTCCCTTTCTGTCTCTCCCACAGCTTCTTGGATAGTGGCCATCATCATCCCTCCAAACCCTATTATAATTGCTTTCGATGAGGGTATTTTTTGGTTTGATTCAGTCATGGTGGCTGGTGACTCACCTCTTACAGGGCCTTGGCTTGATGAAAATGCCTTAGCTAATGATTCAATCATTTTGAAAATGTAGTCATTTAGATTTACTTCATCTAGGGCCCCTACTACAATACTTTCAAGCATCGGCACTGTGATCCAAGCCATGAGGGTATTGTATCGGTGACTAGAGAGCAAGGCATGCACCATCTTTGCTTGCAAACAACTAGATGGCAGGGTCAAGGTAATTTGTTAGACTGATCCCATCAGTGGTGTGTACCTTTGTCTCCAGTATCTTCAACATGCCATACACATCCCTCTTTGGTCTCTTTCCATGTGTGTTGGCCAACCCTAAAGCCTTCTCCACTATTTCAGGGCTAAGCACAACCTCTAACCTTTTGGGTGAAACTTCCTTCCCGACGGTTCACCATGTCATTGTTCTTTCTTGTATCAAAAGTTCTCAAGAACTCTCTGTTGTAATGTCCCCCCCCCCCCCCCCCCTCGTGCCTCCCCCCCATGAGAGTCCCCTCTTAAATTTTATTTAACGCAATTTTTTTTACTCTCCCTCTCTCTCCCCCTACCGTGTGCATGGAGAGGAGAGAGAGAGAGAGAGAGAGAGAGAGAGAGAGAGAGAGAGAGAGAGAGAGAGAGAGAGAGAGAGAGAGAGAGAGAGAGAGAGAGATTAAGTAACAAGAGGGGGGCATGCAGCCCCCCCAAATGGAGGGTCGCGTCTCTCCCCCCCCATACCACCTCCTCCCTCCCCCCTCTATAAAGCCCTTGTGGGCTCAGGCACAGGGTGCCCCCCTAGATGGAGGGTTGCGTCTCTCCCCCCCCCATACCACCTCCTCCCTCCCCCCTCTATAAATCCCTTGTGGGCTGAGGCATAGGGTGCCCCGAGGGACACGCAGCAAGCTTCCCCCCCTCCGTCGTGAGCAAGAGCTGCCTCCCCCCTGGCCATGACGTCAGCAAGCTCCCCCCCTCCGTCGTGAGCAAGCACCACCCCCCTCGGCCGAGAAGAGGAGAAGAGGAACAAGAAGAGGGAGAGTGAGAAGGAGAGGGAGAAGGAGAAGGAGGAGAAGGGGAAGAAGAAGAGAAAGAGAAGGAGAAGAAGAGAGAGAGAGGAGAAGAAGAAGAAGAAGAAGAAGAGGGAGAGAGAGAAGGAGAAGAAGAAGAGGGAGAGAAAGAAGGAGAAGAAGAGAGAGGGAGATAAGAGGGAGAGAAGAGAGAGAGAGAAGAGAGAGAAAGAGAAGAAGAGAAGAAGAAGAAGAAGAAGAAGAAGAAGGAGAAGAGAGAGAGAGAGAAGGAGAAGGAGAAGAAGAGAAGAAGAAGAAGAGAAGAAGAAGAAGAAGAAGAAGGAGAAGAAGAGGAGAGAGAGAGAGAGAAGAGGGAGAGAAGATAGAGATAGAGAAGAAGAGAAGAAGAAGAAGAAGAAGAAGAAGAGAGAGAGAGAGAGAGAGAGAGAGAGAGAGAGAGAGAGAGAGAGAGAGAGAGAGAGAGAGAGAGAGAGAGAGAGAGAGAGAGAGAGAGAGAGAGAGAGAGAGAGAGAGAGAGAGAGAGAGAGAAGAGAGAGAGAAGGAGAAGGAGAAGAAGAGAAGAAGAAGAAAAAGAAGAAGAAGAAGAAGGAGAAGAAGAAGAGAGAGAGAGGGAGAAGAGGGAGAGAAAGAGAAGAAGAGAAGAAGAAGAAGAAGAAGAAGGAGAAGAAGAGAGAAGAGAGAGAAGAGGGAGAGAAGAGAGAGGAGAAGAAGAGAAGAAGAAGAAGAGAGAGAGAGAGAAGGAGATGAAGAGAAGAAGCTTTTAAGAGTCATGAGAGATGCAGGAGCAACGACAGCCGACAGAAGCTCAAGCGGAAATTAACACCCCAATCCCATGGCACTAAACCAGGTTCTTTTATAAAATTATGATGGATTTTGCATGGTTTTTTGCACACATAAAATATTAGGTTTTACTCACGAGGTAATCACGGAAGTATTGTGGATGTCTTGCATTCAAAGGAGATATGCTCGAATCATAACATTTAGATAAAACTAAAATGAAGGGAATGTTTCATTACCTCACATTGCATATAGTTTAATCTTAAATTGTGTTAAGTTAAACACCCATAATCTTGTAGAGAAAGGTATTGGGACCTAATGTCCTCGTTGATTCTCAAAAGTAGAGTGATGTCTCTTCTTGCAACAAAGGAATAAACATTGATGGGAACTGTTGCAATTCATAACAAGAAGCTTAGAGAAACTGCCATGCATCATTGAAAACCTTACCTAGGGAGCCAAGTCATGAAATAAATCTATCTCCTAGCTAGCGTATGTTAAAGGTTGCTAAGTATGGAATACCAAGGTACTTGATCTAACTAGGCTTCACCTTGTGAGGTGCATAGGTAAATAAACTTGTCAAGACCCTAGACCATGAGAGGAGGCACTACTTCCAATCCAAAACAAGGACAATTGAATTATCATATGGGTAGCTACAATGTATTCTGGGAAAAATACAAACTTGTCTTGCATTGACAAGTTGAGCGGAGACAAAGCCTCTAACTCCTAGAGAAATCTAACCCGAATACCTCCCAAGGGAGGAAAGTTCCCAAGGGGGAGAGTAAACAAGAGTGTTCACTCATCATAGACTCTTATGGTGCGTCTCAAGGAGGAGAGCGGTATTCTCAAAAGGAATACAATGACTGTTGGTTCCAATACTTGGATGATAGCCTTTGGATGCTTGAAGTAATGTTCTAGATGTAAGTAAAGAGAATAAACTGTATCTTGGGAAGAGTACAGTGGTTGTTACCTCAATTGCTTGGTTTCTGCCTTTGGGATGCCTAGTTTATTTTGGAAGCCATGTTATAAGTTTATGTGAGGGAGTAAGTTGTGGAAAAAGGATGGATTGAGCAAGTTATTGCTGATATGGAAAAGGACATTTTTTCTAAGTAAATAATGTTAGGCTGGTTGTTTCAGCTTTGGTTGATTCCTTAAAGGATAAGGAATGGTTGTGGGTTTGGATGAATATCCAAGCGATTATATTTTCATGGCGGGAACTGTAAGGATAAATTGCCATGGGAACAAAAGGGATATGTTCCCTAGTAAATGTTATTAGGCTGGTTGCTTCAGCTGTGGATGGTTTTCTAAAGGGATAATTAAGGAAGGATAGCGCTAGCTACCCCCCACGAACCGCCAAACCCTAACCAAGGGGGTTATGAATCCGCACCGGGAATGTGGACCGAACCCCCTGCGAGAGGTCTCTCCGTGGAAATTACTTGGCGTAGGAGGACGCTTGGGTGCCAGGGGGGCTCTGGCCGTAAATCCCAATGCCTCCGGACCCTACCCAAGTGTTCTACGTGACTCGAGATGGGATCTCGAGGCCTTGATACTAGTTACAAGGCAGAATCTTGGTAGGATAAACCTTCGGTTTTTTATTGTCGGGAAATGAAAGGATTTTTCTGCGGAGGCAGAAAGGGACACTTAATTCTCCTGATGGGCGGGAGACAAACATTAATCTAAAGATAAGTTAATGAAGTGTTTGATCTTGTATCTTGTCTTCGTGTCTGTACCCTAAATTATGTAAAGGAACCTGTGATTAACAGGTTAATTAAGAAAGCTGCTTTTATGTGTCAAACATAATGTGGTAGGTAATTAGATAACTAAAACAACCCCCGAGGGAAGCGTTGTGGATGTGACCCTCGGGTCCATCCTACGACAGAGTGGTCTCGGTTAGCGGAGAGCTTTCCTCAATGGAATTTATTTGATGCGAACATTAGTTAGACAAGGACCTTAGAACTTGTAAGTTGAAACCCTAATTCATACCGTTTTAGGGGACCGCAATGGGACTATGCCCTACGGGCAGAGAGGTCAAGCGATGCCTCCCTCTCCTTTCCCATTCTCTTTAAACCGGTGTGAGTCTGCTTTGGCCCAGTTGTGTCTGCCAAAGTGGAGTAGTTGTAGAGAGATGCTAGAAGGCTATTAGGAAGACCCGATTACAAGGAACCTGGACTTCAGGTTGATCCTAGTGGAAACGGTGTCAAAGAGTTTACTGTTCATGATATAAATCATGGGCTTCTTATGAACACAGAAGAGTTTCACTGGAAGTTATACGAGATATTTGCATACAAAATTCAGGCATTGTTATCTAATAGCCACCTTAGTTATACAAGTTCTTTTGTATTTAGCATATAATTTTCAGTTATACCATGTACATTTATGAAAAAAAAGTCTATGGGAACCTACAACTTGGACATCTGGAAGTAATTGACAATCTGCAGGATAAATCACATTAATTCAGGTACAAAAATATGGTCAGAACCCAAGAATGATGCCAAAAACTGTTAAAAGTCCACTAGGTCCACATGGGACCAGAAGTAACTGACTTAAGTGACCAGCAAGTGACCTAGGCTGGTCAAAAAGTGACCAGGGAGACTGAGCAGGAAGCAGCCCGCATTTTTTGGCGCAAAATACGAGCTGCACTGTCTGAGGCAAACTGGAGAGAGAGCTGGAGCTATGGTGCATGAAATGGAGCATGCAAACTGAAGATTAACAGGCCCAACTACTAAAGATGTAAACATGGTGAGAGCTCCACTTCTCTGCCTCTTTGGTCTGACGAAAATGCATGCTGAAACAGTCTATAAAAGAGGGAAATCTAAGAGAAGAGTATTCAGCCTGCTCTTATGCATGACTTCTCTCATCTTGTTTACCTTATTCTTGGTCCAATGAAGCCCGACTTGTACCCAAGTACTTGAGTGACTTTGGGGCAAGCAAAGGGTGAGGATATTGAAGACTTATGGACTGTTATGGGCTGTAATAACCAGTCATAAATAGGGCAGCCCACTGTTATGATCCATTTTTATGAGCAAACATGGGTTTTTTATGGTTGTAATGGAGGGAAATGACCTCTTTTCTTCAGGACATTGTTCATAGATGATCAAAAGTGCTTCTTCTTGAGTTTATGCACTCATTTTGAACTTGATTATGGGCTGGAATTTTCTGTTTTAAATCAGGGCTAAAGCTAAAATTATACTTTTTCAATTCATTTCATGTATCTTTGGCCCAAATCTTGGATGCATTTGAATCTATCAACAATATACTTGTTCCAAAGGATTGAAATCCATCTATGTACATGAAATAAATGCCATTAGAGCTTGCATTTGACATTCATAAATGAATTGGGAATCTCAAAATATCCTTTATGAAATGATGTATGTATCCTGAGGCATTTGAAGTAATCAAGTTAGTCTTATTCCTTCTGTTCATGTATGCTAAGTACATAGTGAGAAGGCTTGAACTCTTCTTCTGTACCTAAATCATTTCTAAATCCCGGATCTTATTAAACCCCAATCCATTTTTCCTTTCTGAATCTTGAATCCTAAACTCTTCTTCTGCACTAAAAGCCCCGGTGCTAGACCTTCAACTCTTAACGCGACGACAGTGGTGAACCCGACATGAAGGTCCGCTGCGGAAGAAGTCCAATGGGAGAATCATCAAGCTCGGGAGGAGATGCTTTGCAACAATTGGTTCGTCTAATGCAAGAGAGCCAACAACAACATCTGCAATTTCAGCAACAGTTGCAATTGCAACAACAACGAAGACAAGAAGAAGAGTGGATTGATGCTGCTGCCATTAAGGCCTTAGAAGCAGTTGGGCATGAGCTCAAGCAATTTAATGGGCAAAATGTGTCCTCTTTTATCCACCTCTACACTGACAAGATGGTCTTCTTTGGAGTTCCTCAATATGCTTGGAGCCGTTACTTTGCCTGCCTGCCTGTGCATGGTCTCTAGGACCGAATTCATGGTCTTTCCCAAAAAGATGCTGGATGGACTGTGTTCAAAAAGGCTCTTCGAGAAGAATTTTTCCTTGAAGATTCTGGCCTTATGACAAAGAAAATCTTCACCGAATGGGTCGAAAGGCCCAATAAGGGTCTAACTGCTACTGCTCTTCATCGAGAGTTTGAAAGAAAATTTGCCCAACTAGATCGCGATGACCAACAAGCTATGGAAAGTCAAAAGATTGAATTATTTTTAAAAGCTGCAGATTCTTCTCTTTAGGAGAAATTGATTGACCGACTTGAAGACCCTGACTCTGAGTCAGGATTGAAGACTGCTTGGAGTGATGTCACTGAAGCAGTTAATATGATTGCTCGAAGAGAGCGATTGCGCCTAAGATGGGGATCAATCCCTGTAACAATTGATTCTATGAAGGAGCCTGTTCCAGCTTCTCGACCTCCTGTCTCTATGGCCAAGCAATCAAGAAATTCTGCTCTTCCTTCTCCAAAGAAGGATGTCATGGACAAGTTAATTAAAAGCATACAGGATCTCCATCTTAATTTAACAGAAAGTAATTCTAAAGTAGAAAGGCTTGATGTTAAAGTAGAAGAAAGGGGTCAATCAACCGCCCAAAGACCTGCACGAGAAGGCTTCAAAAGACGTTGCATTTGGTGTGATACCCTTCAGCATGACAAGAGGGAGTGCGGTGCATTCCGTGAAGTTGAAGCACAAAAATTAGTCTTTTGGAAGGATGGTAAAATTCATGCAACCGAAACTGGGCTTCCTCCTGAGCCAAACTTCGGCAACGGTGGCATGAAGAAAAGATTGGAGGATTTGGCAACAAGAACGGCCTATGCAGCTGTTGATGCTGCAACTTATGGGTTGCAAATTGAGCCAACTAATGAAATTGTTAAAACATGTAAAACTAATGCAAAATCTAAGGTGTGGACGCAGGCCTTGGAACGCATGGAGCAAGGCAAGGCAACTAAGGATGATTTAGCCACTGCCAGCCAATGTATTCGAGGAAGAACCAGATGGTCCGAGCCTGTGGATTCATTTTCAATTTTTGCCCGGTTAGCTGAAATTAATAATCAAGAAGCCATGATAGAAGAAAAGAGAAGAAGATGTTGCGGGTCCTTCCTCTTCAGGACCGACTAAACGCATAACAAGAACCAAACCAGACCAACAGAAGGCTGCTGAAAATCCGCCACCACCAGAATTTGACATGGGAGAAGCCCCTCAAGCAAAGAAAACGGAAGGAAAAAGAAAAAGCAAACATCCCAGTTACAAGTTCCAGTCTGACATAGAGACCGCAACGGATTTTAAACGGATCCTAGAAGAAAGGATTCTTGGAAGCAGAATTGAATTTACATTAGGTGAAATTCTCGGTATTGCAAAACGAGGATTTCATGATGTAATAATTGATGTAATTAAACGAAAAAGACAATATGTTGGCGAGGAAACTGAAGAATCTATACATGCTTTTTGCAACTACTTCATGTGTATTTGCAGGATGAAGAAAAGCTGAAAACCCAAGGGATTCGACTAGAGGCAATCAAAGGATTGATTGCACCCATAGAAGCCAAAGAAGAAGACATTTATGAAGCAGAAGCTGAAGAAGCCATAATGGTGGAAACTTCTCCAATCTAAAGTGCAGCCCATGCATAAGAAAGAGACTCTTCTTCACAACATGCAAGAAGAAAGTGAAACTCACTTTATTCCAAGTAGTCACTATTCCCGTACCCATTGGGCAAGGGCGACTACTGAAACTGTTGTTAAAATCGGTGAGAAAGAAACTCCATGCATTGCCCTTATAGACCATGGTTCAGAAATTAATGTTATGTCAAGAAGTCTCTATGAGAATGGTGGATGGCCCATTGATGTGGACCCAGGGTGGCGCATGAAGGCAGCCAATAACTCTTCTAGCGATCTTTATGCAGCATGTCCTTATGTACGAGTTACTATTGGTAATGTAAAAGATGAATTTCATTTCTTTGTTCAAGATTCCTACAGTTATCCAATCATTCTTGGACAACCATTTATTTTCGAGTCTCATTTAGAGACAAAGGCTCTTGATGATGGTTCATCATATGCTCGGATAAGAAGCAAGGATAATGATAAAGCTGTTCAATTCCTAACTGTTTGTGTTAATCACCATCGGAATAGGGATCGATTAAGAGATCATCCTGTTCCTCCTAATGCCCGAGAATTTAAGGGTTTTCGGGTAGCGCTGCTATAAGTGGAGGCTATGGCAGTGCATCATGTCATAAAAAATTGCCTCCACGTATGAAGGAGGCAAGGCCAAAAGCTGATTTGCATGTTTTTTCAGCCAATGGTGTGGGCTGTTATAAACAGTCTTCAGCCATGAACAGGGCTGAAAGAAAGTATTTGAGTCATATGGAGCAAGAGCTGAAGCAAATTGATGTTTTACCCAAAGATGAAGAAATTTAAGGACTATTTTATGGGCTGAATTATAATGATATAATGGCTGAAATTTATACAGCCATTCATGCAGAAAATCAAGCTAAAAATCAGTCCATACAGGTATGTACATTGTATATGTATGACATAATTCAAGAATTTGCAGATTATGAAGCTTTTGAACAGCCAAACAAGGATGAAGCAAGAGTAGAAACAAAGTATAAAATAGTTGATAAGAAGGTCAAGCCAGTAGCTACTCCTCTACCACCTGAAAGCGAAGGACTGGCAGAAAGGGCTTCCAAACAACCAAGCCTTCATGATCCTAAAGATATTGGTCACCAATTTACAGCAGAAAGTCTACAAAAGCTGAAAATTGGTGACAACTCTTTTCTCTTGCCAGCTGAAAAGAAAATCTTCATGCAGATGTTAAAGAACCATGGTAAAGCTTTTTCATTTCAGCCACATGAAATTGGCTGTGTGGATCCAAGCATTGTGGCACCAATGGTAATTTTTACAGTCCCACATGTGCCTTGGAATCTTATACCAATTCCAGTTCCATGGGCTCATTTTCCTAAATTATTAGAGCTTTTAAATAAAAATATAAAAATGCGAATATTGGAGCCATCTTTAGCTCCATATTCCAACCGATGGTTTACTGTACCTAAGAAGAATGGATCTTTACGATTAATTCAAGATTTGCAACCCGTCAATAAAGTCACTATAAGAAATGTTGGATCAGGACCAATTGTGGATGAGTTCGCCAAAGCATTTGCAGGAAGGGCAATCTATTCCATGGGAGACTTATATTCAGGCTACGACCAATTTCAGCTTGCTTTGGAAAGCCGTGACATTACTACAATGAAGACGCCTCTTGGCCTAGTCCGCATGTGCACTCTACCTCAAGGGGCTACGAATTCAGTAGCTCACATGATGAATGCTATGCATAAAGTATTAAGGGATTATATTCCTCAATTGACTCTTCCTTTTCTTGATGATGTTCCAATCAAAGGATGTGAAGTTCATGAGAAAAATGAAGAACTCAATGAACTTGGATGTCGAAAGTTTGTTTTTGATCATATTAATGATTGTGCTTAGATCCTGTCTAAATTAGAAGAAGTTCATCTTACTCTTTTAGGAGCTAAATCTGTTTTTCTAGTTGAAGAAGTGCTTGTGGTCGGTCATATGTGTGGTCCATATGGCCGAAAGCCTTCTCCATCTAAAATAAATGCAATCAACAAAATGTAAGAGGAATGTATAAATGTTTCAGAAGTGAGAAGATTTCTTGGTGCATGTGTCTTCTACCTTAATTGGATACCACATTTTGCCCATGTTGCTGAAAGACTTTATCAGCTTCTAAGAAAGGACCAAAGGTTTCTATGGACAAAAGAACACACTCAGGCTATTTGGAAACTCAAGAAAATACTGACTTCAACTCCCACTTTAAAGAGGGCTAACTACTCTAATGGACAGCCCATTATACTCACAGTGGACACAAGCCCTATTGGAATAGGATGGGCAGTCGGTCAAGACGACCTTGAAGGCAACATATATGTAATCCACTTTGGAGCAAAGGTTCTTAATGAAAGACAAAGAAGGTATGCTCAAATTAAAAGAGAGCTTTAGAGAGTAGTGATTGCATTACAATGTGACAGGGAGTACTTTATGGGCGCACATGTTATAGTTGAGACAGATTGCCTTCCACTCTTGGGCATGATAGCCAACTGTTCCACTCCTGACATAGCCATGCTAAGATGGATAGCCTATATTAAATCCTTAAATCCTGATTTGAAACATATTGCAGGTAGAGATAATCCAGTTGTTGCTGACATGCTTTCACGTGCCAGATATATGGATGAAGAAGAAATGATGGATGAAGAAGAATCAGAGTTTATACATGAAGCTATTAATGCAGGTACAACAAAAATTACAGCAAGAACAATAGGTTCAGCTGTTAAAACAACTTTTACATCAGCAAGGAAGGATGAATCAACCAAAGAAGGACAATGGACAGCTAGTAAACAGCATATTCCATGTTTTGTTATGGTTTGTTCACACTTTAAAGAAGAATATTATGCAGATGATTGGCTAAAAATTGGCCAATTTTTGAGTACTATGACAAAGAAGGGAGAATGGACTAATGAAGAGTTCAAGAGAATTAAGAGAAAAGCCTATGGGTTTTTTCTTAAAGATGGCTACCTTTGGAGGCATGTAAAAAAGAAAGGAAGGGCGCCTGTTCGTGTCTTAGGTGACAAAAAGACACAAAGACAGGTCATGCAAGAATTCCATGAAAGCCTATTGGCTGGTCATAGAGGCATATGGGGTACTTTTGCCAAAATAAAAGAGAAATTTTGGTGGCAAAACATGTATAAAGACATTGAGCATTTTGTTGAGTCTTGTCATGTTTGTCAACTGTATTCTATGGTAAAGCATAGAGATGGGCTTCAGCCTACCTATCCTCTATCCATTCACTATAGATGGGTTATTGATTTAGTAACCATGCCTATAGGAATTTGGAACATGAGATATCTAGTACTTGCTAGAGAAGATCTCACAGATCAAGTGGAAGGAAAGGCCTTGACAACAAAGTCCACTCATGCTGTTTGTAGATTTTTACTTGAAGAAGTATTTTGCAGGTATGGATGTGTTGCTAAAGTAGCTGCTGATAGAGGAGAATTGGATGCCGATGAAGCTCGCCATTTCTTTGCTCAATTGGGAATTAAGCTATCTCTTACTTCATCCTACAATCCTGAAGGCAACGATAAGAGTGAAAGAGGCCATCAACCAATTCTTAAAGCTTTAGCAAAATCATGCAAAGGAAAGTTGAGGGAATGGCCTAAAATGTTACCATTCGCATTATGGGCTGATAGAACAACCCATCGTGCAGTGATAGGATATATGCTAGCTGAACTCATGTATGGACAGCCACCTGTTATGCCTATTGAGGAATCCATTATCACATGGAGTATCTT
Source organism: Lygodium microphyllum (assembly GCF_053477565.2). NCBI lineage: Eukaryota > Viridiplantae > Streptophyta > Polypodiopsida > Schizaeales > Lygodiaceae > Lygodium > Lygodium microphyllum. The sequence continues at coordinate 79,633,426 of NC_141146.1, forward strand.
GCCTTGGGATGAAGGCATGAATAGGGAAGAATTGCTGTCTTTACGCATAAGGCAACTTGAAAGAAGGCCAGAAGATGTTAAAATAGCCATTGAAAGGCTAAAAACAGCAAGTTCAAAGAATAAGAAGAGATTTGACAAGCACCATCGACTCTGTCCAAGAGCTATTCAAGAGAATGACTGGGTTCTTGTTTATGATAGCAGCCTGGACAATCAACATAGTACTCATAGGAAGTTAGCCAAGCGATGGTTTGGACCATATGTTGTAAAAGTAGTACATCATAATGCTACTTACTCTTTGGCTGAAATGGATGGGACCATGATAAAGACTCCAATAGCTGGGAAACGAATCAAACTCTTCAAACGAAGAGAATCTTCAACTTATGAACTTGATGACTTAGATGTAAGCCCTCTACTTGAAGACATGCAGGAAGAAAAAGACTTAGGGAATGAAGATGAAGGAGAAGACCCTCCTTGACCTGTACTCTTATGAAATGGCACATGCTGGAGGATGTGCAGGTTAGGAGGGGGTGAATGTCAAAGAGTTTACTGTTCATGATATAAATCATGGGCTTTTTATGAACACAGAAGAGTTTTACTAGAAGTTATATGAGATATTTGCATACAAAATTCAGGCATTGTTATCCAATAACCACCTTAGTTATACAAGTTCTTTTGTATTTAGCATATAATTTTCAGTTATACCATGTACATTTATGAAAAAAAAGTCTATGGGAACCTACAACTTGGACATCTGGAAGTAATTGACAATCTGCAGGATAAATCACATTAATTCAGGTACAAAAATATGGTCAGAACCCAAGAATGATGCCAAAAACTGTTAAAAGTTCACTAGGTCCACATGGGACCAAAAGTAACTGACTTAAGTGACCAGCAAGTGACCTAGGCTGGTCAAAAAGTGACCAGGGACTGAGCAGGAAGCAGCCCGCGTTTTTCGACGCAAAATGCGCGCTGCACTGTCTCAGGCAAACTGGAGATAGCTAGAGCTATGGTGCAAGAAATAGAGCTTGCAAACTGAAGATTAACAAGCCCAACTACTGAAGATGTAAACATTGTGAGAGCTCCACTTCTCTGCCTCTTTGGTCTGACGAAAATGCATGCTGAAACAGTCTATAAAAGAGGAAAATCTGAGAGAAGAGTATTCAGCCTGCTCTTATGCACGACTTCTCTCATCTTGTTTACCTTATTATTGGTCCAATGAAGCCCGACTTGTACCCAAGTACTTGAGTGACTTTAGCGCAAGCAAAGGGTGAGGATATTGAAGACTTATGGACTGTTATGAGCTGTAATAACCAGTCATAAACAGGGCAGTCCACTGTTATGATCCATTTTTATGAGCAAACATGGGTTTTTTATGGTTGTAATGGAGGAAAATGACCTCTTTTCTTCAGGACATTGTTCATAGATGATCAAAAGTGCTTCTTCTTGAGTTTATGCACTCATTTTGAACTTGATTATGGGCTGGAATTTTCTGTTTTAAATCAGGGCTGAAGCTAAAATTATACTTTTTCAATTTATTTCATGTATCTTTGGCCCAAATCTTGGATGCATTTGAATCTATCAACAATATACTTGTTCCAAAGGATTGCAATCCATCTATGTACATGAAATAAATGCCATTAGAGCTTGCATTTGACATTCATAAATGAATTGGGAATCTCAAAATATCCTTTATGAAATGATGTATGTATCCTGAGGCATTTGAAGTAATCAAGTTAGTCTTATTCCTTCTGTTCATGTATGCTAAGTACATAGTGAGAAGGGTTGAACTCTTCTTCCGTACCTAAATCGTTTCTAAATCCCGGATATTATTAAACCCCAATCCATTTTTCCTTTCTGAATCTTGAATCCTAAACTCTTTTTCTGCACTAAAAGCCCCGGTGGTAGACCTTCAACTCTTAACGCGACGACAGTGGTGAACCCGACGTGAAGGTCCGCTGCGGAAGAAGAAGTCCAATGGGAGAATCCTCAAGCTCGGGAGGAGATGCTTTGCAACAGTTGGTTCATCTAATGCAAGAGAGCCAACAACAACATCTACAATTTCAGCAGCAGTTGCAATTGCAACAACAACGGAGACAAGAAGAAGAGTGGATTGATGTTGCTGCCATTAAGGCCTTAGAAGCAGTTGGGCATGAGCTCAAGCAATTTAATGGGAAAAATGTGTCCTCTTTTATCTGCCTCTACACTGACAAGATGGTCTTCTTTGGAGTTCCTCAATATGCCTGGAGCCGTTACTTTGCCTGCCTGGCTGTGCATGGTCTCCAGGACCGAATTCATGGTCTTTCCCAAAAAGATGTTGGATGGACTGTGTTCAAAAAGGCTCTTTGAGAAGAATTTTTAATTGAAGATTCTGGCCTTATAACAAAGAAAATCTTCACCGAATGGGTCGAAAGGCCCAATAAGGGTCTAACTGCTACTGCTCTTCATCGAGAGTTTGAAAACAAATTTGCCCAACTAGATCCCGATGACCAACAATGTATGGAAAGTCAAAAGATTGAATTATTTTTAAAAGTTGCAGATTCTTCTCTTCAGGAGAAATTGACTGACGGACTTGAAGACCCTGACTGTGAGTCAGGATTGAAGACTGCTTGGAGTGATGTCACTGAAGCAGTTAATATGATTGCTCGAAGAGAGCGATTGCGCCTAAGATGGGGATCAATCCCTGTAACAATTGATTCTATGAAGGAGCCTGTTCCAGCTTCTCGACCTCCTGTCTCTATGGCCAAGCAATCAAGAAATTCTGCTCTTCCTTCTCCAAAGAAGGATGTCATGGACGAGTTAATTAAAAGCATACAGGATCTCCATCTTAATTTAACAGAAAGTAATTCTAAAGTAGAAAGGCTTGATGTTAAACTAGAAGAAAGGGGTCGGTCAACCGCCCAAAGACCTGCACGAGAAGGCTTCAAAAGACGTTGCATTTGGTGTGATACCCTTCAGCATGACAAGAGGGAGTGCGGTGCATTCCGTGAAGTTGAAGCACAAAAATTAGTCTTTTGGAAGGATGGTAAAATTCATGCAACCGAAACTGGGCTTCCTCCTGAGCCAAACTTCGGCAACGGTGGCATGAAGAAAAGATTGGAGGATTTGGCAACAAGAACGGCCTATGCAGCTGTTGATGCTGCAACTTATGGGTTGCAAATAGAGCCAACTAATGAAATTGTTAAAACATGTAAAACTAATGCAAAATCTAAGGTGTGGACGCAGGCCTTGGAACGCATGGAGCAAGGCAAGGAAACTAAGGATGATTTAGCCACTGCCAGCCAATGTATTCGAGGAAGAACCAGATGGTCCGAGCCTGTGGATTCATTTTCAACTTTTGCCCGGTTAGCTGAAATTAATAATCAAGAAGCCATGATAGAAGAAAAGAGAAGAAGAGAAGAAGATGTTGCTGGTCCTTCCTCTTCAGGACCGACTAAACGCATAACAAGAAGCAAACTAGACCAACAGAAGGCTGTTGAAAATCCGCCACCACCAGAATTTGACATGGGAGAAGCCCCTTAAGCAAAGAAAACGAAAGGAAAAAGAAAAAGCACACATTCTAGTTACAAGTTGCAGTCTGACATAGAGACCGCAACGGATTTTAAACGGATCCTAGAAGAAAGGATTCTTGGAAGCAGAATTAAATTTACATTAGGTGAAATTCTCGGTATTACAAAACGAGGATTTCATGATGTAATAATTGATGTAATTAAACGAAAAAGACAATATGTTGGTGAGGAAACTGAAGAATGTGTACATGCTTTTTTGTAAGTACTTCATGTGTATTTGCAGGATGAAGAAAAGCTGAAAACCCAAGGGATTCGACTGGATGCAATCAAAGAATTGATTGCAACCATAGAAGCCAAAGAAGAAGACATTATTAAGCAGAAGCTGAAGAAGCCATAATGGTGGAAACTTCTCAATCTAAAGTGCAGCCCATGCATAAGAAAGAGACTCTTCTTCACAACATGCAAGAAGAAAGTGAAACTCACTTTATTCCAAGTAGTCACTATTCCCGTACCCATTGGGCAAGGGCGACTACTGAAACTGTTGTTAAAATAGGTGAGAAAGAAACTCCATGCAATGCCCTTATAGACCATGGTTCAAAAATTAATGTTATGTCAAGAAGTCTCTATGAGAATGGTAGATGGCCCGTTGATGTGGACCCAGGGTGGCGCATGAAGGCAGCCAATAACTCTTCTAGCGATCTTTATGCAGCATGTCCTTATGTACAAGTTACTATTGGAAATGTAAAAGATGAATTTCATTTCTTTGTTCAAGATTCCTACAGTTATTCAATCATTCTTGGACAACCATTTATTTCCGAGTCTCATTTAGAGACAAAGGCTCTTGATGATGGTTCATCATATGCTCGGATAAGAAGCAAGGATAATGATAAAGCTGTTCAATTCCTAACTGTTTGTGTTAATCACCATCAGAATAGGGATCGATTAAGAGATCATCCTGTTCCTCCTAATGCCCGAGAATCTAAGGGTTTTCGGGTAGCGCTGCTATAAGTGGAGGCTATGGCAGTGCATCATGTCATAAAAAATTGCCTCCACATATGAAGGAGGCAAGGCCAAAAGCTGATTTGCAGGTTTTTTCAGCCAATGGTGTGGGCTGTTATAAACAGTCTTCAGCCATGAACAGGGCTGAAAGAAAGTATTTGAGTCATATGGAGCAAGAGCTGAAGCAAATTGATGTTTTACCCAAAGATGAAGAAATTTAAGGACTATTTTATGGGCTGAATTATAATGATATAATGGCTGAAATTTATACAGCCATTCATGTAGAAAATCAAGCTGAAAATCAGTCCATACAGGTATGTACATTGGATATGTATGACATAATTCAAGAATTTGCAGATTATGAAGCTTTTGAACATCCAAACAAGGATGAAGCAAGAGTAGAAACAAAGTATAAAACAGTTGATAAGAAGGTCAAGCCAGTAGCTACTCCTCTACCACCTAAAAGCGAAGGACTGGCAGAAAGGGCTTCCAAATAACCAAGCCTTCGTGATCCTAAAGATATTGGTCACCAATTTACAGCAGAAAGTCTAGAAAAGTTGAAAATTGGTGACAACTCTTTTCTCTTGCCAGCTGAAAAGCAAATCTTCATGCAGATGTTAAAGAACCATGGTAAAGCTTTTTCATTTCAGCCACATGAAATTGGCTGTGTGGATCCAAGCATTGTGGCACCAATGGTAATTTTTACAGTCCCACATGTGCCTTGGAATCTTAAACCAATTCCGGTTCCATGGGCTCATTTGCCTAAATTATTGGAGCTTTTAAATGAAAATATAAAAATGCGAATATTAGAGCCATCTTCAGCTCCATATTCCAACCGATGGTTTACCGTACCTAAGAAGAATGGATCTTTACGATTAATTCAAGATTTGCAACCCGTCAATAAAGTCACTATAAGAAATGTTGGATCAGGACCAATTGTGGATGAGTTCGCCAAAGCATTTGCAGGAAGGGCAATCTATTCCATGGGAGACTTATATTCAGGCTACGACCAATTTCAGCTTGCTTTGGAAAGCTGTGACATTACTACAATGAAGACGCCTCTTGGCCTAGTCCGCATGTGCACTCTACCTCAAGGGGCTACGAATTCAGTAGCTCACATGATGAATGCTATGCATAAAGTATTAAGGGATTATATTCCTCAATTGACTCTTCCTTTTCTTGATGATGTTCCAATCAAAGGATGTGAAGTTCATGAGAAAAATGAAGAACTCAATGAACTTGGATGTGGAAAGTTTGTTTTTGATCATATTAATGATTGTGCTTAGATCCTGTCTAAATTAGAAGAAGTTCATCTTACTCTTTTAGGAGCTAAATCTGTTTTTGTAGTTGAAGAAGTCCTTGTGCTCGGTCATATGTGAGGTCCATATGGCCGAAAGCCTTCTCCATCTAAAATAAATGCAATCAACAAAATGTAAGAGGAATGTATAAATGTTTCAGAAGTGAGAAGATTTCTTGGTGCATGTGTCTTCTACCTTATTTGGATACCACATTTTACCCATGTTGTTGAAAGTCTTTATCAGCTTCTAAGAAAGGGCCAAAGGTTTCTATGGACAAAAGAACACACTCAGGCTATTCGAAAACTCAAGAAAATGCTGACTTCAGCTCCCACTTTAAAGAGGGCTAACTACTCTAATGGACAGCCCATTATACTCACAGTGGACACAAGCCCTATTGGAATAGGATGGGTAGTTGGTCAAGACGACCTTGAAGGCAACATATATGTAATCCGCTTTGGAGCAAAGGTTCTTAATAAAAGACAAAGAAGGTATGCTCAAATTAAAAGAGAGCTTTGGGGAGTAGTGACTGCATTACAATGTGACAGGGAGTACTTCATGGGCGCACATGTTATAGTTGAGACTCCAATAGCTGGGAAACGAATCAAACTCTTCAAACGAAGAGAATCTTTAACTTATGAACTTGATGACTTAGATATAAGCCCTCTACTTGAAGACATGCAGGAAGAAAAAGACTTAGGGAATGAAGATGAAGGAGAAGACCATCCTTGACCTGTACTCTTATGAAATGGCACATGCCGGAGGATGTGCAGGTTAGGAGGGGGTGAATGTCAAAGAGTTTACTGTTCATGATATAAATCATGGGCTTCTTATGAACACAGAAGCGTTTTACTGGAAGTTATATGAGATATTTGCATACAAAATTCAGGCATTGTTATCCAATAACCACCTTAGTTATACAAGTTCTTTTGTATTTAGCATATAATTTTCAGTTATACCATGTACATTTATGAAAAATAAGTCTATGGGAACCTACAACTTGGACATCTGGAAGTAATTGACAATCTGCAGAATAAATCACATTAATTCAGGTACAAAAATATGGTCAGAACCCAAGAATGATGCCAAAAACTATTAAAAGTCCACTAGGTCCACATGGGACCAGAAGTAACTGACTTAAGTGACCAGCAAGTGACCTAGGCTTGTCAAAAAGTGACCAAGGACTGAGCAGGAAGCAGCTCGCGTTTTTCGGCGCAAAATGTGGGCTGCATTGTCTGAGGCAAACTGGAGATAGCTGGAGCTATGGTGCATGAAATGGAGCATGCAAACTGAAGATTAACAGGCCCAACTACTGAAGATGTAAACATGGTGAGAGCTCCACTTCTCTGCCTCTTTGGTCTGACGAAAATGCATGCTCAAACAGTCTATAAAAGAGGAAAAACTGAGAGAAGAGTATTCAGCCTGCTCTTATGCACGACTTCTCTCATCTTGTTTACCTTATTCTTGGTCCAATGAAGCCCGACTTGTACCCAAGTACTTGAGAGTGACTTTGGGGCAAGCAAAGGGTGAGGATATTGAAGACTTATGGACTGTTATGGGCTATAATAACCAGTCATAAACAGGGCAGCCCACTGTTATGATCCATTTTTATGAGCAAACATGGGTTTTTTATGGTTGTAATGGAGGGAAATGACCTCTTTTCTTCAGGACATTGTTCATAGATGATCAAAAGTGCTTCTTCTTGAGTTTATGCACTCATTTTGAACTTGATTATGGGCTGGAATTTTCTGTTTTAAATCAGGGCTGAAGCTAAAATTATACTTTTTCAATTCATTTCATGTATCTTTGGCCCAAATCTTGGATGCATTTGAATCTATCAACAATATACTTGTTCCAAAGGATTGAAATCCATCTATGTACATGAAATAAATGCCATTAGAGCTTGCATTTGACATTCATAAATGAATTGGGAATCTCAAAATATCCTTTATGAAATGATGTATGTATCCTGAGGCATTTGAAGTAATCAAGTTAGTCTTATTCCTTCTGTTCATGTATGCTAAGTACATAGTGAGAAGGCTTGAACTCTTCTTCCGTACCTAAATCGTTTCTAAATCCCGGATCTTATTAAACCCCAATCCATTTTTCCTTTCTGAATCTTAAATCCTAAACTCTTCTTCTGCACTAAAAGCCTGGGTGGTACACCTTAAACTCTTAACGCGACGACAGTGGTGAACCCGATGTGAAGGTCCGCTGCGGAAGAAGAAGTCCAATGGGAGAATCATCAAGCTCGGGAGGAGATGCTTTGCAACAGTTGGTTCGTCTAATGCAAGAGAGCCGACAACAAGATCTGCAATTTCAGTAGCAGTTGCAATTGCAACAACAACAAAGACAAGAAGAAGAGTGGATTGATGCTGCTGCCATTAAGGCCTTAGAACCAGTTGGGCATGAGCTCAAGCAATTTAATGGGCAAAATGTGTCCTCTTTTATCCGCCTCTACACTGACAAGATGGTCTTCTTTGGAGTTCCTCAATATGCCTGGAGCCGTTACTTTGCCTGCCTGGCTGTGCATGGTCTCCAGGACCGAATTCATGGTCTTTCCCAAAAAGATGTTGGATGGACTGTATTCAAAAAGGCTCTTCGAGAAGAATTTTTCCTTGAAGATTCTGGCCTTATGACAAAGAAAATCTTCACCGAATGGGTCGAAAGGCCCAATAAGGGTCTAACTGCTACTGCTCTTCATCGAAAGTTTGAAAGGAAATTTGGCCAACTAGATCCCGATGACCAACAAGGTATGGAAAGTCAAAAGATTGAATTATTTTTAAAAGCTGCAGATTCTTCTCTTCAGGAGAAATTGACTGACCGACTTGAAGACCCTGACTGTGAGTCAAGATTGAAGACTGCTTGGAGTGATGTCACTGAAGCAGTTAATATGATTGCTCGAAGAGAGCGATTGCGCCTAAGATGGGGATGAGTCCCTGTAACAACTGATTCTATGAAGGAGCCTGTTCCAACTTCTTGACCTCCTGTCTCTATGGCCAAGCAATCAAGAAATTCTGATGTTCCTTCTCCAAAGAAGGATGTCATGGACGAGTTAATTAAAAGCATACAGGATCTCCATCTTAATTTAACAGAAAGTAATTCTAAAGTAGAAAGGCTTGATGTTAAAGTAGAAGAAAGGGGTCGGTCAACCGCCCAAAGACCTGCACGAGAAGGCTTCAAAAGACGCTGCATTTGGTGTGATAGCCTTCAGCATTGACAAGAGGGAGTGTGGTCCATTCCGTGAAGCTGAAGCACAAAAATTAGTCTTTTGGAAGGATGGTAAAATTCATGCAACCGAAACTGGGCTTCCTCTTGAGCCAAACTTCGACAACGGTGGTATGAAGAAAAGATTGGAGGATTTGGCAACAAGAATGGCCTATGCAGTTGTTGATGCTGCAACTTATGGGTTGCAAATTGAGCCAACTAATGAAATTGTTAAAACATGTAAAACTAATGCAAAATCTAAAGTGTGGACGCAGGCCTTGGAACGCATGGAGCAAGGCAAGGAAACTAAGGATGATTTAACCACTGCCAGCCAATGTATTCGAGGAAGAACCGGATGGTCTGAGCCTGTGGATTCATTTTCAGCTTTTGCCCGGTTAGCTGAAATTAATAATCAAGAAGCCATGATAGAAGAAAAGAGAAGAAGAGAAGAAGATGTTGCTGGTCCTTCCTCTTCAGGACCGACTAAACGCATAACAAGAAGCAAACCAGACCAAGAGAAGGTTGCTGAAAATCCGCCACCACCAGAATTTGACATGGGAGAAGCCCCTCAAGCAAAGAAAATGGAAGGGAAAAGAAAAAGCACACATTCCAGTTACAAGTTGCAGTCTGACATAGAGACCCCAACGGATTTTAAACGGATCCTAGAAGAAAGGATTCTTGGAAGCAGAATTGAATTTACATTAGGTGAAATTCTCGGTATTGCAAAACGAGGATTTCATGATGTAATAATTGATGTAATTAAACGAAAAAGACAATATGTTGGTGAGGAAACTGAAGAATCTGTACATGCTTTTTTGCAAGTACTTCATGTGTATTTGCAGGATGAAGAAAAGCTGAAAACCCAAGGGATTCGACTAGAGGCAATCAAAGAATTGATTGCAGCCATAGAAGCCAAAGAAGAAGACATTTATGAAGCAGAAGCTGAAGAAGCAATAATGGTGGAAACTTCTCCAATCTAAAGTGCAACCCATGCATAGAGACTCTTCTTCACAACATGCAAGAAGAAAGTGAAACTCACTTTATTCCAAGTAGTCACTATTCTCGTACCCATTGGGCAAGGGCGACTACTGAAACTGTTGTTAAAATCGGTGAGAAAGAAACTCCATGCATTGCCCTTATAGACCATGGTTCAGAAATTAATGTAATGTCAAGAAGTCTCTATGAGAATGGTGGATGGCCCATTGATGTGGACCCAGGGTGGCGCATGAAGGCAGCCAATAACTCTTCTAGCGATCTTTATGTAGCATGTCCTTATGTAGAAGTTACTATTGGTAATGTAAAAGATGAATTTCATTTCTTTGTTCAAGATTCCTACAGTTATCCAATCATTCTTGGACAACCATTTATTTCCGAGTCTCATTTAGAGACAAAGGCTCTTGATGATGGTTCATCATATGCTCGGATAAGAAGCAAGGATAATGATAAAGCTGTTCAATTCCTAACTGTTTGTGTTAATCACCATCGGAATAGGGATCGATTAAGAGATCATCCTGTTCCTCCTAATGCCCGAGAATTTAAGGGTTTTCGGGTAGCGCTGCTATAAGTGGAGGCTATGGCAGTGCATCATGTCTTAAAAAATTGCCTCCACATATGAAGGAGGCAAGGCCAAAAGCTGATTTGCAGGTTTTTTCAGCCAATGGTGTGGGCTGTTATAAACAATCTTCAGCCATGAACAGGGCTGAAAGAAAGTATTTGAGTCATATGGAGCAAGAGCTGAAGAAAATTGATGTTTTACCCAAAGATGAAGAAATTTAAGGACTATTTTATGGGCTGAATTATAATGATATAATGGCTGAAATTTATACAGCCATTCATGCAAAAAATCAAGCTGAAAATCAGTCCATACAGGTATGTACATTGGATATGTATGACATAATTCAAGATTTTGCAGATTATGAAGCTTTTGAACAGCCAAACAAGGATGAAGCAAGAGTAGAAACAAAGTATAAAACAGTTGATAAGAAGGTCAAGCCAGTAGCTACTCCTCTACCACCTGAAAGCGAAGGACTGGCAGAAAGAGCTTCCAAACAACCAAGCCTTCGTGATCCTAAAGATATTGGTCACCAATTTACAGCAGAAAGTCTACAAAAGCTGAAAATTGGTGAGAACTCTTTTCTCTTGCTAGCTGAAAAGCAAATCTTCATGCAAATGTTAAAGAACCATGGTAAAGCTTTTTCATTTCAGCCACATGAAATTGGCTGTGTGGATCCAAGCATTGTGGCACCAATGGTAATTTTTACAGTGCCACATGTGCCTTGGAATCTTATACCAATTCCGGTTCCATGGGCTCATTTGCCTAAATTATTGGAGCTTTTAAATGAAAATATAAAAATGCGAATATTGGAGCCATCTTCAGCTCCATATTCCAACCGATGGTTTACCGTACCTAAGAAGAATGGATCTTTACGATTAATTCAAGATTTGCAACCCGTCAATAAAGTCACTATAAGAAATGTTGGATCAGGACCAATTGTGGATGAGTTCGCCAAAGCATTTGCAGGAAGGGCAATCTATTCCATGGGAGACTTATATTCAGGCTACGACCAATTTCAGCTTGCTTTGGAAAGCTGTGACATTACTACAATGAAGACGCCTCTTGGCCTAGTCCGCATGTGCACTCTACCTCAAGGGGCTACGAATTCAGTAGCTCACATGATGAATGCTATGCATAAAGTATTAAGGGATTATATTCCTCAATTGACTCTTCCTTTTCTTGATGATGTTCCAATCAAAGGATGTGAAGTTCATGAGAAAAATGAAGAACTCAATGAACTTGGATATCGAAAGTTTGTTTTTGATCATATTAATGATTGTGCTCAGATCCTGTCTAAATTAGGAGAAGTCCATCTTACTCTTTCAGGAGCTAAATCTGTTTTTGTAGTTGAAGAAGTCCTTGTGGTCGGTCATATGTGTGGTCCATATGGCCGAAAGCCTTCTCCATCTAAAATAAATGCAATCAGAAAAATGTAAGAGGAATGTATAAATGTTTCAGAAGTGAGAAGATTTCTTGGTGCATGTGTCTTCTACCTTATTTGGATACCACATTTTGCCCATGTTGCTGAAAGTCTTTATCAGCTTCTAAGAAAGGGCCAAAGGTTTCTATGGACAAAAGAACACACTCAGGCTATTCGAAAACTCAAGAAAATGCTGACTTCAGCTCCCACTTTAAAGAGGGCTAACTACTCTAATGGACAGCCCATTATACTCACAGTGGACACAAGCCCTATTGGAATAGGATGGGCAGTTGGTCAAGACGACCTTGAAGGCAACATATATGTAATCCGCTTTGGAGCAAAGTTTCTTAATAAAAGACAAAGAAGGTATGCTCAAATTAAAAGAGAGCTTTGGGGAGTAGTGACTGCATCACAATGTGACAGGGAGTACTTCATGGGCGCACATGTTATAGTTGAGACAGATTGCCTTCCACTCTTGGGCATGATAGCCAACTGTTCCACTCCTGACATAGCCATGCTAAGATGGATAGCCTATATTAAATCCTTAAATCCTGATTTGAAACATATTTCAGGTAGAGATAATCCAGTTGCTGACATGCTTTCACGTGCCAGATATATGGATGAAGAAGAAATGATGGATGAAGAAGAATCAGAGTTTATAAATGAAGCTATTAATGCAGGTACAACAAAAATTACAGCAAGAACAACAGGTTCAGCTGTTAAAACAACTTTTACATCAGCAAGGAAGGATGAATCAACCAAAGAAGGACAATGGACAGCTAGTAAATAGCATATTCCATGTTTTGTTATGGTTTGTTCACACTTTAAAGAAGAATATTATGTAGATGATTGGCTAAAAATTGGCCAATTTTTGAGTACTATGACAAAGAAGGAAGAATGGACTAATGAAGAGTTCAAGAGAATTAAGAGAAAAGCCTATGGGTTTTTTCTTAAAGATGGCTACCTTTGGAGGCATGTAAAAAAGAAAGGAAGGGCGCCTGTTCGTGTCTTAGGTGACAAAAAGACACAAAGACAGGTCATGCAAGAATTCCATGAAAGCCTATTGGCTGGTCATAGAGGCATATGGGGTACTTTTGCCAAAATAAAAGAGAAATTTTGGTGGCAAAACATGTATAAAGACATTGAGCATTTTGTTGAGTCTTGTCATGTTTGTCAAATGTATTCTATGGTAAAGCATAGAGATGGGCTTCAGCCTACCTATCCTCTATCCATTCACTATAGATGGGTTATTGATTTAGTAACCATGCCTACAGGAATTTGGAACATGAGATATCTAGTACTTGCTAGAGAAGATCTCACAGATCAAGTGGAAGGAAAGGCCTTGACAACAAAGTCCACTCATGCTGTTTGTAGATTTTTACTTGAAGAAGTATTTTGCAGGTATGGATGTGTTGCTAAAGTAACTACTGATAGAGGAGAATTGGATGCCGATGAAGCTCGCCATTTCTTTGCTCAATTGGGAATTAAGCTATCTCTTACTTCATCCTACAATCCTGAAGGCAACGATAAGAGTGAAAGAGGCCATCAACCAATTCTTAAAGCTTTAGCAAAATCATGCAAAGGAAAGTTGAGGGAATGGCCTAAAATGTTACCATTCGCATTATGGGCTGATAGAACAACCCATCGTGCAGTGATAGGATATATGCCAGCTAAACTCATGTATGGACAGCCACCTGTTATGCATATTGAGGAATCCATTATCACATGGAGTATCTTGCCTTGGGATGAAGGCATGAATAGGGAAGAATTGTTGTCTTTACGCATAAGACAACTTGAAAGAAGGCCAGAAGATGTTAAAATAGCCATTGAAAGGCTAAAAACAGCAAGTTCAAAGAATAAGAAGAGATTTGACAAGCACCATCGACTCTGTCCAAGAGCTATTCAAGAGAATGACTGGGTTCTTGTTTATGATAGCAGCCTGGACAATCAACATAGTACTCATAGGAAGTTAGCCAAGCGATGGTTTGGACCATATGTTGTAAAAGTAGTACATCATAATGCTACTTACTCTTTGGCTGAAATGGATGGGACCATGATAAAGACTCCAATAGCTGGGAAACGAATCAAACTCTTCAAACGAAGAGAATCTATAACTTATGAACTTGATGACTTAGATATAAGCCCTCTACTTGAAGACATGCAGGAAGAAAAAGACTTAGGGAATGAAGATGAAGGAGAAGGCCCTCCTTGACCTGTACTCTTATGAAATGGCACATCCGGAGGATGTGCAGGTTAGGAGGGGGTGAATGTCAAAGAGTTTACTGTTCATGATATAAATCATGGGCTTCTTATGAACACAGAAGAGTTTTACTGGAAGTTATATGAGATATTTGCATACAAAATTCAGGCATTGTTATCCAATAACCACCTTAGTTATACAAGTTCTTTTGTATTTAGCATATAATTTTCAGTTATACCATGTACATTTATGAAAAATAAGTCTATGGGAACCTACAACTTGGACATCTGGAAGTAATTGACAATCTGCAGAATAAATCACATTAATTCAGGTACAAAAATATGGTCAGAACCCAAGAATGATGCCAAAAACTGTTAAAAGTCCACTAGGTCCACATGGGACCAGAAGTAACTGACTTAAGTGACCAGCAAGTAACCTAGGCTGGTCAAAAAGTGACCAGGGAGACTGAGCAGGAAGCAGCCCGTGTTTTTCGGTGCAAAATGCGGGCTGCACTGTCTGAGGCAAACTGGAGATAGCTGGAGCTATGGTGCATGAAATGGAGCATGCAAACTGAAGATTAACAGGCCCAACTACTGAAGATGTAAACATGGTGAGAGCTCCACTTCTCTGCCTCTTTGGTTTGACGAAAATGCATGCTGAAACAGTCTATAAAAGAGGGAAATCTGAGAGAAGAGTATTCAGCCTGCTCTTATGCACGACTTCTCTCATCTTGTTTATCTTATTCTTGGTCCAATGAAGCCCGACTTGTACCCAAGTACTTGAGTGACTTTGGGGCAAGCAAAGGGTGAGGATATTGAAGACTTATGGACTGTTATGGGCTATAATAACCAGTCATAAACAGGGCAGCCCACTGTTATGATCCATTTTTATGAGCAAACATGGGTTTTTTATGGTTGTAATGGAGGGAAATGACCTCTTTTTTTCAGGACATTGTTCATAGATGATCAAAAGTGCTTCTTCTTGAGTTTATGCACTCATTTTGAACTTGATTATGGGATGGAATTTTCTATTTTAAATCAAGGCTGAAGCTAAAATTATACTTTTTCAATTCATTTCATGTATCTTTGGCCCAAATCTTGGATGCATTTGAATCTATCAACAATATACTTGTTCCAAAGGATTGAAATCCATCTATGTACATGAAATAAATGCCATTAGAGCTTGCATTTGACATTCATAAATGAATTGGGAATCTCAAAATATCCTTTATGAAATGATGTATGTATCCTGAGGCATTTGAAGTAATCAAGTTAGTCTTATTCCTTCTGTTCATGTATGCTAAGTACATAGTGAGAAGGCTTGAACTCTTCTTCCGTACCTAAATCATTTCTAAATCCCAAATCTTATTAAACCCCAATCCATTTTTCCTTTCTGAATCTTGAATCCTAAACTCTTCTTCTGCACTAAAAGCCTGGGTGGTGGACCTTCAACTCTTAATGCGATGACAACAGATGGATAAGTTCCATTGCGAGGTAGACTCGGGAGACCCTAGTTGGCAAACCATGTGTCATTCCTTGGGAGTGCCGGGCGGCGTCTTCTAGATATACCTCTTGATAGACTGCTAAGACGTGTCCCGCGATTTGAGGAGCGGGCACGTTATAGTTTGTATCATAGCACAACTTCATAATGATACATGATTTATTAATGTTTGGCTCATAGACATATCCTAAACAGAAATAACCTAAGTGGTATGGCTTGATTGTCAGCAGGCACCTGCACCCACGAATGCTGGCATGCAAGAGAAGAAATTTCTTCTCAAGCAAATTAAGGCACCCGAGTTTGATGGCAAGGGAAGGACTGTTTAAGCTGACGCCGAGATCTGGATTGAGTCCATGGAGGACTATTTTGAGGCAGCAGGTACTGCACCTGCTAACCAAGCCATGCTCGCCAAAATTAAGCTTACATGCGAAGCAAGACTTTGGTGGAAACAGTGGTGCAAAGACCAAGCGATCTCGAAGGGGCCAGTCACTTGGGATAAGCTTAAGGAAGCTATGCGAGGGAAGTATCTACCACCTTCCTACCACACACAAAAGATGAATGAATTCTATGACTTGAAGCAGCTAAGATTATTCCTTGAAGCATATTATTCGAAGTTCATTTCACTCCTAAAGTATGCACCCCCAATGGATATGACATAACAGGTGTCAAAATTCTATGTTGGGTTGAATCCACCCATAAACACTCAATTGGAATCAATGCGCCCAACGAACTTGCAAGACGCATTACTCTAAGCGACTCCAATCGTCCAAGAACTTAAATTGGGCAATTGCAGCAAAGATGACTATGGAGATCAGGATAAGAGATGACATACGTGCAGAGAGATAGGGCACATCCATAGGAGATGTCCCTACCGTCAATGCTTCCATTGTAATGAGCTAGAACACATCCAAGCAAACTACCCTGATCTAAGTCCAGAAGACATTGAGCCTCCAAGAAAACGAAGCTACACAGGTGCAGTCTATGGATATATAGGAGGATTAGATGAAGACGAAGATCTAGAGCCCACTAAACCTTATTAGGAGGACTAAAACTCCTAGAAGCTTAATCGACATGTAACACAATTGAGAAGTACCTATGGTTAATTCAAATAATATGAGTGTACTACTTGAAACATTAAGAGTAGCGCAGCAGATGCATGGTGGGTCTTAACCCACCAGTCATAAAGCCCCATTAGTGCTTGTCTTCCCCAGGTCTTAATGTCTCCCCCCCCCCCCCCCCGTGCTGTCCCGTGCCTCCCCCCCATGAGAACCCCCCCTTAAATTTTATTTAACGCAAATTTTTTTTACTCTCCCTCTCTCTCCCCCTGCCGTGTGCATGGCAGGGAGAGAGAGAGATAGAGAGAGAGAGAGAGAGAGAGAGAGAGTAAGTAACAAGAGGGGGACATGCAGCCCCCCAGATGGAGGGTGGCGTCTCTCCCCCCCCATACCAACTCCCCCCTCCCCCCTCTATAAAGCCCTTGTGGGCTGAGGCACAGGGTGCCCTGGGGGATAGGCAGCAAGCTTACCCCCCCTCCGTCATGAGCAGGCACCGCCTCCCCCCTGGCCGTGATGTCAGCAAGCTCCCCCCCTCCATCGTGAGTAGGCGCTGCCCCCCCGGCCGAGAAGAGGAGAAGAGGAAGAAGAAGAGGGAGAGTGAGAAGGAGAAGGAGAAGAAGAAGGAGGAGAAGGGGAAGAAGAAGAGGAAGAGAATGAGAATAAGAGAGAGAGAGGAGAAGAAGAAGAAGAAGAAGAGTGAGTGAGAGAAAGAAGGAGAAGAAGAGAGAGAGAGAGAAGAGGGAGAGAAGAGAGAGAAGGAGAAGAAGAGAAGAAGAAGAAGAAGAAGGAGAAGGAGAAGGAGAAGAAGAGAATAAGAAGGAGAAGGAGAAGGAGAAGGAGAGAGAGAGAGAGAGAGAAGAGGGAGAGAAGAGAGAAGGAGAAGAAGAGAAGAAGAAGAAGAAGAAGAAGAAGAAGAAGAAGGAGAAGAAGAGAGAGAGAGAGAAGAGAGAGAGAAGGAGAAGGAGAAGAAGAAGAAGAAGAAGAAGAAGAAGAAGAAGAAGAAGAAGAAGAAGAAGAAGAGAGAGAGAGAGAAGAGGGAGAGAAGAGAGAGAAGGAGAAGAGAAGAAGAAGAAGAAGAAGGAGAAGAAGAGAGAGAGAGAGAGAGAAGAGCGAGAGAACAGAGAGAAGGAGAAGAAGAGAAGAAGAAGAAGAAGAAGAAGAAGAAGAAGAAGAAGGAGAAGAAGAAGAGAGATGAGAGACGAGAGAGAAGAGGGAGAGAAGAGAGAGCTAAAATGAAGGGAAGGCTTCATTACCTCACATTGCATATAGTTTAATCTTAAATTATGTTAAGTTTAACACCAATAATCTTGTAGAGAAAGGTATTGGGACCTAATGTCCTCGTTGATTCTCAAAAGTAGAGTGATGTCTCTTCTTGCAACAAAGGAATAAACGTTGATGGGAACTGTTGCAATTCGTAACAAGAAGCTTAGAGAAATTGCCATGCATCATTGAAAACCATACCTAGGGAGCCAAGTCATGAAATAAATATACCTCCTAGCTAGCATATGTTAAAGGTTGCTAAGTATGGAATACCAAGGTACTGGATCTAACTAGGCTTCACCTTGTGAGGTGCATAGGTAAATAAACTTGTCAAGACCCTAGACCATGAGAGGAGGCACTACTTCCAATCCAAAACAAGGATAATTGAATTATCGTATGGGTAGCTACAATGTATTCTGGGAAAAATACAAACTTATCTTGCATTGACAAGTTGAGCAGAGACAAATTCTCTAACTCCTAGAGAAATCTAGCCCGAACACCTACCAAGGGAGAAAAGTTCCCAAGGGGGAGAGTAAACAAGAGTGTTCACTCATCATAGACTCTTATGGTGCATCTCAAGGAGGAGTAAGTGGTATTCTCAAAAGGATTACAATGACTGTTGGTTCCAATACTTGGATGATAGCCTTTGGATGCTTGAAGTAATGTTCTAGATGTAAGTAAAGAGAATAAACTGTATCTTGGGAAGAGTACAGTGGTTGTTACCTCAATTGCTTGGTTTCTACCTTTGGGATGCCTAGTTTATTTTGGAAGCCATGTTATAAGTTTATGTGAGGGAGTAAATTGTGGAAAAAGGATGGATTGAGCAAGTTATTTTGCTGATATGGAAAATGACATTTTTTCTAAGTAAATGATGTTAGGCTAGTTTTTTCAGCTTTGGTTGATTCCCTAAAGGATAAGGAATGGTTGTGGTTTTGGATGAATATCCAAGTGATTATATTTTCATGGCAGGAATTGTGAGGATAAATTGCCATGGGAACAAAAGGGATGTGCTCCCTAGTAAATGTTATTAGGCTGGTTGCTTCAGCTGTGGATGGCTTCCTAAAGGGATAATTAAGGAAGAATGACGCTAGCTACCTCCCATGAACTGCCAAACCCTAACCAAGGGGGTTATGAATCCGTGGCGGGAATGTGGACCAAACTCCCCGCGAGAGGTCTCTCCATGGAAATTACTTGGCGTAGGAGGATGCTTGGGTACCATGGGGGCTTTGGCCATAAATCCCAATGCCTCCGGACCCTACACAAGTGTTCTACGTGACTCAAGATGGGATCTCAAGGCCTTGATACTAGTTACAAGGCAAAATCTTGGTAGGATAAACCTTCGGGTTTTTATTACCGGGAGACGGAAGGATTTTTCTGCGGAGGCAAAAAGGGACACTTAAATATCCTGTATGGGCGGGAGACAACTGAAGATAAGGAAGTGTTTGATCTTGTTATCTTGTTTTCGTGTCTGTGCCCTAAATTACGTAAAGGAACCTGTGATTAACAGGTTAATTAAGGAAGCTGCTTTTATGTGTCAAACATAATCTGGTAGGTAATTAGATAACTAAAACAACCCCCGAGGGAAGCGTGGTGGATGTGACTGTCGGGTCCATCCTACGGCAGGGTAGCCTCGGTTAGCCAAGAGCTTTCCTCAATGAAATTTATTTGATGCGAACATTAGTTAGACAAGGACCTTAGAACTTGTAAGTTGAAACCCTGATTCATACCGTTTTTGGGGACCAAAATGGGAATATGCCCTACGGGCAGAGAGGTCGAGCGATGCCTCCCTCTCATTTCCCATTCTCTTTGAACCAAGTGCGGTGTGAGTCTGCTTTGGCCCAATTGTGTCTGTGCAAAGTGGAGCAGTTGTAGACCGACGCTAGAAGGCTGTTAGGAAGACTAATTACAAGGAACCTGGACTTCAGGTCGATCCTAGTGGGAATGGCCGGATAAGTTCCGTTGCGGGGCAGACTTGAGAGACCCTAGTTGGAAAACCCTGTTTCATTCCTTGGGAGTGCCGGGTGGCGTTTTCTAGATATACCTCTCGATGGACTATTAAGACGTGTCCCGCGATTTTAGGAGCGGGCACGTTACATGTGCATTTGCGGTGGTCAATTTTCTAGCCAACCTTCCTTATGTATCTATGAGATTGCACTAGTCGACTATTTGTCGTACCATGCCTTCCTTATTTACCAACTCTCCCAAATTGTTCACACTACAGTACTTTAGCTAGTAACTGCTGTAGACTTGTGTTTCACATTTATTATGCTCTTCCTCTAAGAACACAAATTGGCCTACCATCTCGAGTTTCTATTATGGCACAATAGCTTACAATTAGCTCATTTGAGAGTATGTTTTTGCAAAAGTGAAAAAGTTTAAGAACAAACTCCATAGAATGGTGCAATGTTCTAGTATAAGGGATGGAAACTTTTTACACTTTAAGAAATCCACACATTCCAAGTACGAATTCCATAAAAGATTTTCTTCAAGTACAAGTTCCCTTTATTCATCCTTTTTTGTGCTTTTGAAGTTTAGTTTGAAGTTCTAAAGTTCTAAAATTCAAGTCATGTTTTCTTTTCCATTTTATCCCCCCCCCCCCCCCCCCCCCCCCCGAGAATCATGAAAATCCTTCGTATGATTGGAGAGTGAAGGGTTAAGGGCATTAAGCACCTTCTGGTTGTGCTTTATTTCCTCATGATCCAAGCATATAGCTATGGGTTATACTCTAATTGGGCATGGCGGTCCATGTTTTGAGGCCTAATGCCTATGTGCATAATGTAGGTCAGGACATCGGTTAGGAAGTCTCTAAAGTTCTTCCTGCTCTGGCAATGTGCAGTTCTTTCTCAGTCGGGAGTCGATCCAAATAGGGATGGCCATGACATGTTCTTTTAAAGTACTACTTCCAACTACTACTTCCAATTGGTGCCTTGGGTCAAGGTACTCCCCAATCTTGGCACTCCCTTTTTTGTCGTCTTAGGAGTAGATATTTTTGCTTCTATGTTTGAGACTTGCTTTCCCTTGGGTAGTGTGGTGGCACTATTTGTCTTGAGTGTTACCTTTGTCTCGGCCCTCTTTCTCCTTCTCCTATGGCTCGTCTTCCCTATTGAAGCTGTGTCAAGATTTCTAGTTTGCGTAATGAGATACAAGTCTACTTCCTTTGTGGTCAGGTCATGATGTTTAATGGGATCAGCGTGGGGATTGTACGATTGCTGAACTTAGTGGAAGGTTTCTGCCTAGGGTACTTGGCATATAAGTATGTGATCCTAGACTCCGAACATCTCAAGTTGGCTTTGTCTTGATTGGCTTGCTCCCTTTTGGGATAGCAAGATGAGATATGCCCGGGTGGGTGACCGCAAGTCTAGCACACCATGGGTTCTTAGAACTGTCCTCCTAGACCTCTATCTCTTCCCCTACCTAATGCCATCACCAGCACTTATCTGAAATCCATCAAGATGGGGTTCCCCTCTTCGTTGTACAAGATGTAAGGGTTTACGTATGCTTTTTCCTCATTTGGCTCCTCTACGTAATGTATCAAAGTGTTGCTCAATGGATGGGTTACAATGGGTCCATGTGGTCTAGATATCCTTATAGGATTGATGTCCATCCTAGGGACAACTGGCTGTGAGTCGTTGGGTGTTGGGAGAGCTAATGAGCTCCCCTTCCAAAGTTTGGTGGCCTATTCCCTAGGTAGTATGGCTGATTGTATGGTTGCAAGTATGGAAATCATTTCGGCACTCTATAATGCATTGCATCGTTCCCAAACCTACCGCAATTAATGCATGGTCTTGACCTAGGATCCAAGCACTTAGCTCGGAGGTGATTTCCTCTGCAATGCATGCATTGCACATAAGGTCATGTGGGCTTCTCATCATCTCTTGAAGCTTAGTCATATCAGCCAATTCTCGGCTCTAGTCAATGCCCTTTCCCTTGTCTTGTGTGTTCTGGATGGATCTCTCACGCTAATTTTCATAACTCTCTTTGAGGATCTAGTGGTAGTGCCATTTCGGGTCGTGGTTTCAGAGCTTCTCTCCTTGAGCAGGTCATCCACACATATGGCTTCTTTAAAGACCCTTGTTAGCACATCCCTTTGCTCACCAGGACCTTGTAGAGCTCTTTGCTTTGGATTCCATTTATAATACGATGGAGACAGCTTGTTTGTTGGGTCATTCTGCCACTGGGATTCTCTTAAAGAGACTTTGCACATGAGTGACGTAGTCTCAAATATTCTCCTTATCCTTCTAGCTGACATTCATCAACCTAACAATGAGGTTGTCAAAGTATCTCGCTTTGAAGAATCTCTTAATCAAGAGACTCTTAAGGTTATTAAAATCATTCCATTCGACATTGTCTAGGCTAGTAAACCATGTCCACCCTTTGTCTCCTAGGCAAAGTCTAAAGGCTTTTGTGTTGAGATATTTGCAATCACACCTACTGTAGCCTCCTTTATGAGGCAGTTCTGGGCTTAGGACATGCAGGCAGACTAAATTCCATATCCACAGAAAGGGAAGCTGCTACCCATCCAACAACTATAAAGCCTTGTACTTGACTACCACTTTATGATATATGATGAATGCAATATCATGATGCTTTCCCATTTCAATTAGTGTCTTGGTCATTGTCAGTCTTATACACAAGATTGTGTTTATGAGTCCAAGCTTCAATATTGGAACCTAATTCACTTATGTAACAGGTCAAGTCATGTCTTATACACAAGATTGTGTTTATGAGTCCAAGCTTCAATCTTGGAACCTAATTCACTTGTGTAACAGGTCAAGTCGTGTCTATGTCATCATGAGCTTAATCTTCCTCTTTGATCCACCATAGCCATTGCCATGCTCTAGATCCCGCGTCTTTTCACATGGTATCAAAGCCTAATCGGGCAAGGCTTCAGCTTAACTTCTCTATGCTCTCTCTTAGTCCCTTTTCAGCTCTGGTCAGTTCCGGCCTATGACTTCATCTCTCAACTCTACCTTCACTTGAGCTTCCATGGCAGCCATAGCCAGTTGCACCCTGTCAGCTTGAAGCTCTTATATCTCACTCCACAGGTCAAATCTCCTGGAGTTTCCTTCTAGAAAAATGTTCCCTACTTCCAAAGCTTTTTGTTGTCACCTCAACCACTAAGATCATGCAATGATAGGCTCAACATTGTAAAAATTCTCAGTCACTGCCATAGCTTCCAACTGTAACTTGTAGGGCATACCCTGCTTGGAGTCCCTGGATCTCTACATACAAAGCATATCTCTCTGAGAGTTCTTCTGTGAACTTACTCTCCAACTCAAGGCACCCCTGGCCAGTGCAACAAACCACGACATTACTGCTCCGTAGGCCCAGCATTATCGATTTTGCAGGTCGTCGTTCCAAACTATGTCTGGCTCAGTCGTGCTGCTACTGCATCCCCCATAGGGTGCGATTCTAGCCGTCATCATAGGGCATTGATAGCCCATCAAGTTAGCTTCATTTTCATTAAAAAAGTTTCAAAAATCATCAATTATAGCTCCTGCAATGTCAAAAAAACTAGGTCACTGTCAGAAACCCTAAATGTGACTCCATAGCCATTTTCACCTAAGCTCAAAAATCTCATCATTCCCTCCCTCTTGCCATCTAGAGCAACCCATTGCCACTCTAATCTATTGTCCTAGCATCAAATCAAGGAGAGGAAGGACCTAGAAAGTTTGAAGAAGGATTGACGACCCCAAACTAAGAAGATTCAAGTTTGACATCAACTCATACATACTCTTTACATAATGTGTTTTCACACTGTCATTGCTTGTAACTCTTGACACACTATAATATGCTCTTCCATTGATAAAATTTGATAATTGTGGAGCTGATTTGCTGCTGATCCTTGGTCATGATAATGACAAACAAGAAGATCTTAATGCGAATGCAAACCAACATTACTCTTGTTGCTCACTTGCAGTACATAGAAGTCTTGTTTGCATCACTTGCAGGTAGTGTTGGAGCTGCCTATACCAAAGTGCAATCAATGATCTTATCTGAAGACCTTGAAGATGCTCCAGACACTCTACTCAACATGCCAAATAATGAGATGTCTTTGCTTGAGGGGGACATGGACACGAAGACCGAAGATGCAAGCAAAGTGAAGAACAAGAGATAAAAAAGAGCAAGATGGACTGCATCGACAAGAATACCTGCAAAGAATTGAAGATCTATGTAAAAAGAAATGCTAAAAACTGCAAGGACCTCACGATCCTTGACCCAAATTGTTACTGACTTTTTAAGCCTTGTATTGCCTAGTCCAAAATGCTCATGTCATAATCTTGTAAACTCCTCATGTAGCCTTGTAGTACAGCCTCTGTACACTTTGTGAGGCTCCTGTTACAGCCTCTGGATGTTCACCATGTTTGTGGTACCCACACTTAGTCGTATCTGTGACAGCCTTTGTGTTTTTCCATGTCTATGGTGTGCCCACACTTTGCATGTGTTTCTTTCACTAAAGCCTCTACACACTTTGTACTTTCTCGTTGTGATTGAGGAGGGCAGTTGAGGTATTTGCAATCACACCTACTGTAGCCTCTTTGTATGAGGCAGTTCTGGGCTTAGGACATGCAGGCAAACTGAATCCCATATGCATAGAAAGGGAAACTGCTACCCATCCAACAACTATAAAGCATTGTACTTGACTACCACTTTATGATATATGATTAATGCAATATCATGACACTTTCCCATTTCAGTTAGTGTCTTGGTCATTGTCAGTCTTATACACAAGATTGTGTTTATGAGTCCAAGCTTCAATCTTGGAACCTAATTCACTTGTGTAACAGGTCAAGTCGTGTCTATGTCATTATGAGCTTATTCTTCCTCTTCAATCCACCATATCCACTGACATGCTCTAGATCCCGCATCTTTTCACATGTGCTCATTAAGAAAGGTCCATGGGGCCGTTTGCCTCGCATACCTGCTCTGTTGAGTGTTGAAATGACTTGTTTTTTGGCTGATTTTTGTTGTTTTTGAGAGCTGAATGGTTGATTTTATGAGATGATTGATTGGTTTGGAAGTGGTTTGAGAGTGTTTTGGATGATATTGATTGCGTTTTGGAAGTTCATGATGTTTATTAGTAGAGATGTGATGTTCTGATAGGTTCTGATTAGTTCTGTATACCTTCTGTATAGCTTCTGTTTTATTCTGATTGTCTTCTGTAAGGAGGGATGGGTTGATGATTGATGAAGATTGAGATCTTGTGAAAGCTTATTGAACGGTTTTTGAGAGTTTGGAATGGTTTGAGTATGAGTTATGAGGTTTTGATGACCTTCTGTAACCTTCTGTAGGTCTTCTGTAGAGCTTCTGTTTCTGTTCTGTTCTGTACTGAGCTGTTCTGGTACTGTTCTGTGACTGTTCTGTATGCTTCTGTATGTGTTCTGATGGATGAGAGTGTAGCTTGGGAAAGTTTTCTAGTCTTGGAAAGAGGTGAATACAAGTGCAAAAGAGCTGAAAGAAGTGAAAGAAGTAGCTGCTGAAGACTCAAGTGAAGACTGGAGTGAAGTGACAGTAGTGAGCTATGAAAGGACACTGTAGTGGCTCTGATGACTCTTCATATCAGACATACCTCTTGGGAGGGGTATCCACGACCTAAGGAGGATTATTGAGAGTGATTTTTGAGATATTGTAGTGAGGATATGATGTATTATTGATGGAGAGAGAGAGAGAGAGTCAGAGATAGCCAATTCTACTGAAACAGAGTGATTGTATATGAGAGATTGAGAGAGAAGACTATGAAGATATTGAAGATGAATACTATGTGATGTATTTCCATTCAAAGATGGTGTATTCCTTTGCTTTCTTTGTTCTATTGATGGATTTTGTGAAGATATTGAAGAATATGGTTGATTCTATCAAATCCGTGGGAGGTCTACATGATGCTGCATGAAGATTTGTTGTGCCTAGTGTTCTTTTCTTCATTGTGATCATATAAAACATAATAAATAAGCTTGTTGGTGTTACAAGATAGATTTTCTTGCAAGAGAATTCCCTTTTCCTTGGTGTTCCTCTTGGGGCTCCATGTTTTTGGTGCGCAGCCGGGGAATCTTGCCATCAACAAGCACCAGAAGAGGCTGAAAATGAAGGAAATGGCATTGCCAAGAAGAGAAGAATTCAATGGATGTTTGTAAAGTTCCTTCTTCCACTGAAGAGTTGGAATTCCTCATAATCAAAGCCACTTTCCACAAGAAGTTCATCCCACAATGGTGGAAACACATCACCATCATGATGCATGCTCTATGTGGTGGACAGTTTCCTCTTCCTGTTGAAGCAGCAGAAACTTGCATCTTGGTGGCAAACTGTTTGGGAACAAACTGAAGAGCAGAAACAGAGAGAATGACCATCCATGGAAGATTTGGCATTCATTGAGAAGTTTCCAGACATCATCAAGTGGGAGATTGTGAAGAAGCTTCAGGAGTCTTGGTCTGTGGAGGTTCACAAAGACAAGAAGGAAAAGAGTTGGAATTTGTTCGTGGATGCTCAACAGCAAGATACGTGGGATGCTTGGTGCACTGATAATCTGATGTTTGTTCAATTAGCAACCCACTGGAAGTTGGTAGACAGAGTGTTTTTCACAACATACACTGTTGAAACCATCAGAAGCTGGCATTACTATGATGATGGCACCACCACAATGCTCAGACGTATGCATTTTGACACCTTCAGAACTGAATACCTTCCTCTGTGCAGCGCCATGAAAGCAAAATTCAGAGACGTTGAAAAGGAAGAAGTAGAAGAAATGTTGGCAAGACAGTCCTCCAGAGACTGAAGCCTTCTATTAACCCTCTGTGGAGCACTAACAACATAGTGGAGCCAACCCCCTGATGAATGACGCAATAAAGAGGCAAGCGTTAGAACGAGTCCAGAGGTATGTGAGAAGAGAGAAAGCAAAAATCAAAGCTGAGAACGAGCTCGCAGCAGAAGCCGCCTTTGACGCCCTTGCAGAACTCTTTGCAGAAGTCCCAATGGCACACCAAGCCCTTCCTCCTCCTGCTGGAGGTCCACTTCCAAGCCAGATCCGTCCTGGAAATATTGATGACAGGCCAGCGAATATAGTTCCATTGCCAGTTTTTAAGGGAGAGTATAATGAAGACCCCGATCTTCATGTAGTAGAGTTTATGGTAGCATGTGTGGCTAACAATGCCAGAACCCCTGAGCATTGGTTAGCAATATTCCCCGCCACTTTCAAGGGCGCGGCGTTTCAGTGGTATGAGAGGCAAGCAGCAGGAACTTTTGGCACATGGGACGACCTGAAGTTGGCCTTCCTCACTAAATTCAGGCGTGAAGGTTTTGAAGAGCGGATGCGAGAGGAATTTATGAATTTAAGTCAGTCCTCTGGAGAAAGAGTAGAAGCTTATGTCTCACGAATGGAATCCATCCTAAAGAGATGGACTAACCATAATCTAGATGATGGCATTCAGAAGGGGGTGTTTCTCAGAGGATTACAACCAGAAGTCCGTAAGTTTGTGGAGCTGCAAAGACCAGCCACACTGCAAGCTGCAACAAAAGGTGCCAGACTGTACGATGAAGTGGAAGCTAGATTGGCGATGAATCCAGGAAGAGGAGTCCTACCTCCTCTGATGCCAGGAATGATGTACCCACCAAATGCAGTCCTAGGGACAGTCCCCTACCCCTACCAACAGATGCCCCCAGTATCACAGTACAGTGTACCAAATCCACAGTGGCCACAATCAATGCCTCAAATGATGGTTCAACCACAACAACAATGGTCCCAACCAATTTCCCCAATGCCAAATCAGCAGCAACAGTGGAACCCTACCAACTGGAGCCAACAGCCACAACAGTTCAAACAGGAGCTCTGAATCAGAACCAGAACAGAGACCCCTCTGCATCAGCCCAACCTGTTTATGCAGTGATTACAGAGACTCCTCAAAACCCTAATGCCAGTACCTCAGGAGGAGAAAGCTTGAAGGATTATTTATCCAACTCAGTTGCAAATATCAAAAAGGAGTTGATGGATGTGATTACAGAGCAGCTACAGACGCTGAAAGTGAATACTGCCAGTATATCCAATGTTGCAGGAGCAGGAAGAGATGTGATGCGGTCAAATACTTGGTGTGGTAAGTGTCATCAAGCAGGCCATTTAGCCACTGAATGTACACGAAAATCAACCATTCTTGGAGCCTTCTGTTCCTACTGTTTGCAGAAGAACCATACAGAGGACATTTTCTCTCTGAAGGAGATGCATGATAGGAGAAGGAAGGAAGAAGACGCACGATTCAACTTGCTGGAATCCAAAATGACAACACAGGATATTGGACCCAAGCCTAATGAACCTTTCATTAAATTAATTCCCCCTCACTGCACTTAATTCCCCTTTTTAACGAACCCGTTTCGTGGGATGGGTATGCACAGTCTTTGGAGTTATTTCCATGGTCCAACACCGGTTTATCAACGATGTGGTCTTGATATGTGTAGGTTGTGGTTATGTTTTGGTTTAGTGTCTTTGTTACGGCTAAGGGTACGGTGTGTAGTTTTTTTTTCTTTATTGCCTGCTACGGGGTTTTGGGTGTTTGTATGTTGCATAGCATGAAGCTTTCGGTCGCATATGTCTAGAGGTCATGTCAAATTTTTTCTAGGCTGTGGTTTGCTTGGGGTTAGTTGGTCGAGTCACATTTTATTGTTTTGGTTGTTCTCTTATCCTTGGTTTTTTGTCTATTGCTTTGCAGGCATTCTCCTTGATTGTCTGTGTTTGTGGTGTGTGTGTAACTATCTGAATGGCGCCTTCTCACGCTCCTCCCCCTATCCAGTATGTCCCACTAGTCAGTAGGGATTACTCTTCCCTACTCACTTTTGAGCCTCTCACAAAGGCGGGACTCGCTGCTTTTGTGGCTACCTCCTTTCCATTGCTTCCAGAGGATCCATCGATGTGTGATGAGTTTCTGGCCTCCTACAGCAAGAAGTCGGGACTGGTCCAGGGTATTTCTATGACTTTGACACCTCGAGGCCTAGGGAAGGCTCTGTCTCTTCCCTTCAAAGGTGAACCCTTTGTTACCACTCGCCAGCTTTTCTCTAATGAAGAGATTTTAAAGCTGTTACAAAAGCAGACAAGGGAAATGCTGGATGTTAAGAAGGTGATCAACTCTTCAGGAGTTTCCTTTTCCATGATCACTGATCCTGTGTGGAAGATGGTCTGTCAGTTTCTCCAGGACAGGTTTATGCCTGCCAAAACGCCATCCCAGTACTTGTCCAAAGAGCTTTTCACAGCTTCAAGGATGGTGTTGAAAGGAGTCGCTATTGATTGGAGCACTTACCTCCTCACTAAAATGGATCAACATTTCGTCAAAGTCACCAGGGGCAATGTTACCAATGTCACCTATGGATCGTATTTGTCTGCCTTCTTGACCTACTCAGTTTTACAGAAGAGTATGCCTCCACCTCCTCCATCAGATCCAGTACCTCCTCCTCCACCTTCAGATGAGTCAGAACCCATTGATATAGAGGATGATGATTCTCCGCCTCCCCTGGTCATCCAGTGCAATGCTTGAAGAGGGTAGCGGATAAAGCTCCTTCAGTTCTTCCTTCAGTGCCCATTCCTGCTACCTCTGGCAGTGATCTCCCTGGGTATCTCACTTGTAATAACCTGTTCAGAGCATATCGCGAAGGATCGTTGGACATATCAGTTCCCTCACTAAACAGTCTCGTCTCAGGAGATGCAATTCCTTTCCTTTGTAAAGACATTCAGAGTTCCATTCAATTGTCAGTGACAGCTTGTGTTCAATAGCTGTACGCTTCCTTTTATGAAGAGCTCATGCAGTCTAAGGATCAGTTGCATAAGGCAACATCCGAGTTAGCCTCTGCTAAGGATACCCTAGCAGATTTGTTTAAGCAGATGGAGCAACAAACCCAACTGGTTGCAACCCAAAGAGATGAGATCTCTTCTTTGAAGATCCAGTTACTAGAGGCTCAATCAGAGGTTACTAGCCTTTCAGAGGAGAAGGAGAGGATGTCCAAAGAAGCGTAGGAGTTCCAAACTCTTTTAGATGACAAACTTTCAGCCTTACAGACTGCTCATGACACAGTGGAATCGCAAGCTTCCCAAATCAAGCAGTTGCAAGATCAACTGGCAAAGTCACGGTCTGTTCCTCCAAGCCCTAATGTTCCCTTGATTCCTTCTCTTTCACAGCAGGACTTGGCTGCTCTTCAGAGACAGGCTACCTTGTGTCCTCTATTCCAAGATAAAGTGGAAAGATTGCAATCCAGAATGGACTTGCTATGGTCTACATTTGAGCAGTTTCAAGAATATGTTCCACCAGACCATTCTTTCTTTGTCCACTACCATTTACAGAAGTTGGCCTTCTACATGAAGCTTTCCACGATGGATTTACCTCTTCCAGAGGATGGATGGAGTGGGGCTTGGTCTATTGAGTTGCTGACAGAGGTGGTCAGGATGGTGTTTGAAGATTCTGTCACGACAGATACCATGTTGATGTCCTACATGTATCTACGAGGAGACTTGTTGATTCCAGATGAGGTGGATATGGCATGGTATGTGGGAGACGTGGTTCTACAAGTTGTTTTGTATGTCAACCATTTGGATTTGCGCATAGCTGACATGTTCCAGAGTTACTCCTCCAAAGTGGTTAATTGTCCTGATAATTCCTGGCATACCATGATTGATTCTGTGGTCCTGAATCAACGATAGAACACAGCTCCTACCTATGCCCAGAGTACTAATCAACTGAGGGTGGATCTCTTAGCTTATCTTTCAAAACATAATCCGTTTGATTCTACCTTTTTTGATGCCTATCATAGAATATCTCTCTTAGGACCTTCTGTTCCTACCCTCCTGTATTACCAACAAATGGCTCATTGATATCATCTATATCTTTCCCTTTGTCAATCTAATTCCACAACTATTTTACCCCTTCTTTTCCAACCTTCCTCTTTCCCTCAAATTCCCATTTTTACATATTGTTCCTTTATTGAGGATAGAATATTTTTCCCTTCTCCACCATGTCCTTCTCCATCCATTCATGTACCTTCCACATTTCCTATTTATCAGTTAACACCCTTTTTAACTGATTCCATACAAATTTCTGCCACTCCTTCTTTAAATCATTCTTCCTTTTATGATTTTGCCTATCCCTCACTTCATCCACTTTTCCTTATTCCACTTCCCTTTCCTAACACTTCTATATCTCAACCACCTCAGTTGGTTAGTGACTATGACGGGTTTGATCATCAGATTTCTAGAAGAAGGGGATGGAGCTCGAATGATTCCCTTGCAGGACCTCAGATAAATTGGCCAGTAATTCCAGGAGAATGGACAGCTGCCAGTCAAGCTTATCAGAACTATATTCATTTTGCTCAGCAGTATTCACAGTCTGCAGATCCTTCAGTGAGATTAACTGCTCACTTTGCTTGGTACTTGGCGTATATGCATAGGCACTCTCATAATGATTCCAAGCCTATTCCAAAGTTGTGCATGAATGTCAATGTGAGCATTGATTCCCAGCAGCTGGATATATTGTATTTACATGCCCTTTGTTTGCCTAGCAGATACATGGTCCTATTGGAAAGGATGTGCTCTCTTCAGTTTTTTCAGAATCCTCCCAAAACATTTGTAGATGAATCCTTGTCTATGGATCGTTTCCGAAATCATCAATCTTTTAAGAGGGATCATCTTCATTGATACCTTTCCAATGTATGGTGGATGATTTTTAATAAAAATCTCTTTTTGGAGGAGTCATTCAGATGGTTGTGTTGTGTGTAGTGTTTGTGTTGTGAGTTACTTTATGTAAAAAGAACGTATTGGATTGGATTTCGTGCGAGCTACATTTTGAAGAATTGTGGTGATAAGATGGGGTCGTGGTTGGATGGATTGTTTTTGAAGAGATATTGAAGATCAAAGTTGACCTTTTAAATGAACTTGTATTCCCTTTTTCCTGGGTCGCAAGGACGCTTCCTTATTAAGTGTGGGGATATGTTGAGTGTTGAAATGACTTCTTTTTTGGCTGATTTTTGTTGTTTTTGAGAGCTGAATGGTTGATTTTATGAAATGATTGATTGGTTTGGAAGTGGTTTGAGAGTGTTTTGGATGATATGAGTGCATTTTGGAAGTTCATGATGTTTATTAGTAGAGATGTGATGTTCTAATAGGTTCTGATTGGTTCTGTATACCTTCTGTATAGCTTCTGTTTTGTTCTGATTGTCTTCTGTAAGGAGGGATGGGTTGATGATTGATGAAGATTGAGATCTTGTGAAAGCTTATTGAACAGTTTTTGAGAGTTTGAAATGGTTTGAGTATGAGTTATGAGTTTTTGATGACCTTCTGTAACCTTCTGTAGGTCTTCTGTAGAGCTTCTGTTTCTATTCTGTTCTGTACTGTAGCTGTTCTGGTACTGTTCTGTGACTGTTCTGTATGCTTCTGTATGTGTTCTGATGGATGAGAGTGTAGCTTGGGAAAGTTTTCTAGTCTTGGAAAGAGGTGAATACAAGTGCAAAAGAGCTGAAAGAAGTGAAAGAAGTAGCTGCTGAAGACTCAAGTGAAGACTGGAGTGAAGTGACAGTAGTGAGCTATGAAAGGATACTGTAGTGGCTCTGATGACTCTTCATATCAGACATGCCTCTTGGGAGGGGTATCCACGACCTAAGGAGGATTATTGAGAGTGATTTTTGAGAGATTGTAGTGAGGATATGATGTATTATTGATGGAGAGAGAGAGAGAGAGTCAGAGATAGCCAATTCTACTAAAACAGAGTAATTGTATATGAGAGATTGAGAGAGAAGACTATGAAGATATTGAAGATGAATACTATGTGATGTATTTCCATTCAAAGATGGTGTATTCCTTTGCTTTCTTTGTTCTATTGATGGATTTTGTGAAGATATTGAAGAATATGGTTGATTCTATCAAATCCGTGGGAGGTCTACATGATGCTGCATGAAGATTTGTTGTGCCTGGTGTTCTTTTCTTCATTGTGATCATATAAAACATAATAAACAAGCTTGTTGGTGTTACAAGATAGATTTTCTTGCAAGAGAATTCCCTTTTCCTTGGTGTTCCTCTTGGGGCTCCATGCTCGAACTGCTCCACAAAGCTATGTGGGTCATTGTCGAGCTGATACTTGTCGAGTCACTTAGCAAACACAAGTATTTTGGTCTGGCTCTTAGAGTTTGGTGTGATTCCTAGTCCTGCTAGCAATGTAGTTGCTGGGGCTGCTCCGCTCTACTCCATAGTTGTATTGTCTAAGAGTTGCTTTGTGAGAAGATCGCTCGTCAGCCTCTAATGCTCTCTCCCTCTCAGCATTTGATCTTGCCCTAGTTCCATTGGCAAGAGCTAAGATGCACTGGACCTCACGCATTTCTATGTCTTGTCTCAGCTTTTTGAGCTTGTTGCTCTTGGTTGTAGGCAGTTGTGCTTTGTAGTGCTTTCCTTGCCAACATTTTCTCCTCCTCAAGATAGCTATGATATGTCCTCGATTGGTCTACCATATTGCACCATTTTGGTTTGCATGTTGTATTGGTTTACCATTTGCTAAATGTCAACTGGGAATTCTCCCAATTCGAGTTCGTTATCTACAGGGTTGGTGTTGGTTCCCAACATGCCGGTGGTTTCCTAAGTAACTAATGTGTTAATCAAATTGATCAGATCGGGGTAGAGATGCATCCCTAATCGTGTTAGTTCTTTCTCCCTTCTACGTTGCTTTTCAATCAACAATTTCTTGCTTCAAGTCTTGGTTATTGGGTCGTATTCGGCTTCTTCGGGTTTGCTCCTATTAGTGGGTTCGTTCCTTACTTTAGACCCCGTTAGTGTGTTCCTTGTTATACAAATCAGTTTGCAATGTCACATGAACTAGACACACACATGGTGAAGTGGACTTGTGCCAAATCAGGCTTTCTCTTTTTTCCTTATGCACTTCAAGTGTTTATGAGATGAGGTGTGTAAGTTCAATCATAATCAACACATATCACACTCCCTTTAATCAATTTGGCTACTGCTAGCTCTTCGATGCAAGTAGCAGTTACTCACAGTGGTCCACTCTAGGTCCTTGTTATGTGTTTGATGTGTGGTCTAAAGGGTGATCGCAGTTGCTCCTGGATTGTCGGGTCTCAACTCTTGGGTCAATTGGCTCTATTGCCCCATTCACTCACCTAGGGATCTAGTGGGGTGTCCTATAGTTAGGGCTAGGCCGCTACATGGTCTAGGAATATCAGAGTTTGTAAGAATTTGATGTGTGGTTTTTCCATCGAATTTGTAGAATTTTGGTCAGATTTTCAAAATCAAACATCCAATTCTAAACGCTTGATTCTAGGCTATCCGAGTCCGATTTGTCCAAATCAGAAAATCAAGCTGTCCAATTTTTGGGTTGTCCAATTCAGGACAATTGGTCAGGGTTTGTCCAATCGAACGATCTGATTGCATCTGATTTTTAAAATTGGATGACTTCGGGGTAGTCGAATGGTCCAATTTTGGGAATTGAACAGTTGGAACGTGGCAACGAAAACAGAGCAACCTGAATAAAAATTAGGTGCAACACTTGCCATTCTCCTCTCCAACCTCTAGCAAGCTCCAGGATCCAAGAATGAAAGGTTAGCAAATCAAACCAACTCATTGATAGTCTATGAATGTGTCCAGTCACCTGGATCAAAGCACTCCTTGCCTAATTGCTTTCCTACAACAAACATGTGCAGATCTCTCTCTCTCAACTTTAAATGCAAGAATAAGCTCTCAGTTTCTCTCTTTGCACCTTAAACCCCTTGTTATTCAGTCTTCCACTCCCCTTCTTCTCTCTCTCCTCCCTTAATGCACTAAAGCCATTTTTTCTCCCTGTTATTTCATGTTTGCAACAGTAACCCTAGTGTTTGTTTCTGTGTTTTTCCTGAATTTTCCTTACCTAAATGCATCCAAACCACGAACAAATGCCTCAGAAAATCCAACCTAATTGCCTAAATCTTAAAAATAAAAAAACTTACTTGTGAAAGAGATTCAATGCCTTCTGACTAGCTTCTTAACTATCTCAAGCACCAGTTTGGGATAAACCCTACTCCAATGCTCGATTTGGAGCATGCAAGCGCTCAAAGCTTGAATCCGTTAGTCCTCACAATGGAACCAAAATGTGGGAGCTTCTTGCTCAACTGCCAAGACTCACAGACCACTTATCGTTCAAGTATTTCAAGCCAAGTGCAATGGCTACCTCTCACATAGCCATGCGCACTCTAACACCTATGAGTATAGTGAGCTTACCTTCATGCCCAATCGAGTTGCCTCCTCCCTCAAGTGTTGCAGTAGCTCCACGATCCAAGGTGCAAGCTCAAGCAAGCTCGATCCTCAAGCTCCAAGCTCCAAGCTCCATTGCTATGCATGAGACAAGAGAAGGGAAGAGAAGAGAAGAAGAAGAGAGGAGAAGATGGAGAGCTTCTCCACCAGGGTCCGTCACCCTCACACACTCACTCGCTCACACTCCCTCTCTCAACAAGCATAAGCACAAGAAATAGCAAGAAGAAGGAGAAGAAGAAAGCTAGTCTTGGTTACACACAAGAATGAGGCTTCTTCATTCAATTTTTTCCTTTTTATACATGCCCTACTCCTTCTTGGACACTCATCCCTTTTTTACATGACCGGCCATTTTAGCCTAGGTCCTCTTTTCCTATTCCCTTTCTATTTACTTGGTTCATTCGCCCATGCCCATCTACATTTGCAAGTTGCACAAGAGGGAGCATGGCACTCTTTTACAAGGATTTAGGGTGCACTTTTATATTTAAAATGTGCGTTTCCCCTTTTGCACTTGCCTTGAACTTTTGAGTTTGCTTCTTGCGCTTTTGGCACTTTTCCTCCTATTTTTCCATTAGGCCACCTTTTTTTGCTCTATCCTCTGAGTCTTGTTAATTTTCTTTACTTTATTGCGCTTTCTTTGAACCCAGGTTAACAAACTACAATTATACATAAAGCAATATTAGTGGTTTATGTTTTTTAACAACCATTAGGTATGCTATAAAAGTGGATCATTCTTCTAGTTATGGAAATAATACATAGACCATATTCTTTTAAGTAGGACATTTTGGACTTCGCACATCACATCCCAAAGGAGAAGATGTCATTAAAACTTGAATAATGGAGAGTTTTGGATAGTTCTCTAAGGAAATGCAAGAGTCTCAGAGTATGAAAATGTAATCAAAGTGTATGCCTAATTGCCTTTTCTTACAACCACAAAGAAGGCTTCATTGATTATTTGTATATTTGTATAAAAGCTTGCAAATTAGTTATACCAAGTCATTTGCTAGAGAGGTTGGTTCTTGAAACAAAGTATTTGAAGGCTTCCTTACCAACAAGCACATCAAGGTATGTGAATTAGTCTCCTCCATGTCCTTATCCTAGCCTCACTTAGGCTTAGCTAGGAGAAGTATATTAGAAGCCTTTGATTTAGCTTCAAGGTCATGCTTTTACTATTGCTATGCTTTCAACTATGGTGTATAACATGCATGAGGTTTAAGCTCTTTCTACAAGTAAAGCTAGAAATTGGATGGATAATCAATACAAATGATCTAACAAGCTTTCTTGACATATTCTTTATGCTAATATCAATGAGGACAAAGGAAGGGAGCATCAAGAGATGGATTGACATACGAAGCAAAATCCAATCGATATGAGACACAATGCTAGGGATGATAGGCATGATGCAAATATTTCGACCATAACTGAAGGTATGAGGAATGAGAACTCCATACATCCCATCAAAGTTGTAGCCTCTATTCTAAATCACACATATGTTGATAACATGAGCTTTCATAAATTATTCCATCCTTGGTTTATAGCAAAATTATTCCATCCTTGGTTTATGCAAGAAGCTTTTGGTTCTACATTGTGTGAAAGGTATTTATACCTATTATGGTTTAGTTTATATTGGTTATAACTTTGGGACTATTATATTCTATTGTCATTGGCATCTCTTCGTAGTTTCTCGGTGAATGTGTTCCATGATTAATGCATTGTTGAATTTTTACTCAAATCTATGGACCTCATGTATTCTTGCTCTCCTATATAAATAATATAATGTTGGGTGCTTCTTTATAAGAATTTTGTACTTAAAAGTATGTCCAAACCATTGTCTTTGTATAGGTGCAACAAAGTTTGGCTCAAATGATGCAACCAAATGATTGGACCTCATCCTCACTCTTATGTTCATATCCTCAATTTTAGGGGAATGAAAATGCCATCCTAATGTTCAAGGGCAATATATTCTCAATCTAAAATTCATTAAAAGCAATGTTGGTTAAATTGTGATAAAACTTTTATAGGCGTGGATGTTTGATTTTGAGTCTTTAGTAAAAATGCTAGAATAATTCTCAATGTACCTTACATTGATCTAAGAGTACGTTTACACTTGAGGCTTTGATTTCAAAGTGTACATATATTCTCTCTCTCTCTCTCAGGTGTTAGGACATTGAGTGTTCTAATTGTTTTATTGATATTAATGCTTTGAGCTTTAGTGCAAAGAACCAAAACGGTGATTAGGACATTGAGTGTTCTAATTGTTTTATTGATATTAATGCTTTGAGCTTTAGTGCAAAGAACCAAAACACCACCGGCACAATGAGCCAAGAGAATGGAGGGCCAGAGCATCTAGTGGTTGCTTATGGTGTAAGGTGTACTAACATTTTTGTCTTTAGTGTAACCGCGTTATGTATTCAAAATATGTTTAAATCTAAGAGATGTAAAGCATTTATTTGTATCTATAGCATGTCCAATATAAAGCTGGGATATGCTTTAGATCATATCTACCATGTAATGTGAAGCATATATGGACATTTTCTTAAATTGAGTTGAAATTCAATCAAGTATATGCACATTTATATAAGCAATCAGTATTATACTTTTAAGCATATATTATTTGTCCACATAAAGGCAAGACCATATTGATAATATAATGAACTTGTTTTGCTTAAGAGTGTAAGGAGACGTAAACTTCTAGCAAACTTCTGAGATATTGACTTATTAGTTCTTTCACACCTTTTCTTCCATCTTTTGTGATCAAAATAAGTAACTTTGTACAACTTTTAACATTCCTCAAATGCCACTAATCAAGGAGAGGAGCTGCATTGCACGAGCTGAGCAACTTGTACGTCATGTAGCACTTCTCAATGCATTCTTGCAAGCGAAGTAAAATGACTGAACAACTCACAATTAGCATGATCAGCTTACCTTATAGGTACAAGGTGCAGCCACACTTGCAGAAAGTCAGACAAAAAAGCTGTAGATTGCCAATACCATAGGCAAGAATTTCAACACAATCCCTCACAGTGGAGCAGGTTGAATAGCTTTAGCTGTTTACCAGGAAATGACTTCTCACATATATAACTCAAGGTCTCTCACCAGAAGTCCTTCCAATCATAAAGAAGTTGGCTATGGCTAATCTATCGTAGCAAACTTGGCATATTCACATGCAGGGATCATGAGTACAGTCCCATACACTGTTCAAAAACTGGAAGAAATCTACCAGATTTGGTTCTGCAACTTTGGGGCAGAACATGATCACAACATGGATTGGCAGAGATCATGACTTTATTCAAGGACGAAGAAAGAATTTTTGAAATATCGGTGTGTGATGAGGTTGCGTCCCGGATGACAGAATAGCCTCGAATTTCTGAGAGCCCACAAACTTGTCAAGCAAAGGAAGAGATATTTTAGTAGGGTCCTGAATCTAGAAGCACCCGGGTAGCAGTTTCCTCATGTAAATTTCATCCCTTCACTTGACTTTGGGGTTCACGATTCTATTGTAGGGCCTTTTTGTCCTCTGAAGTGCTTGCCTGTTACCTGTAGTTGTTGGCTATGGACTTCACTTTGGCCACCAGCTCCTTTCTGCCAGGGCCTTTGCTCTTAGCAAAGCTATCAGCCAGGATTAGATCGTCCTCATGGACTGACTCTGTAAAATGCATTGGTGTGGCAGCATTTAGATGTTTCTCTTCTTCCACCATAGGACGTCCTCCAAGCTCCAATGCGCTGAGACTATGAGGCTCATTCTTGTTGAAGAACTTTGCAACTTCTTCCAAGCTCTTGCCTTTCGTCTCTGGGACAGAGAAGTAGACAAAGGCC
Organism: Lygodium microphyllum; assembly: GCF_053477565.2. Lineage (NCBI taxonomy): Eukaryota > Viridiplantae > Streptophyta > Polypodiopsida > Schizaeales > Lygodiaceae > Lygodium > Lygodium microphyllum. Next base: position 79,672,481 of record NC_141146.1, read on the forward strand.
ACTGATAAGATGGATATCCCTGTGAACAAGCAGTATGTTCCAGACATTGTAATAGAGTGTGAAATGCTCAAAAATGTCAAGGAGACCATCCCACTGGCTAGCCTGTTTATGACAATACACAAGCTAATGGCCTGAGCTCTCAGTTTAAGGGGGAAGATTTCTGTGGTTAAAACCCAGCAGACTGGTCCCATGCCTATTGAAAAGCTGGCAACAAAACAGCAGACTGCTAAGACAATAAGTACAGCCAGGAATCGAGAACCAGATGCTCCATCTACACCAAATATAAAAAAACAAAAGCCTATGGAGGCTAAACAGATGGTGATCCCAATGGTGCTGGCAAGCAGCAGCGGCCTTCTGCCAAGACGATCTAAGTATGCAATTGCAACAAGGATAAACAAGCATTTGGTAAACCCCATGGCTACTGTGGCTGCCATGACATCTGATTTGCTTGCCATGCCAGCATCCTTGAAAACCTCGGGGCTGTAATAGACTATGGCATCAATTCCTGTGGCCTGCTGGAAAAACTGAATCCCACAAGCTACTGTAAGCATTCTCCTGACAGGGGGTGTTGGCCACAGTAGCTCTTTCCAGACCCCCTGCCCACTGCTTCCCTGCATCGAATTCACATCTGGGGTCATTAAAATTTCTGCCTTGCTCTCCCTTAACTTGTCTGCATGCATGTCACCGATGAAACCTGCAGCTTCCATGATGTCTATCAGCCTTTTGTCTGCTTCATCTTGATCTAAAGAGGTCTTTTGGAGGACGACTCGCGCTTCTGAAATACGGTTCTGCATGACAAGCCATCGAGGGGATTCAGGCATGAAGAAGACACCGATGGCCAGGAACAAAGCAGGGAGCATGCCTAGACCTAGCATCACCCTCCAGCCGATGTTTGTTGGAAGGCCTGAGAAGGCATAATTGGCCACATATCCTAGAAGAATGCCAATATTGATAAAGATCTCCGGAAAAGAAACGAGGGAGCCCCTACTGCTGGCTGGTGCAACCTCAGCTGTGTACACAGGCGCCACCATTAGAGCTAATCCTACACCAAAACCTGCCAGCAACCTTCCACACATGAGGAATGCAAAGGAAGGCGCAAGCCCCATTGCTGCCGCTCCTATCAAGAAAACAGTGGCAGCTATGGCCATGGTCCATCTGCGACCAACGGCATCGGCCAGTCGCCCCGCTGAAGCTCCACCTGCAAGTGATACAATGTTAAGGGCGGAAACGAGGACCTCTTCCTGGACTTCACCAATTTTGAGATCTTCTTTGATGAAGAGCACGGCACCACTGATGACACCAACATCTGCATAACAAGACTAGATGTGAAGACAGAAGGGAGGAAGAAATAATATTTTCTATTAAACAGACTCACTATACATAAATCTGATTATTTTTCCAGACACAGTTCGTACCTAAATTCTTTTAGATACATGTCTACAATTTCCCAGATACAGTGTGTTCTCTATGCATATATGTCTACACAATTCCAGATACAGTGTGTTCTGTATGCAAAAATGTCTATAGTTTTACAGACAGAGTATTCTCATGCACAAATGTCTGCATTTTTCCAGATACAGTCTGTTCTCTATGCATAAATCTTTCGATTTTTGCAGATACAGTGTGTTCTCTATCCAGAAATGCCTGCATTTTTCCAGATACAATCTGTTCTCTATGCATAAATGTCTATATTTTTCCAGGTACAGTGCCTTCTCTCGAATATTATGACAGTTGATTCTGAGCTTACCGTAGCCAAGCAAGATCGAATTCATGGAGGCAAGAAGGGCGCAGGCGATGGCGAAGCGGTTGTGCTTAGGAGGCAGAGGGGCCGAAGCAGATCCGAGGAGCTCGTAGCGGGAGGTTTGCTTGGCTCCGACGAGGACAGAAGCAATGGTGCCGCGACCATTGATGTCATGGATGCTGGCGAGAGGGTGCACTGCGTCCATTGATATGGAAACAGGGGACTCAGATCTTGCTCACCAGCATAGCCAGGTGCAATGAACGCTCTCTATCTCTCTCTCTCTCTCTCTCTCTCTCTCTGTCTCAAGAATTATCACTCTCTTTTCCCTTCTCCTGGGATGAGGAAGAGAGAAGCAGCAAAGAGAGAGACAGAGATGTCTGAGGAAGAAAGAAGCACAGCGAGAGAGAGAGAGAGAGAGAGAGAGAGAGAGTCTAGAGAGTCGAGACCTTTGAGCATTTCTCTCATTCGATCTGAGTCAAATATTACCAGCTGGCAATTTACCTTCTTTGCACGTGTATATCTTTCAGAAAACAATGTTTAGCAGCATTTAATGCGACATTTTGGTTGACCACCAATTTCCAAAACGTGTTATTTTCAGAAATTACTAGGCCCGGCGCGCAATTTTTGCGGGCGGGGGCAGGTGTTGGACGCATGGCACCTGCCCCCGCGTTCTCTTTTTTTTCTTGTGGGGGAGGTGGGGGGCTACCACATGGCACCCGCCCGTTAACTAATAGTATAGATGTGATTGGTATATTTTGTATTAAGCAAAAAGTAAGAGCCTTAGGCCCAAAGAGGGGTTTCACATAGGGTGTCTAAAACAGCATCTCAAACTACAACCCAATCTCGAGGCACACTCTAAGGACGATCATTCTCATGCATGGCACTAATACTGGACATTAACGCTAAACATAGAGTACACATAAACCTAAACTATGCACTGTGACCTACCATAGGTAGTGAATTTTAGCAAACTATTCAACAAAGTTTATTTTAGGTGGGTACACTCTACTGTTAGCCCACAAACGCCTCATGTGCATTTGAAAAGAGTCGATGAGAAGGCACCTTAAAGTAAGTATTGTGAAACGCACCATAACATTGTGAAACAAAACATGTTATACAACACTGGTGTCTTTACCAACTAAGCTATTGTATAACGACACTTGCACCAAGCTTGCATGAGCAATGGTTTACGGTTTGAGTCCTAGGTAAGTAGTTCTGGGGTATTTTCATCAACATGCAAGTTTGACCCAAAATGGGTATTGGCCCACAAGCCTTAGTTGACACCGCAACTAAATCATAAACAATTCCAAAACTCTACACATTACCAAAAACAAATGCGTTGGAAAAAGGTGTTAACCTTCAAAACATCGAGGTGTTAAAACTCACCAAACAAAACTTTTGATTTTCAAGAGTTTCATCTTATTTTAGAACCAAAAAAGGCAACCTTCCAGTGGCCAAAAAAACCTTCAAAATCTAGGGGGGAAATACTTCTTGACCTTTATAAGGTTATAAACTCAAACATATTTCTAAAGAAAATTAATAAATATTCCAAAAGAAAGAAATAAGGAAACCAAATTTTTAATTTTTGCCATTACTAATGATAACAAAAGAAGGAAGTCAAAATCAGAAGTTAGAAAATAAAGGAAAAGAAGAGAAAAAGTTTATTGGTATTCATTATTAAACTTGTAACTTCTATAGTTAAAGAGGTTAAGACAACAAAGAGAATATTCTTGTCATGACATGGATTCTTGCATGAAGTACACATTTAACAAATAATTTTGATTAGGACGAAAGAATACACACAACTTATTTTACACGTTGAAGAAGTCAAATTTTGTATTAAAGCCCTTAACAAATATGAGAGAGGGAGAAAGAAGAAGAAGAATAAGAACAAGAAGAGAGTTCCGATGTGGTGGGACCCAAGATGCCCTACAACATGCATGCACATAGAAAGCCCACCTCAAAGCTTAATAAAGCTTGAAAGTTTTTGTTAACAACAGAAAATGAGTGGTAAAAATAGGTTCACAGTTAGCAAACATTAGTGTAAGAGGGCCAATACTAGAATGCTAAAGGAATCATCCATCGATCTTCTTACATTGTTTGCAAAATTTGGAAGACTTCTAGAATTTGTGGATACACATTTTGAAGGGTAACTATTAAAAAATTTGGATCAACTTAGAGTATGATCTTGGTATGAAATTTGCATGGAAGTATTTGCCCTACTAAAAAATGAGGTCTTCTAACTAGTGACATATTGGGGCATTTGAAAATGATTGAGCCAAACTAGGTCTTTTGAACTTGGATCTCAAAGTAAGAAAACCAAACACACCAACTTAGGTGGACCGTTTCCCGCTTCCAAAGATCTTGTTATTAGTGCTCCATCGATCTTTGTTTACACCCTACTAGCATCTTCAATGTGCAACATTGTTGGGCCTTGTGACATAATTGGCCCTCTTACCTTATAGCCATGTAGCCAAACAAAAAGGAAGGCATAAAGCTCGAGCTAAGAACACTTAACTTTTTGTTTCGATTTTTCCTTTAATAATAATATTGATTTTTCTGAAATGAATGCCATGACATAGAATTTTCCAAGGTGTGATAATTTCATCCCACTAACACTTATGAAGAAGACACATATCTTATGCGAGGCGAACTCAATGGCCCAAAGTAAGATCTATTAAACTAACTTGATACACCTCATTGAGTTTGTACCATACATTTTCTTGCTTTAGTCATAATGTAGCAGAACTCTAGGCACATATGGCATAATCTGTAACATACACAAACAAAATAGCATCATTAGAGAAAAAGTAGGTTTTGAAATCCCATTAACCTAGTAGGTTCTCCTTATATATGTGATTTTTACCTAAGTAGCAAGTACATTCATTTACTGTAGATTGCCTACAGGTACCCAATTTCAAGGCCAAACCTTTGAATATGATAGAGTTGGTTTGATTTTAGTCAAACATTGAGAGTCAAACTTGTATGCACATTAGTTGCTTTGCCTTGTCATGTCAAGACACATTCTAAAAGGCCCAATTTATGGATTTGCCATCATGATCAAATTGACTACAATGAACATTCCTCTTGCATGGCAAAGTGCAAAAAATTGTACACATTAGATATGCTTTCAATGTGTCTCAAATCTCAAGAAGACATGGTAAATGATAGATCCTTTAGATGACTCAACATGATGATCCACGTCCAAGTTAGATTCAAGGTGTGATAGCACATGTACATGAGTGTAGAAACTTTTAAATCTATCTCCCTTGAATACAACTTTCATAAGTTGTTAGGGATTAAAATACAAAAAGATGTTCAAGTTTGGAACTCATGTCTTATGTAGTAGCATTCAATAAGATAGAAGAGCATAAACTCCATCCCTCGACTTTACCAATCCCATACTTAATCATTGTCTCTTTCATGCCTCGCAATAACACCATTTTCTTTATCAAAGAGTGCACGAACACAGTTGCTTTTTTTCACATGGCTATAAGCAGCCTTAAAGATTATAACTTACTTCTTTCTAAAAAATGGACTAGTAACTCAAAGTAAAGTATATAGCACTCAATAATTTAATATTAAATATTTTTAAGTCTACAATTATCAAAGTAAGATAAAGAGTGTTAACTTCAAAAAGGGAGAAAACTTTATGAAATGGTTGATAGAGCATCTTATGACACAACTTGTTTATGTAGGTCATTAGTCATTGTTTGGAAGAATTCTCTTTTCTCACAAATAAGAAGAGGACCACCAACCCACAATGGATGAATATTGATGTTGACAATAGAGCATGATGATCATTAACTATGAGAACAATGATGTTGACAATGAAGAGATGATTCTACATTACAATTTCACAAATACAAAGGAAATATAAAAATTGGGATTAATGTAATGGAGGTTCAATATTAGATGACATTAGTTTTTGCTTATTGTCCGTTAGTTTTGAATGTCTTTATTCAAAACAATAACAAGTTCTTGGAAAAATAAGTGTTCTTCTAGATGATAACAAACCTACACATCCATAAGGGGAGCGCCTCCCCTCCAAATATTAGTGAAGAGAGTGGGCAAGAGACATGCTAGCATATTCCTATATGCAAATAGCATCACTCACAAGCCAAATCAACAATAGAGCTTAATCACAATGGGACCCTTCTCGTAGGTGACCCTACCAAACAAGGAGAAGACCAACCATTGTTGTGTGCAAAAGACATACATACCTTAGTCAAGACTCCACATTGGAAAATTCAAAAGGATTATGAGTTTAACACATCAAATCAATCCCTTACATGCCATGATGCGAAAAATGTAACTTTTTGTAACTTCAATACTTACATGCCACTATGTTGGGAACATAACGTGTTTTAAAACATGGGACCTTTTTTTAAATTCCCATTTTCACTTTTAGTGGGGTTTTCATAACCCCACTAAAACTCCAAAAGAGAGAGTCTCACATAAATGTTAGTTAGGGGGGGCAAAAATAGGGGGGACTAATTGTTGTAAAACCAAAAGTAGCAAAATTTTGAACTAAAATATAGCACAATACAAGTGTTGCTTGCAATCTTCCCCCATGCATGGGTGAGCACCTCCCCCATGCATGTATTTATGGATTTGCATTATCTTTTTGTGCTCAAAGTACATTGAAAAAGTATCATTTTTGGGCTTCTTGCTTTTTTTTGCTTGAACATAGTTTTTTAGACTAGTAATTTCTAACTCCTATCTAATAAATTCTACGATCTATAAAAATAATAATATAGTCTTTTAGGCCTTACACAAAGATTACAACCATATAAATGAATTGTGCATGTGCACATACAATAATTGCTAGAGCACCCAAAACTACAATATTTGTGTGGTAATGAAGTGTCCATAAGTAATCAGTCCTTACACTCCACTCAAAATAATCATTCTATATAAATTTGTCTAATAATTGCTCACCATGATATAAAATACATTAATTCCTTACCTTATGCCACGTCCAAGATCTAAGAGGGGATGTTAGAGATTTGGTTACCTCCAAGATGGTCACCAGGCTCAAACAAGTAGTTTAGGCAACATCATCATGTAGGAGAGTAGGTCGAATAGGTAGACATATAGTCATCAAGGCTTATGGGCAGTGATTTGGTCATTGCAAGTAGAATGGGCAAGTTGGACAATGTTGAATTAAAAAATGCACTACATGTTGATTGGCCTCTTAAATAGCCCCAAAGCACACTTAATTACTGAAAAACCCTAAAAAGAAGAGTCATTCGAGAGAGTTTCTGTGTAAACCCAAAACCCTAATTTGGGAGGGTCCATGCATAGATATGGGACTTCATCACTTCTTTTTAGGTCATGAGATATGGCAGATTAAGAGGGGGGATTTTTTTTCCTAGCAATAGTATATGCAAGAGCTCTTGGCCACTTTTGAGATGATGGAGTGTCACATATCTCTACTTCTATGGATCTGAATGGTGCTATGTGGCTAGAAAGATTCAAATTGGGCTAGTGATGTTGATCACACGTGATCAACTACATGCTATTGTTTTCTACTAGGTACATGTGCTATTTCTTGGAACACAAGAAAGAAACCTACTATTTCCCTATCTTCGACATGTGTGGAGTAGCGGCATCTTCTACTACTTGTGAGATAGTTTGGCTTTGGATATTATTAGGTGAGCTTGGATGTGAGCAGCTTCAAGCCACCAACATCTACCATGCATAATGCGACCAATGTTACATGCAACACTATGCATAACAAGTCACTATCATGTGACAAATAGATAAAGAAAATCCATCAAAATGGACAAATAAAATCATATTATTTTCATAGCAATTATAATAATACTAATGCACTCCCACTAGCACTATCTTTTTCAAAGGATTTTAGAGAGTTTTGGAGCAAATGACTTGCATACCTCAATTTTCTAACTTTTCACCTCCATAGGATGGCAATTCTTCTTCAAATCTCTCAGCTTTTTACAGGAGGAAGAAGGATTTTGGCTTCATCAACATAGTGGATGTAGGAGAAATTTGAGTTTTATTTGCTTCAATTTCAAGTTCCATGGCTTTAATGTACCATGTTTTTAATACCCAACTATGCTTTATATTAGATTTAGAATTCTCTCTACTTCAAGGTAATTATAATTTTATTTTCACACACACACACACACATGCACAAATGTTAGTACAACAAGTAATTGACTCTCTATCTTCCTCTCTCTATGCATGCAAGGATGCTATAGCAATTTCCAGTGTCATTGGAGATAGGGAGGGACAATTAAAGTGTTTATGATTGTTGTTGAAGAGATGTGCTCTTTACTTTAGTGATCCTTTTGCTACTACTTGTACATATTAAGATTTGCTATCAATTATAGCAATATTTATGATAAGTTATATTTATTACAAAAAATTATCGTACATTCACTTACAAGACTTGCATCCAACTTTGAGACGGAGAGAAAAATATTGATCTATTTGTAGTTGACCCTTTCTACCTCTCTATCTCTCTCATTCTCTCTTTGTGTATAACTAACATATAGAGAGAGAACCTTTTTCTTGTTTTGGATGATTTTTTGTCTCCTACCTTTTGCATCCTTTTGGTTTTTTCCTTTGAAATTTTTGTAAGATAATATGAATGTTTTGGTCTAACATGTTTTAAAATGTATGTTACTTGCAAATTCTTTTAGATCTTTCCCCTAAATAGTTACAACAATAATTGGACACGTGTGCATATTGTGGAGTAAGAAAAGTGTTCATTAATAAGTATGGAGGTATAGCTTCTAAGAAAATATGACCTCTCAAGGCACTATTGATGGAAGGCTCTCAATCTTCAATTGGTGGACTCTATTTATATATGTAGAGTAGAAGATCACGAGCTAAAATAAGTTATATACGTCTACTCCAACACATTGCCTAATAGCTTGAGTGTGCAAAACTACCAATAGACTCAAACTTGGCCTTTTGTAAGTAAATATATGTGCCAAACCCAAAAATAAAGGGTCCGTGCAATGATTCCCTAGATGATAAGGCCTTTGATCTTTACCGTATTGTTAAATCCATGCCGATGTGAAGAAGATCATATGTGGCAACCAAGGGTTTACTACATGTATCTAGGTTCAAGAGGCATTATGTAAGCTTAATGCATCTCTCAAGCCAACACCATAGGCAAGTCTAAAGAGATTCCATTTCTTGTAGTTATAAGTGTGATTTCAACAAACCAATTCCTTTAGGTAGCACCCTGACAACTAGTCCCCCAACTCATGGGCCAAGATTGTCCCACTCATTTATGCCTCCAACCAAGATTGTTAACCCTTGCAAGCATTTACATGGGTGGAAGCATCCACTAATTATGTGCAACAATTTTTTATGGTCATGTATCATGAAATGACCTTTGTGAGATAAAGTCATTGTTTATGGAAAATGAGGGCCCCAACTTACTTTTGTGTATCTTATAACTATTATTTGTAAAAACCTAAGTGTGTTCCATGAGAACACCAAGGTGCATTGAATTGTGGGTGGTCAAGAAACCACAACTGTGGGCTGGATGTCCAAAGGGGGGGGAGAAACCCTAAAATTTTTCTATAAGAGCAATAAGAGAGAATGCCAAGGCTATTCACATGTGTGGCAACTTTTTCTTATTATTGATAATCTTGATGTGGTCTATGTGAGTGAGTGAAGAAGAGGAAGTGTGTGAGAGGGTGAGGGATACGGAGTGAAGATCTCTTCTCTTTTTTCATCTTCTTCTCTTTAATTCTTCTTGGAGAGAGAGAGAGAGAGAGAGAGAGAGAGAGAGAGAGAGAGAGAGAGAGAGAGAGAGAGAGAGAGAGAGAGAGAGAGAGAGAGAGAGAGAGAGAGAGAGAGAGAGGGGGGGGGAGGGAGGGTGGCTGTGTGTGTGTGTGTGTGTGTGTGTGTGTGTGTGTGTGTGTGTGTGTGTGTGTGTGTGTGTGTGTGTGTGTGTGTGTGTGTGTGTGTGTGTGTGTGTGTGTGTGTGTGTGTGTGTGTGTGTGTGTGTGTGTGTGTGTGTGTGTGTGTGTGTGTGTGTGTGCACGCGCGCGCGCAAGAGTATGTGAGAGCGAGGGATACATTTCACAAAGCTCTCTTTCTCTCTTCCTTCCTAATCTTGCATACACTACTCATCCCAAGTCTACATACACTTCTCAACCCACACATGGAAACCATGAAAGAAAGGTCATGTGAGCAAAGAGTAACATATGTGAATTGTGGAGTGATGCTTCATTAACCTATTGTGACTACAACATGGTAAGTGCCTCTTGATATACCAACTTGAATCAATCTATCCTGGTACGTTAATTCGTGTGCTTTCGTAAGAGTATGACATACCAAGTTCCCTCTTTCTAGTGACATATTTTGAGTTAATGAGCAAAGCACTCTTGTTTGCATCTTTGGATTAATGATAATTTTTTGTTCTTAGGTGGTCTTGAAGAAAAATTTCACAACCCATTCTCTTCCTAGGGGGTTCACTCTTTTAAACAAAAAATACATCACCTATGAGTGAAGAATCCTAGGAAACCCCTTATATATGGCACATGCAAGAGTCATATGACTCCCCTTTTACACTTATACGATGTACTACAAAAATTTATTGCATACCCCCCTTTTTTAGATATGAGATTTTATATTTTTTTCAATTTCTCATATTGATTAAGCTTAAAGACTAGAACATTTCTAACATAAGAATTACATTATGCACTTTAAAGACAATATGTTGTTGCATCACTCCAAAAGTAATATTTCATGATAGTGCATCCTTTTGAATACAAAAAGGTAGTATTTAAAACATGTAACAAATAAATTATCTTAAATTCCAAAAATTTCACATAGAGTTGAAATGAAGCCTACTCTAAAACAAATAGTATCTCAAAAATATAATTAAACTTGTGGATAGATGCATTATATTGAGATTTTTAAATATTGTCAATCTAAAATTTGGTGAGAAAAATAAAAAAGTGAGTGACGAAAATTAAGAGAGACTAGAAAAGAAAGCATGAAAATGCAAGCAACCAGCCACCTTCTAACACACCCACACTTAAAGTATTATAAGAAAATAAAGAATACATTTGTGGATTAAAATTAAATATAATAAAGACCATGTGATGCACTCACACAACTCAGGCCACTAATGACAAAAAAGAGTGATCCATGTTCATCTAATAAAGAAGGCAATAAGAAAATAGTTCGAACTTGAAATATAGATGAGGAATTAATTTCGATCTCATAATGAACAAAACAAGTTGGCATTGCAAACGTAGTTATTCTATCACCCCATGTCTCACAAGAAGCTAACAAAATGGATACAATAGATGAATGGCCATAAAAGGAATAGTACATTCCCACAAGCTTTTGTTCTTTGGATAGTCCAATGTACGGTGGACCATGCTCTCTTTAGATATTCTCAAGGTTTTTTCTGTCTCCATTTGGAAATTTTGCTCCCCCCATCACCTCTAGATCTTGTTATTTTGCCAGTAGTCAGTGTTGAATATTCAAGTCTATGGCTTTCCATTGGCAAAATCACTCTTGGGTCTACATTACCCTAAGCACGTGGGATAACCCATAGGTGTTTTAGTCAATACATAGAATCTGCAAGCACTGTATCTCTGTCTCATGTATTCTTACTACAGTGAAGAGAATACACAGTCTAAAACTTGCAACCTGACATTCAGGCACCTTCGTCACATTTAGGATATCAAATCCTTTGAGATCTTGAGTGATAAATGATGCTATTTTTTTCAGGAGTGTAGAGAGGCAATGTCATATACTGCACTTCTTGTAGATGACTAGCCAAGTAGATGTCAAGGCATTTGTTTCATATCCAGATTTCAATCCTCAGTTGCATCCAATGCTCTCTTTAGTCTTCCAAGCATTCAACATACATATGTCAGGTCATACAAATGATAGGAGCTCCAAAATGACATGTAATGCTTCAATAAGAGACAATGCTTGTATAAGAGACAATGACAGAAGCTCCAAAATGACATGTAATGCTTCAATAAGAGACAATGCTATTAAAAAATTCCAGATCTGAATATTTTTCAGCATAAACTCCCAGCTCCAATGCATGACATCAAGTCCATATGACATCCCATCATATACCTATGCTTCAATGGTAATCTTGAACATGTTTGAGAGCTCCAACCTCATGTCAGAGGTGCATACATGTTGTAGGTTGTCTGTATATAGCAGACCACTGTTATTTCATATTTGTAATTAGTTCTTCAAGCTCTCAGATGAGCTCTCAGTCAAGTAATGATGCTTTTAGGACTTCATATGCCTTCCAGAGGGTCCATCAGTGCCCTGGAACCACCTGCTGTTTATTGTAGTAAACGGCCAGTCTGCATAGGTCTATGCTGAATATCTCAAAATTTGTGAGAAATTGGAAAAAAATTGCTTCTGCAAAGTTTTAGATCACGTTGAAATAGTCAGGAATCGTGGGCCATTTCTCCAAAATCCATTTTTGTAGCAAGATATAGCTTCTGCAAAAAAATGGGATGTAGCTACAGTCTCCTTTGATGATGTTTTCTTCAGATTTGATGTCTTGATGTCAAATGGCCATTTCCAAGCCTTCAGGCTTTAGGCATTCAAGCTTTTGATACCATGTTGGAAGAGAGGGAGAGAGATAGAGTGGAGAATTACACACATAGGTATGACTAACCAAGACTAACTGTGTTAAGTCACTAACTACACCAACTTATTGAATGTCACACACGTGTACAATTGTATCCAGCTAATGTCGGTCACACACATAAAGATAGACTGACTGGAGAGTAACATGAGCTTGATATTATAATGCAAATACCCTCTAGAGTCCTAATTATCCTTATGCCTGGAATATAATGTAGCTCTCCTAAATCCTTTATCTCAAATTCAGTCTTGAGGAGACACATTACATGGTCGATCTATGTCTCACAATCACCTACAATGATCCAATCATCCACATATATAGTAATGACCACAATACCTGCATCACTCTCATAGACATAGAGTGAGTGATTGGTTGTGCTCTATGAAATCCAATGTTGATAACGCATTCTAAAATCTTGTCATGCCATGCCTTAGGTGCTTGCTTTGGCCCATATAAGGCCTTATGAAGTTGCATACACACTCTAGATGACTCTTATATACATAACCAGGTGGCTACTAAACATAAACTTCCTTTTGTAACTCCCTCTATAAGAAGGCACTCTTAACATCCATTTGATGCATAATCAAACTTTTTCAAGTATCCACTACTATGATAGCCCTTACAATGGAAATTTTAGCCATTGGAGCAAAAGTCTCCTTATAATCAATACCATGAGTCTATACATACACTTTGGCAACCAATTGTACCTTACAATATTTAACAGAGCCATCTAACTTATGGTTGACCCTATAAACCCATTTGTAGCGAATTGATTTCTTGCCTTCAAGTAAAGGTACCAACTCCCATGTGTCATTCTCCTTAAGTGTAGCCATTTCTTCATCTATAACATGATCCCAATACTCATTATCCACTACATCCTCAAAACAAGTGGGTTCTACATCCTACACAACCTTAGCCATGTATGCATAATGATTAGCTATATATCTATCATATGTCAATTGCTACATTAGCTTTCTTACTCTACTTGATCTACATGGACTTGGATCACTACCAGATACTTTAGCATCCTCTTGTGCCTTATGCACACCAAGTGTTTTGATAGACTGAATCCCAAAATCCTCCTCCAAGCTCTGCTTCGAGCCATCTCAATTAACATCAACATGAGAGAAACCTAATGACACTTTTGTTATGATAGGTAAGTCCCTAACTCTCTCTTTAGCATTTTTTGTTATTTATGATGTACTTGGTAGAGTAACCTATGACCTCAATCTACCACTCCAAGGTTTATCCATAGAACCATGACTAGGAGACTCTTGTGGTCTACTGAATGTCTATATGACTACTAATCTATTTTTTGCATAACCACACTCTCATGTTCATCAACCCCAACTAGATTCTACACATTACTATACCAACTACTCATTTTATCAAAACAACATCCTTGCTAGCTCTCAATTCACATGTAAAAGGGTTATAACATCTATATTCCTTGTAATCAAGAGAATATCCCATAAATACACATTTTGTTACTTTTGGATCCAAATTACATGATTATGCATATAAGAAATACATCCAAATACTTTTAGATGGGAAAGATTTGGCTTTGTACCTCTAAACTTCTCTTTGGGTGTCATACCATGTACAACAACAATGGGTGTCATGTTCATAATGTATATAGCAATAGCAACTGCTTCAATCCAATAGTAATGAGGCAAGTTTCTTTCTAGCATCAATGAATAAGAAACCTTTGCAATATGCCTACCTTTTTGCTCACCAAATCCATTTTTCTATGGAGTATATCTACATGTATATTACCTTTGTATACCCCTTTTTTATAAAAAATAAAAAAAATCATTGGAGAGACATTCTCCCCATCCATTCAACCTTAGCCATTTAGTATGCAACCCTATCTCCTTCTCAACCGAACTCTTAAAGCTTTTAAAGTGAGTGAACACTTCACTTTTCTCATGCATAAAATAAATCCATAATTTACATGTATGATCATCGATGAAGAAAACATAATACTTGCAACCACCAAAATTGCAGTTTTTGTAAGATCCAATACATCAGAATGTATCAATTCAAGTGGCTTCTTATATACATGCTTTTCACTTGGAAACACATGCCTTGATTGCTTTTCAAATTGAAATTCTTCACATACTTTATGTATCCCGTCAACTCTAAACTTGATTAAACCATCCACAATCTGTTTTGATTCCATGTCTTTCAGCCATTGCACATTTACATGACCAATTCTCTTATGCCAAATTTCAATATCAGCCACAATACTTGAACCGTGCATAAACATGGTAGCATCCATTTTAGATATACTTACATCAAGAGTAAATAACCTACCAACATGTTTCCATTTTGCAATCAATCTAGAATCATTTTTAGGATCTTATACACATAGCAACCATTAGATGTGAACTGAACTTGCAATCCTTGTTCTACCATTTAGCCAATGGATACTAAGTTTTTTTGTAATATTTAGTACATGTAGCACATCAACAAAATACTTAACTTTTACCATCCTACATACTCAAAGGAACATTTTCAACATGAGTAACTGGGTGAGCTATATCATCCCCTATCTCCACATAGCCTAGAGAATCTAGACCATGGATCTCTTTAAACCACTCTACATGAGAAGTCATGTGATTAGAGTTACTTGAATCTATATACCATGCATCATTCTTTGATGAAACATAAAAAATCATAGTATTTATAAAGTGATGTATAACAAAAAATTGTTCACTTCTATCATCATTATTTCTGGTACTATATGCATAATTACCCTACTACATTTTTCCATTTCTAGTTTCAGCCTTCTTTTTGAATCAGTTTTTGAAAATGTGGTATTTCTAACCACAATGCCAGCACTACTTGCTATCACCAATTTTTTTTTGCCTATTAGAATTTGCAACTTGGCCTCTTTGACTCCCCCTTCATCAACACTATCCACCTTTATTTTATTGTGCATCACAACTTTAACCATGACCACCTCCTTGGCCTCTACCACCATGATCTCTACCTCTACTAGTAGAGTAAAACACTAGTTTAAACTTGTTCTTGCTTTGAGAAGAAAAGGAATCCAAGACAAGGTTATTCTCCTAGAAATAAAGTCGACAAAATTAGGGATATCATCCCTCATATTCATAGATGACCTGAAGCTCTAGTATTCGTCCCCAAGTCCATCTAAGCATGCACACACAATACCATAATTATCATCAACTATAACACTGATAGATCCAAGAGCTTCCACGACAATCTTGATCTTCAAGGCGTAATCATTAGTGGATATGTTTTCTCTTTTCACTTGGCAATCTGATCAAAACTAGATTACTTGCTCATAATTTCTAATCTTCAGTAGGGTTCAAATTCATTTAGGTGTCTTGGATTTTTGAGCTACAACTTTCTGACCTTTGTGTTTACTTCAAATAACCTTGCTTGATTCTTCCATGTAATAGCAAGGGTATCAAATTACTATAGATAGCCCATTATATTATATGTGACACTAATAGACAATTAATATATGACTTTACTCTCCATCTTCTTCCAATATTTCCTAGCCTTAACCTATTTTATAGTAACACTTCATGGAGGAATTTCAGGTGTTACTACCATGTCTCCTTCAATGTAATTCCAAACACCTTTGTTTTTTAAGAAATTTGTCATCCTGAACTTCCATCAGGATTCTCATTGATAGTCTGGTTAAAGTTGTCAACAATTTTGATAAAATAAACAACTTGTGAAAAAGTGCAATATGCAAGCAAGTTGATACCGGGTGCATTACAACTAAACATGCAATCTTTTTCACTAATTGCACAACAATAACTGATGTACTTAGCTTTACGAGTACATAACTATAGAATTAATAAGTAGTACAAGGCTATAGAACTAATAAGTATGACAAAATCAATACCCAAATTCTCAAACCATGCACATATTATTAAATGTGTTGGTTCCACTTTATCCTTTTGAATAGTGTTGAGATATCGAGCTCCACTCGTGATACGCCAGGGTGACCGTTGTATATTTATGTCATCGACTTGTCAGTTGCAAACGCGGTTGGTACACCGCCCATGAATAATAGCTACATGATAGCTATCCTTATCTACTCTAGTTCGTGGCTCAGTTAGTATGCCACCTTAGTTAGTTGAGTTTGGTTTGAGACCCATATATAGGGTTCTTCTATTTCTTTGTACTTGAGTTCTTTTGGCTTACACAACTAAGAAGAGGAAAACTGTTTTCAGCCTCCACCCTTGTGTGTCTTCCCCCATTGTGCAAGCAAGAAAGCTTCAAGCGAGACTCCTTCCTTCTCTCCCACAATCGTGACATGGTATCAGAGCCTTGTTCGTGGTAAGGAGCTCAAGAAAGCAAGCCAAGCTCGCGGTGGTCTGGTAAGAGGAGCAGTGTTGCTTTCATTTCCTGTTTTGGGAGCAGATCTCTGCAGGTAGCACAGCCAGAAATTGCAGGAGTGCATTGTCTCAGGTTGAGACGCCCTTCGCGGTGAAGCAAGAGGGCAGTATATGCTGCGGGAAAGGGCTTTAGCCCTTGGCGACCTTGTTTTTTTGATTTGAGGCCATTTCGGGGCCTGTTTTGCAGACGGAAGTTTTCTGCACGCACTCAAGAAAAGGCTCAGTTTTATGCTGTGCGACCACTGTTCTACAGGTCGGTGAAAAGTTACTGTAGAAATTGCATTGTATGCTTGTGCGCAGAGACATTGGGAGTTTCAGAATCATCCTTGGTTCCTGTTTATGCAAAATAGTCACTAGGAAGTGACTGTGTGGTCAAATACCACTTTCGCCAGTTTTGCAGATTTGCCCTTGTGAGGGTGAAGCTGTGTTTTTTGCAGTGACAGAATTTCTTGCAGTATTCTGTAATGGCATCTGATTCTCTTTCACAGATTGTCACTGAAAAGCTTGACAAGAACAACTTCCAGGCATGGAAGTTTAGAATGACGAATTTCCTTATGGGAAAAGGATATTGGGAATTTGTTGCAGGAAATGAAGAAGAACCAGTTCTTCCTGATGTTCCCAATCAACAACAAATGCAGGCATTTAAAACATGGCATGAGAGAGCCAGGAAAGTTATGTATTGGCTGTCTATCAGTATTTCAGACTCTATGATTGTGCATATTCAGGATGCAAGTACGCCAAAGGAGGCATGGGATACTTTGTCAAAAATGTATAGCACAAATACGCAAGCCAGAAAAATGCAGCTCAAGCAAGAGTTGCATAATGTGCAAAGAGAAAGTATGAGCATCAACGACTACCACATGAAGGTGAAGAAGATTGCAGATGCACTTGCTTCCATTGGGTCGCCAGTGGAAGATGATGATTTAGTTTCCGTGACCTTGAATGGTCTAGGAAAGGATTATGCACAGTTTCGGACATCCATTTCAGTTCGTGAAAGATTTCCTGATTTTGAGGAGTTGATTGCTCTTCTAATTTCTGAGGAACAGAGAAATGGTGGTGCATCTTCTTCAGGAGGAACTTCAAAAGAAGCTGTCTTCTACTCAAATGCTGGAAGAGGTAGAGGCAGAGGTAGAGGAGGCCGATTTGGAGGCCGTGGCAGAAATCAGAATATGCAGCAAAATCAAGAAAACCAGTCCTATGGAGGAGGACGTGGTAACTCTAGAGGTAGGGGGAGCCAAAGAGGTCGTGGTGGATGGCAAAGAGGCCAAAATGCAAACAGTAATGTTGAATGCTACTACTGTGGTAAAATGGGTCATATGGCTAAAGACTGCTATAAAAAGCAGAATGACATCATGAATGGAAAACTGCAACAAGGGAATTATGCATCTTCTAGTAGACAGGGTGATGACAGAAATGAGCATTTGTTCATGGTGCAGCACATGAACAATTCTATGACAAGTGCAGAAGAAAGCAATGATGTATGGTATGTTGACTCAGGTGCATCAAACCACATGACAGGTCATGCAGAATGGATGGAGGATGCAAGGAAAATGGAAAAACCAGGATTTGTGGAGACTGGTGATGATACTGCACATCCTATTGTGCAGATTGGAAAAATTCCCTTGTCTATGCAGGGTGGGAAAAAGAAATACCTGTCCGATGTATTTCATGTCCCGAATATCACCAAGAATCTGGTTTCAGTTGGTCAAATGGTTGAACAGGGCTTGCAGGTCAGATTTAATCCTCATGGATGCTTTGTTGAGGATATGAAAAATAAAGGTCGCTTGATAGCAAAAGGAAAGAAGAAGGGCAGAATGTTTACATTGGATGCAGACATGTCTGAATTGAGTGCAGCAATGTTTGCACATGGGACCGGTGTAGTTGCAGATATTGATATCTGGCATAAACGCATTGGTCATGTTAATGTACAGCGACTTAAATCAATGCAGGCCCAAAATATTGTTGCAGGATTGCCCAAATTCAAGGTTGCAGAAATGCATAAGGTATGTGAAGCCTGTCAGTTTGGAAAACAGGCAAGGAAACCATTTCCTAGACATGTTCAAGAGAGTGAGAAGCCATTGGAATTAATTCACTCTGATGTGTGGACAACTAAAGCTGCATCTCTTGGAGGCTGTCATTATTTTGTCAGTTTTATTGATGACTATAGCAGAAAAGTTTGGGTGTATTTTATGAAAAAGAAAAGTGAAGTTTTTGGGCATTTCAAAACTCTTAAAGCTATGGTTGAAAAAGAAACAGGCTTGCAGATAAAATGCCTAAGGTCAGATGGAAGGGGAGAGTACCTCTCAAATGAGTTTGCAAAGTTCTTGCAGGAGCATGGCATAAAGCAGCAATATTCATGCAGTTATACCCCACAACAAAATGGAATTGCAGAAAGGAAAAACAGGCATATTGGAGAGGTATCTCGTGCCATGCTCAATGAAAAAGACTTGCCAGATTTTTATTGGGCTGAAGCAGTTGCTACAGCAGTCTACATAATGAACAGGACTCCCACTGCAGCAATACATGGATTGACTCCAGAGGAGAGGTATACTGGTAGGAAACCAGATATTTCTCATTTGAAAATTTTTGGTTGCATTGCCTATGTACATGTGCCAGATGAGCTGAGATCCAAGTTGGATCCAAAAGCTGAGAAGTGCATCTTTATTGGTTACTCTCTGCAGCAAAAAGGGTATAGATGCTATAACCCTTCTACTCGTAAGTTTACAGTGAGCAGAGATGTTGTTTTTGATGAGATGAGTAGCTGGTATAAACCAGTAAATGTGATTGATGATGAAGATGCACAAAATGGTAATGCTACACAGAATTCACAGCAGCAGTCACAAAATATTAGTGGACCTGGAGCGTCCTCTAGCAGTGGTTCACATTCTTCGCCATGGACAGGCAGATTGAGATCAGGAGAATCTTCTCAAAGCAATGCAGATAGTGGTATGCAGGTATCACGAAAAGGAAAAGAGAAGGTTGATCAGCCCATGTTTGATGTGAATGCAGGTCACTCTTATGTGGATGGTGAATCCAGTGGCTCAGAACAGAGCATTGATGATGAGTTGGGTATTCCTTCTATTGTTACACCTGGAGTAAGGAAGACCAGGGATGTTTTGAGAGCACCTGGGAGTGAACCTACTTTGCGCAGGTCTACGAGAGCTAGGTATCCTGTGGATAGGCTGAAATATGATGGATTTACAGCCATTCACTATGCATATATGGTCAAAGTGATACAGGAACCAGAACCCACATCTTTTGAGCAAGCCATGGGAAAAGAAAAATGGGAGAAAGCCATGGATGAAGAAATGGATGCCTTGGAAGCAAATGCTACATGGGAGTTAGTACCTTTGCCTAAAGGTAAGAATGCAATTGGCTGTAAGTGGGTTTATAAGGTGAAGCACAATGCTGATGGTTCTGTGAACAGATACAAGGCAAGATTAGTAGTCAAGGGGTATGCACAAACATATGGCATTGACTATGAAGAAACATTTAGTCCGGTTGCAAGGATGGCAACCGTAAGAGCAGTCATTGCTATGGCTGCATCAAAGGGATGGTCTTTACATCAGATGGATGTAAAGAATGCCTTCTTGCATGGTGATTTGCAAGAAGAGGTCTATATGG
The DNA here is from genome assembly GCF_053477565.2 of Lygodium microphyllum. NCBI lineage: Eukaryota > Viridiplantae > Streptophyta > Polypodiopsida > Schizaeales > Lygodiaceae > Lygodium > Lygodium microphyllum. The sequence goes on from NC_141146.1 coordinate 79,692,852, forward strand.
AGCAGCCACCAGGTTATGTGCATGCTGTTCATCCTGAGTTTGTTTGCAGGTTGAAGAAAGCCTTGTATGGCTTGAAGCAAGCACCTAGAGCATGGTCTGACAAGATAGGGCAGTATCTTGTCACTATTGGCTTTCAGATTTCCAAGGCAGATTTCTCACTTTATGTGAGAAAAACAGAGAAAGGTATTATGCTACTTGTCATTTATGTTGATGATTTGATTATGACAGGTGACAGTGATGAAGATATCCTTCATGTGAAAATGCTATTGAAGCAGAAGTTTGAGATGAAGGATTTGGGAGAGCTGCGTTATTTCTTGGGCATTGAGGTGATTAGATCACCAAGTGGGATACAGCTCTTGCAGAGGCAGTATGGATTGGACATGCTGTCCAAATATGGGATGACAGGCTGTAAGCCTATTTCAGTTCCTTTGGAGCAAAATGTGAAGCTGAGCACAGATGCAGGTGAGCTTCTAGAAGACCCTACTATGTACAGACGCATAGTAGGAAGTTTGATTTATATGACTATTACCAGGCCAGATTTGAGCTATGCTGTTGGATTGGTAAGTCAGTTTATGCAGGCTCCAAGGAAACCACATTTGGATGCGGCTAGACGCATACTTAGGTATGTGAAGTCCACATTGCAGTATGGACTATTTTATGAGACTGGGGTTCAGATACAGTTGCATGGATACACTGATGCTGATTGGGCTGGTAGTATTTCTGATAGACGATCTACCAGTGGATATGTGTTCTCTTTTGGGAGTGCTGCAGTCACTTGGAGCAGCAAGAAACAGCCTACAGTTGCCTTGTCGAGCACAGAGGCTGAGTACAGGGGTGCAGCAATGGCTGCATGTGAGGTAGCTTGGTTGCATAAGCTACTTTATGATATGCATCAGTCTACAGATGGGCCAGTTGTCATTTATTGTGACAACATGAGTAGTATACACTTGGAAAATAACCCAGTCTATCATGCTAGAACAAAGCACATTGAGGTGCATTATCACTATGTGCGAGAGAGGGTTTTACTAGGTCTTATTGATCTAGTTTATGTCAGCACAGAGGATCAGGTAGCTGACATATTCACGAAGGCATTGGGCGCAGAGAAGCTGCGCAAGTTCAGAGACCTGCTTGGTGTGCAAGAATTGGGATTGAGCTCGAGGGGGAGTGTTGAGATATCGAGCTCCACTCGTGATACGCCAGGGTGACCGTTGTATATTTATGTCATCGACTTGTCAGTTGCAAACGCGGTTGGTACACCGCCCATGAATAATAGCTACATGATAGCTATCCTTATCTACTCTAGTTCGTGGCTCAGTTAGTATGCCACCTTAGTTAGTTGAGTTTGGTTTGAGACCCATATATAGGGTTCTTCTATTTCTTTGTACTTGAGTTCTTTTGGCTTACACAACTAAGAAGAGGAAAACTGTTTTCAGCCTCCACCCTTGTGTGTCTTCCCCCATTGTGCAAGCAAGAAAGCTTCAAGCGAGACTCCTTCCTTCTCTCCCACAATCGTGACAAATAGGCAATTTCTGTCACGTGCCTGCCTATCAATTCCCTAGCAGCACATTTTAGTGGTTCATCAGGGAACTATCCTAGATAGCTTTGCCTGGCACTCAAGAGAATGCACAAGGTCTATTGCCTAGGTTTCCTAGATTCCACCCCATAATGGAAGGTACCGGTCGTTCCACAAGGATCAACTTGCAAGCTTGGGATACTAATTTGACAACTGAGGTCTCTATACATCAACTAGCTCCATCGGAGGTGTCCCACAAGGGCTTCTCATCTGATTGGAGTGATCATAGTTACCCTTCGTTCATGGAGCGCAACACTTTTTTCTAGTAGCTAGTTAGGATTCAAGGAACCCTAATAGATTTCTGGCACAACCGCTGTCGGAGGGGTCTTTGTCGAAAGGTCGAATCCACCGGGGATTAGAAGTAGAAGGAAGTAGAGATAGGAGATGGAAGAGAAGATAGAGAATACCCAAGTGGTAAACATAACAAAAACAAATCACAATGAATTGAATCAATATGTATTGAAAGAACTTGGAATCTTTGCACTACTCAGAAGCAATCTCCAGCCATTAGTTCTCTTGGAGCTCCTTCATAGACCAAAAACGTGGATCAGAAAAATCAGCTCTTTCTCTGCTACCTGGAACCCGAATCTAATGGCTCTATTGGCTTCGAAAGGGGGGTAAAACCCCAGGACTCCCAGAACTCCCAGGACTCCTGGTCACGGATCTCCTATATCACTCATTCTTCTTCTTTCAGTTCAATCTGCAGTTTTCAGCCTGTTTATAGCGATCGCGACACGTGCGATTTCGTCAATCTGTCTTTTTTATGAAAAAGCTTCTAATTGGCTGAAAAAGCAACTAGCTTTTTGCATGCCATCCTAATCTAGAAGCTTTTTCTAACTTTTTTGGATTTTTACAATAAATAATATTAAAAATAGACTAAAATTATCCAAAAATCTAGTATTTTTGGATAATCCATGCAACTCACACTAGTACTAATGGCTCAGATCACATTGACTCTCTAGATCAATAGAGAAGTCGGATGATGATGCATTCCATACTTTTTCACACTGTGTCCTCATAATATCACAACATCCACCCTCTCTGAACCTGCACATCCTCTGGTATGTGCCAAAATCCTAGTTGTCACCGGATTCTGAGTCCTCCTCATCCTCTGCAACCATATCCTTTACTTCTTCATCTTCCATATCTTCCTGGCTAGCCCCTGTATCATGGCCACTATTTTCTTCCAATTCTGGCAACTTATAGGCAGTAAATTCTTGCCTTTTGAATAATTTGATTATTTTCCCTGCTACCAGAAGTTTTATGGCTGTCCCATCCAACTCATTTAATGCATAAGTAGCATTATCAAACACTTGTCTTACCACATAGAGTCCAAACCATCTTTTGGAAACTTTACGCATGGCACTATGCTGGTTATCTAAACTGCTATCATAAACCAATACCCAATCCCCATCTTGTATGATTCTTGGTCTCATTCTATGTCTTTTGTCAAACCATTTCTTGTTCTGTATCCTTGCTGCCCTTAACTTTGTAGTTGCTACCTCTATGTCTTCTAACTTTCTTTCTGATTGTCTAATGCGTAAGGCCAACAACTCCTCTTGATTCAACTCCTCCTCCCAAGGTAACACACTCCATGTGATTGTCATCTCTTCTATTGGCATGATAGTTTTTGACCATACATCAATTCTGCAGGCATATATCCTATAATAGCACTATGAGCTGTTCTGTCAGCCCACAAAGCATAAAGGAGCAATCGTGGCCACACTTTTATCTTCTCTCCACATGCTTTTGCCGATGCCTTCACAATAGGTGGATGATCTCATTCACTTTTTCCATTTCCTTCAGGGTTATAGGCTGAAGTTAAAGCAAGGTTTATACCCAATCATGCAAAGAAATCATGAGCTTCATTTGCATCCAACTCACCCCTATCTGTTGTAATTTTTCCCACACAGCCATATCGACAAAAGATCTCTTCTAAGAGAAAAGTACATATGGCATTTGTCGTCTTAGTACGTAGAGCTCTCCCTTCCACTTGATTAATCAAGACTTCATGAGCAAGCACAAGATACCTCATTTTCCAAAGACCTGTAGGCATTGTGACCAAATCCACCACCCACTTAAAATGAAGAGACAATGGATATGTGGGTTGCGATCCATCTCGATGTCTCACAATTGAATACATTTGACATGTCGTACATGTTTCCACAAAGTGAGCAACATCCTTATACATACCCTGCCACCAATATCTTTCTTTGATTTTTGTAAAAGTATCCCAAACACCTCTATGACTAGCCTACAAGCTTTCATAAAATTCTTGCATTACTTTTACATGTGAAGCTCTGTCACCCAAAACTCGCAATGACATACCCTGTTTCTTTTTAGCATATTTCCATAAGTGTCCATCTTTTAAGAAAAATCCATAGGCTTTCCTCTTGATCTTCTTAAACTCCTCATCTGACCATTCATCTCTCTTTGTTAATGTACTGAGATATTGACCAATTCTCAGCCAACCACTGTCCTGCATATTTGTCTTCCAGAAACATTTTTACACAAGATGAAAAAGATCTAAAGTGTCTTCTCTTTGTTGTCCAAGCTTCTGTTAATGCTATAGCAACACCTTGCATTGCTAAATTCACTCTTGCAACATCATTTTCAGCCATAAGAAAGTCATCTTCTTCCTCCTCATCCAACATCCCATCTTCATTCTCATAGCATGTTCGAGATAACATGTCTGCCACTGGGTTATCTCTTCCTGCAATATGCTGAAATTTAGGGTTCAAAGATTTAATGTATGCGATCCACCAGAGCATGGCAATGTCCAGGGTAGCACAACTAGTAATCATACCCAATACCAGCAAACAATCAGTCTCAATGACTACATGAGAACCCATAAAATAGTCCTTATCGCATTTAAGGGCTATCACAATTCCCCATAATTCTCTTTTTACCTGTGGATATCTTCTTTGTTGCTCAGTCAATACTTTAGCACCAAAGCGAATTGCATATCTTTGTCCTTCCTCATCATCTTGCCCAATTGCCCATCCAATCCCGATTGGGCTTGTATCAACAGTAATAATGATAGGCTTTCCATGTGAATAGTCGGCCTTTCTTAATGTAGGAGCAGATTTTAAGAGTTGCTTCAATTTCTTCATTGCTTTCTGATGCTTCCTTTCCCAATGAATTTTTTGACCTTTCCTTAGAAGCTGATAAAGAGCATCGGCTACATGTGCAAAGTGAGAAATCCATATCAAATAGAACACACATGCACCCAAGAATCTACGCACCTCTAATACATTTGTGCATACATCTCGCATTCTATCAATCCCATCTATTTTTGCTGGTGATGGCCTTTGCCCGTAAGGTCCACACATATGCCCAACAATCAAAACCTCTTCAACTCCAAAGACAGACTTTTGTCCAGAAAGAGTTAAATGCACCTCTTCTAGATGTGTCAAAATTCTCTCACAATCCACAATATGGTTTGCAACAAACTGTCTACATCCATGAGCATCCATCTCTTCATTCTTTTCATCCACTATACACCCTTTGATTGGAACATCATCCAAGAAGGGCATAGTCAATTGTGGTATAAAATCCCTGAGTACCCTATTCATAGCATTTGTCATGTGTGCCACTGAGTTTGTTGCACCTTGTGGGAGAGTACACATCCGTACTAACCCCAAAGGAGTCTTCATGGTTGTGATATCCTTGCTTTCAATTGCAAGCTGAAACTGATCATAACCCAAGTAAAGATCACCCAAAGAATAGATCGCTCGCCTGCAAAATCCTTTGCAAATTCATCAACCACAGGACCTGCACCCACATTTCTTATGGTCACTTTATTTACCGGTTGCATGTCTTGAATAAATCTCAAAGCCCCATTCTTTTTGGGCACAATAAACCAATGATTTGAGTACCGGGCTAAAGAAGGCTCCAAAATCTTCATGCAAATCTTTTCATTTAGCAAATCCATGAGCTTTGGCAAGTAAACTTTAGGCACTAGAATAGGCCTCAAGTTCCATGGTACATGTGGCACAGTAAATATGACCATAGGAGAGACAACATTTGGATCCACACAACCTATTTCACTTGGTTGAAATGCAAATGCCTTCCCATGTCTAGCCAACATCTGCATAAAATAGTTTCTCTCAGCAGGCAAAAGAAACCCTTTTGCACCAACTTTCAATTCATGTAATGTTTCAGATGTAAACTGATGACCTATATCTTTAGGATCTCATAAGCTTGGTTGCCTTGACACTTTTTCATATATACCCTCACTCTCTAGTGGAAGTGGCAAAGCAATTGGTTTCACCTTTTTGTCAATTGTCTTATACTTTGTCTCCACAAGTGCTTCAGCCCATTGTAATCCTTCCTGCTGAGCAAACAATGCTATAACATCATACATATCCAAAGAACATACTGACAACACTCTATTTTCAGCCTCATTTTCTGCATGTATAGTTGTTGAAATTTCAGCCATAGTGTTAGTAATATTCAGCCCATAAAATATGCCTGAAATGCCATCATTTTCAGTTAACAGCCCCAATGATCTCAGTTTCTTAATAGCCCGTTTCATAGATATGTGTTCAGCCCTACACATAGGTTCCATAGGTTTAAACCAACATGAACTGTTTGCTGTAAACTGAGAATTACCAATAGTAAATACATGCTTCATTTTATCAAGAGGTGAGTACACCCTCTAAAGAGCACTACTGTAGCCTCACATTACAACAGTGCTTAATGAAAATTCAGGTCTTTGAATTCCCTTGCATTTGGAACCAAAGGAGACTCTCGAAGCGTATCACGATTTCTAGGATGATTAATACAAACAGAAGAAATTGGATGTAATATTTTTGCACAAAATATTAAAAAAACCCTAAACCCCGCACACCCTGCACAAAAATGCAACCCAAAGTAATCTCCCGCATCATAAAATGTTGGTGGTTAAGTGCTCCCTCCACATGAATTAATAAACTCTAGCTCCGTGTCCTGTATGGAAGACCGTGGCTTGAAACTGCAAGCCCACACGGGAACACCCTTCACGGGAAAAGGAAAATGGATAATGGTTAAATTTTATGCAAGTTTTTTTACTATTAATCCTCTCCCCTCAGCCGATGCATGGCAGGGAGAGGGAGTATGGAGGGGACCTTGAGTTATCTGGAGAGCATGGGGGAGGGAGGAGGCATGTAGAGCCATGTGTGTGGCTATCTCCCCCCCCTTTATCCTATATGACCCCCCCCTATGAAGCAAGGGGGAGAAGAGGGAGAGAGGGAGTCATGCTGCTGGAGACATCGTGCTGCTCGTAGTCGCCCTAAGGAAGCGCCACCAAACTGCTGCTGCTGTCGCCCAGGCTGCCGCCTCACCATCACCATCATCATAATCGTCATCATCCTCTCCTTCATCCTCTCCATCATCACGCTCTTTTTCCACGACTTCTGTTAGAAGCCAGAAGCTTAGAAGATTCTTTGGAAGCTTCTAATTTTAAGCCTCCTTAAGCCCTGTTCTCACGTGCCTTTCCCGGGGTTTTAAACCCGTCTCCAAGGCCTGTGTCCTGCGTGGGAGAGGGAGATCGCAGACTGTGAGACTTCGGGAACACGAGTAATCCAAGGGGGAGTTTCTGTGGCAAAATTCACTACATAATGGCTCTTAAGCCAAAGACGCAAGGTGCACATGCGAAGTATGTGTATGAGGAAGTGACTCGAGTAATCCCTGCTGACAGAATCAAGATGTTGGGATGTTATGAGAAGAACAGGTATCAAAGGAAAGAATACCCCAAGCTTCCTATGACCTATCGATTCCTGAAAATCCATGACCCAATCCATACTATTACTCAATTCCCATAGCTGAATGTAACACAATCTTATTCTCCCTGAATTAATGTATCAGCTTGCTCTACCCTCCCAAATAATTGTAGTTGAAAGGGCTATGCCCATATGAATGAAATAGACTTTTTTTATCAATGATTGTCTTGGCTATAAGTGTTGGTAAAGGAGTTAAGTGATTAGGTCACTTGACTAAAAGCTGAACTGGGCATGCTAATGTAATGTGAGAAATGTCTAGCAAGTTTTTAACGTAAAGAATCTTATTCCCCAGGCACAACCTCAAGTGCAGATTCCTAGTCCGATCCCTACACCAAGTACGGCAGTAATTCAGGAGAAGAAGTTCCTTCTCAAGCAAATCAAACTACCTGAATTCGATGGTAAGGGAAGGACAGTCCAAACTGATGTCGAGATCTGGATCGAATCCATGGAGGATTATTTCGAAGCAGTAGGTATTGCACCCACTAACCAAGTGATGCTCGCCAAACTAAAGCTTACCGGCGAAGCAAGAATTTGGTGGAAGCAATGGTGTAGAGACCAAGGGATCTCGGAAGGGTCAGTTACGTGGGAAAAGCTTAAAAGATCTGTGTGAGGGAGATATTTACCACCTACCTACCGCACACAAAAGATGAACGAGTTCTATGAACTGAAGCAGCTTAGACTATCTCTTGATGCTTACTATTCAAAGTTCATCTCTCTTTTGAAGTACGCACCACAAATGGATATGACACAATAGGTGTCAAAGTTTTGTGCCAGATTAAACCCACCTATAAACACCCACCTCGAATCAATGCGCCCGACAGATCTTCAGGATGCACTCATTCGAGCTGTACCCATAATACAGGAGGTGCAGACCAGGCCAAGAAATAACAAGACTTGGTCTTACAAGGATAAGAACAAGGGAGTGTATATGTCTCAGGCTAAGAGAGCGCAGGGCCAAAATCAGGCACAAAGGAAGAAATCCATGACCAACACTGTAAATAATTTTGTTCCTACCACAAGGTAATGGCCGCAATCTCCGTTGCTTTCATTGCAACGAGCCTGGTCACTTTAAAAGGCAGTGTCCCAAGCTTAGTAGAGGACAATGCCAAGGTCCATTCCAAGGAGCCGCCCATGGGCAAGGAGCCGCCACCCAGGCCAGGGGGAGAACCGCCAGGGTTGCCAACAAGGAGCTCGGTGATGAAGAAGATCCAACCATGGAAGCTGACTTTGAGAGGGCAACAATCCATGCCGCTCTCTTCACAAGAAAGGCCCGAATTGCCAATTCTCGGTGATTCAAACACCATTGGATTATCAAGGTAAAAGCTTCAAAACCGTGATTGATTGTGGCAGTACACATTCCTTTATCTCACCAGTCTGTGCAAGAAGATTAGGAATAGCCACAAAAGATGCACCTACCTTACTTGTGGAATTAGCAAATGGTCGTGAGGTCAGTTGTACCAGGCAAACTGCTCAGGTGAAATTCCTACTGGGAGGAAAGCCGACTTCGGTCAGATTCAGGGTAATGAACCTAGGAGTGCACAAGTGTTTGCTCGATATGGATTGGCTAATACCCAATGATGCCCACATTCACTGTGGAAAGGGCCAAGTTTCCTTTTGAAATTCTAAAGGGGAATTGGTCACAACTCAAGGAGAGGCTGGTATGCCAAAAATTCAACTGGCCAAAGCATCTCGGATAATAAAAGGAGTTTGAAAGGGGCTACCTGTCTATTTGATTAAGCTAAATAAGCTAGATCAGAATCAGGAGACTAGGGAAGAACCTTCATGGTTAAAGGAATACGCAGACGTATTTCTTGAAGAGCTGATAGAACTTCCTCCTCAAAGGGAAGTCAATCATGAAATCAAGCTAGCGCCATGAGCTGCACCAATTGCAAAGAGGCCATATAGAATGTCCATCCCGGAAACGATTGATCTGAAGGAGCAACTCAAGCAATTGTTAATTAGACCAAGGCTATATCCGTCCTAGCAGTTCACCATGGGGAGCTCCAGTGCTGTTCCAGAAGAAGAAAGATGGAACGCTTCGGTTATGCATTGACTACAGAGGGTTGAATCAATCAACCATTAAGAACAAATACCCTATTCCAAGAATAGATGAACTTCTTGACCGTCTTCAAGGTACGAAGATCTTCTCTAAGATCGATCTCAGGTCTGGATATTATCAGATAAGGATCAAGGAAGAGGATATCCCAAAGACGGCATTCAGCACAAGGTATGGGCACTTTGAGTTCTTGGTCATGTCATTCGGGCTGACAAATGCACCTGCTACCTTCAACAGGCTAATGCAGGATATCTTTAGGCCCTATCTTGATGACTTCGTACTCGTCTTCTTTGACGATACCCTAGTCTACTCCAAAAAAGAAGAAGATCATGAACCCCATCTTCTTATCGTCCTTGAAACAATGAGGGCATACAAGCTTTATGCCAAAAAGAAGAAATGTGCATTTTTCAAGCGACAGATTGAATATCTGGGATTCATTGTATCAGAAAAGGAATTTCAGTAGATCCGGCCAAGGTTAGAGACGTTCTAGAATGGCCAACACCAACAACTTTCAAAGAAATACATAGTTTTATTGGATTGACAAGATGGTATAGGGTCTTTATAAAAAACTATACCCTGATTGCAGCGCCGCTGATCGATCTACTGAAGAAGCAAGCATCAATTGTATGGTCACTCTGAATAGTCCAACTTTGATAAACTAAAGCAAAGCTTGGTATCAACACCTATTCTGAAACTTCCAAACCTTAGTAAGGAGTTTGAAGTAATAACTGATGCTAGCACACTTACCTTAGGATGTGTGCTTATGCAAGAAGGCCATCCTGTAGCATACTCTTCAAGGAAACTGAAGAGCCATGAAAGGAATTATGCTACCCATGATCTGGAGCTGTTAGCTATCATCCATGCTCTCAAGATTTGGAGACACTACTTGCTGGGTAACAAGTTTACCATAGTGATGGATCATAAAAGTCTTAAATGGATTTTTACCCAGACTAAGCTCAACATGAGGCAACATCGATGGATTGAAGTGCTGGAGGAATATGATTTTGAAATCAAATACCGGCCTGGAAAGGAGAATGTAGTTGCCTATGCACTCACTCGCAAGGCATTTTTGAATTCTCTGATTTTGCAAGATCCATCAACAACACGATCTCTAGCTACAAAGGTATCCATGCCAAACAACCCAATTCTTGAGCTAGCTAAAGAAGAGGCATGCCATGATCCAACTTATTAAAAATTGCTAAGGGAGGTCCCCATCAAGGATCAAGACCCGAAGCTACAAACAAAGTATCAAGAATTCTCTATCAATAGTGGACGTGTCTACTATAGAACGAGATTATGTATACTGAGCAAGCCAGTCACTCAAGTAGAAGATACTTTGGAAAGCCCATGACTCCCCTTTTTCAGGACATCCTGGCTATGCCAAGATTCTCAATGCAGTCAAAATGAGCTATTATTGGGAAAGGCTTAAAGGTGACGTTCTTAAATATGTCAGGGAATGTTTGTCTTGTCAATGCATTAAGGCCGAACATGTCAAAATGCCAGGGAAATTGCAACCACTTGACTTTCCCCAAATGAAATGGGAATTCATTAGTATGGATTTTGTTGTTGGCCTACCCCAAGTTCAGGGAGGATACAACTCCATTATGGTCATGGTGGTATGCTCACCAAGGTTGCACATCTTATTCCTGTTAAGACAAACTATAAATCCTTAGACATTGCAAGGTTATTCATCAAGGAGATATTCAAATTGCATGGGTTACCCAGAAGAATCATTAGTGACTGTGACTCTCTCTTCACATCACACTTCTAGAAGGCTATCTTTGAGGCCATTGGGACTCAACTCTATTTTAATACATCTTACCATCCCCAAACCGATGGTCAAACAGAGCGAGTCAACCAAGTCATTGAGGATATGCTAAGGGCACACTACTGTCGCGAACCCAAAAAGTGGATTCAATATGTGCCATTGGTTGAGTTTGCCTACAATGCTTCCTACCAACAAAGAATTTAGATGACCCCTTTTCAAGCATTGTATGGGCATGACTGTCGTAGTCCTTTAAACTTTTTGGATCCAATCTTGAGGGTTGAAGCTTCAAGGAAGATGTTGGAAGACATGGATGACCAAATCAAGTCAATAAGACAGGACATCCAAGCCGCCAAGGACAGGAAAAAGGCTTATGCGGACTTGAAACATCAAGACAGATCCTTCGTTGAAGGTGACATGGTCTTCATTCGCGTTCGTCCAAAGAAGAGTTCCCTATCCTTGGGGGAATGCAAAAAGCTAAGTCCAAGGTATTGTGGACCTTACAAGATCCTCAAGTGCCTAGGGCCGAATGCTTACAGACTTCAACTCCCTAAGAACCTAAAAGTCCATAATGTATTCCTGTTGAGTGTTGAAATGACTTGTTTTTTGGCTGATTTTTGTTGTTTTTGAGAGCTGAATGGTTGATTTTATGAGATGATTGATTGATTTGGAAGTGGTTTGAGAATGTTTTGGATGATATTGATTGTGTTTTGGAAGATCATGATGTTTGTTGGTGGTTCTGTGATGTTCTGATAGGTTTTGATTGGTTCTGTATACCTTCTGTTTTGCTCTGTTTTGGTCTGTTTTGTTCTGATTGTCTTCTGTAAAGAGGGATGGAGTATTGATTGATGAAGAATGAGATATTGTGAAAGTTTATTGAATGGTTTGTGAGAGTTTGGAATGGTTTGAGAGTGAGTTATGTAGTTTTGATAACCTTCTGTAACCTTCTGTAGGTCTTCTGTAGAGCTTCTGCTTCTGTTCTGTTTCTGTTCTGTTCTGTACTGTAGCTGTTCTGGTACTGTTCTGTAGACTGTTCTGTATGCTTCTGTATGTGTTCTGTGGAATGTATGTGTGACTTTGGGAAAGTTTTCTAGCCTTGGAAAGAGGTGAATACAAGTGCAAAAGAGTTGAAAGAAGTGGAAGAAGTAGCTGCCAAAGACTCAAGTGAAGACTAGAGTGAAGTGACAGTAGTGAGCTATGAAAGGACACTGTAGTGGCTCTGGTGACTCTTCATATCAGACATACCTCTTGGGAGGGGTATCCACGACCTAAGAGTGATTATTGAGGCTGATTTTGAGAGATTTTAGTGAGGACATGATGTATTATTGATGGAGAGAGAGAGAGAGAGAGTCAGAGATAGTCAATTTTACTCAAACAGAGTGATTGTATATGAGAGATTGAGAGAGAAGAATATGAAGATGAATACTATGTGATGTATTTCCATTCCAAGATGGTGTATTCCTTTGCTTTCTTTGTTCTATTGATGGATTTTGTGAAGATATTGAAGAATATGGTTGATTCTATTAAAAACCGTGGGAGATCTACATGATGCTGCATGAAGATTTGTTGTGCCTGGTGTTCTTTTCTTCATTGTGATCATATGAAACATGATAAACAAGCTTATTGATGTTACAAGATAGATTTTCTTGCAAGAGAATTCCCTTTTCCTTGGTGTTCCTCTCGGGGCTCCATGTTTTTGGTGCGCAGCCGGGGAAACTTGCCATCAACAAGCACCAAAAGAGGCTGAAAATGAAGGAAATGGCATTGCCAAGAAGAGAAGAATTCAATGGATGTTTGTAAAGTTCCGTCTTCCACTAAAGAGTTGGAATTCCTCATAATCAAAGCCACTTTCCACAAGAAGTTCATCCCACAATGGCGGAAACACATCACCATCATGATGCATGCTCTATGTGGTGGACAGTTTCCTCTCCCTGTTGAAGCAGCAGAAACTTGCATCTTGGTGGCAAACTGTTTGGGAATAAACTGAAGAGCAGAAACAGAGAGAATGACCATCCATGGAAGATTTGGCATTCATTGAGAAGTTTCCAGACAACATCAAGTGGGAGATTGTGAAGAGGCTTCAGGAGTCTTGGTCTGTAGAGGTTCACAGGGACAAGAAGGAAAAGAGTTGGAATTTGTTCGTGGATGCTCAACAGCAAGATACATGGGATGCTTGGTGTACTGATAATCTTCTGTTTGTTCAATTAGCAACCCGCTGGAAGTTGGTAGACAGAGTGTTTTTCACAACATACACTGTTGAAACCATCAGAAGCTGGCATTACTATGATGATGGCACCACCGCAATGCTCAGACGTATGCATTTTGACACCTTCAGAACCGAATACCTTCCCCTGTGTAGTGGCATGAAAGCAGAATTCAGGGACGTTGAAAAGAAAGAAGTAGAAGAAATGTTGGCAAGAGAGTCCTACAGAGACTGAGGCCTTCTGTTAACCCTCTGTGGAGCACTAACAACATAGTGGAGCCAACCCCCTAATGAATGATGCAATAAAGAGGCAAGCGTTAGAACGAGTCCAGAGGTACGTGAGAAGAGAGAAAGCAAAAATCAGAGCCAAGAGCGAGCTCGCAGCAGAAGCCGCCTTTGACGCCCTTGCGGAACTCTTTACAGAAGTCCCAATGGCACATCAAGCCCTTCCTCCTCCTGCTGGAGGTCCACTTCCAAGCCAGATCCGTCTTGGAAATATTGATGACAGGCCAGCGAATGTAGTCCCATTGCCAGTTTTTAAGGGAGAGTACAATGAAGACCCCGATCTTCATGTAGCAGAGTTTATGGTAGCATGTGTGGCTAACAATGCCAGAACCCCTGAGCATTGGTTGGAAATATTCCCTGCCACTTTCAAGGGCGCGGCGTTTCAGTGGTATGAGAGACAAGCAGCAGGAACTTTTGGCACATGGGACGACCTGAAGTTGGCCTTCCTCACTAAATTCAGGCGTGAAGGTTTTGAAGAGCGGATGAGAGAGGAATTTATGAACCTAAGTCAATCCTCTGGAGAAAGAGTAGAAGCTTATGTCTCAAGAATGGAATCCATCCTGAAGAGATGGACTAACCATAATCTAGATGATGGCATTCAGAAGGGGGTGTTTCTCAGAGGATTACAACCAGAAGTTCGTAAGTTTGTGGAGTTGCAAAGACCAGCCACACTACAAGCTGCAATAGAAGGAGCAAGACTGTACGATGAAGTGGAAGCTAGATTGGCGATGAATTCGGGAAGAGGAGTCCTACCTCCTCTGATGCCAGGAATGATGTATCCACCAAATGTAGTTCCAGGGACTGTCCCCTACCCTTACCAACAGATGCCCCCGATATCACAGTACAGTGCACCAAATCCACAGTGGCCACAATCCATGCCTCAAATGATGGCTCAACCACAACAACAATGGTCCCAACCGATTTCCTCCATGACAAATCAGGAGCAACAGTGGAACCCTACCCACTGGAGTCAACAGCCAACAGTTCAAACAGGAGCCCTGAATCAGAACCAGAACAGAGACCCCTCTGTACCAGCCCAACCCGTTTATGCAGTAATTACAGAGACTCCTCAAAACCCTCCTGCCAGTACGTCCGGAGGAGAAAGCTTGAAGGATTATTTATCCAACTCAGTTGCAAACATTAAAAAGGAGTTGATGGATGTGATTACAGAACAACTACAGACGTTGAAAGTGAACACAGCGAGCATATCCAACGTTGCAGGAGCAGGAAGAGATGTGATGCGGTCAAATACTTGGTGTGGTAAGTGTCATCAAGCAGGCCATTTAGCCACTGAATGTACACGAAAACCAACCATCCCTGGAGCCTTCTGTTCCTACTGTTTGCGGAAGAACCATACAGAGGACATTTGCTCTCTAAAGGAGATGCATGATAGGAGAAGGAAGGAAGAAGACGCAAGATTCAACCTGCTGGAATCCAAAATGACAACACAAGATATTGGACCCAAGCCTAGAGAGTTTGGTCCTAATTTCGGACCTAGAAGATTTCCTTCCCAAAGTTACAGAGGAAGACAGTCTGGCGGGGGTCAGAGATCAGAAGTGGAGTGTTACAGATGCGGAGAAAAGGGACACATCTCACCAAATTGTCCAAATCCTCGAAGGTCAGTGGATTACAAGCCCTTATGCAGTCGATGCAAAGGAGAAGGCCACACTGCAAAAGACTGTCCAAGCCCAGCCCCAGTGAAAAACAGTGCTACTGATAGTCCAGCCAAGGCCTAAGAGCCTACCTCCAATTTAGTGGAATTGGAAGTTACTGCCATCACGCGTGCAAAGCAGAAGGAACCACCTATCCAGAAAGAAAATAACCCTCCTACTAGAACAGTGAAGTTCAATCTTCCACCAGAAGAACAGAACAGAACAGAGCCTAACAGTGCCGTACAGAGCCCTACAATGCCACAGAGAGTTACAGAGACAGGACCAGAGGTCCAGGATATAGAAGAGGAGGAGGTGCCACAAGTGACAGAAGAAGTTCCCATGATGCCTCTGTTGGAAGAAAGAGGGAAAATGAAAATGGGTGTTGCTCCATTCCCTAATCGGTTAGAGAAGCCAGTGGATCCTATTAAGGAATACGATCTAGTCAGAGATCTAGATACCTTTAAACCAAACCTCACATTCCGACAATTATTGATGTTGTCTCCCAGTTGTCGGAAAAGGTTCAAAAGTATACTGACAAGAAGATGTGGCTTAAGGATTGCTCCCTCAATAGCAACAAAGCCCAACAAGGCTCCAGAGCCTGTAAAAGAAGTGGATGTGGCTAATGCTTTCCTAGATCCGGGTACTCCAGAGACTGGCGTGTGGATAGAAGGCTGCTTCATCGCAAATGCACTGATTGATGGTGGTTCATCGGTGAACATTATGACGGATGTGACAATGAAGGATCTAGGCCTACAAGGTGTGCAACCAACCCAATGGCTCATCAGACTGGCGGATCAGAGTAGAATCAAGCCTTTGGACATTCTCCCATATGTGAAGACTACAGTGGCTGGAAAAGATTATTGGCTAACCTATTTGGTGGTGAAGCCAAACTCTTATGGTACATCCTATCCTCTGTTACTGGGCAGACCATGGCTTTTTGAAGCCAGAGCAAGGACGGATTGGTTTAAAGGAACTTTGACCTTGGGTAGAGGACCCAACAAAGTGGTGCTGAAACTGTATGGTTCTCAAAAAGGACATGGATCCACCTCCTTGGAATTATCTTCTGACTCCCCTAATGAGGCTACAGATGGAACATCAGCAGACGAATATGCTGTCAAACAGATCCTTCCCAAGAAAACAATGGCACATTCTTTAACAGTGGATACTGTAGGCCGACTTCCAAAAGATGCCAAGCCATTATCAATGGGTGAATACTTCCTGCCTGAACCGGGAATGACTTCTGAAATCACTTCTGACAGTGAGATAGAAGCATGGATGTACTGCTCTCCCTGTTACATGGCCACAGCAGAGACAGAGACAGGAGAGGAACCAGAGAATCTATTCTTCTGTTACAGAGCTCCTACAGAGACAGAAGCAGAAGCAGAAGCAGACGCAGAGACAGAGACAGAGACAGAGACAGAAGAGGATGGATATGATATGGACGAAGAAGATTATGAAAGTGAAATGGAAGGGTCTATCCCACCTGAAGCGGATATATTTGAAGAAGAAGTTCCAGAAGCATCAGAAGCAGACGAGCTCATGCTATGGGACAGAATGGTGATGGTACCATTTGGTCTAGTAAATGGATCTTCTCATATGCAAAACCTTTATACGAAATGGATTCAGAAGAACAAGCCGTCTTTTAGCAGTGGCTCCTGCCGTCCTAATCCATCCTTGCCAAAGAAAGATGATGATGATGCATCATGCCAACAAGCACCAGTCCCACCAACCCAACAGGCATCAGAGGGTCCCTGTTATGTGACGTTCCTGGATGTATCATCAGAAGATGAGTCTTCAAGCCAAGAGGTAATTACTTTTGAAACCAAACCCGGAACGGCTTTAATCCCATTCCAACATCTTAATGAGCAACCTAAGTCTCCACCAAAAGAAGAAATTGGTTCTAGTGGGACATCAGAAGAGGACACCACTCCTTTGAAGGAGTCGGATCTCTACCCAGAAGCAGTCCATGGGACCTTCATCCGTGAAGTAGAAGGTGAAAGGCAGTTAACTTTTGTGGATGCAGAAGGCACTGAACGCCACTTGAAGGTGGGTAGCAGTCTCCCAGAAGAGGAGTTGTCAACCTTGTACAACTTGTTGAAAGAAAATTTGGACGTGTTTGCATGGTCCTACAAAGACCTAAAGGGGATTGATTCCACAATATATCAACATTATATTGACCTGGAGCCTGATGCCAAGCCAGTACGGCAACGACAGAGGCGAATGAACCCGAATTATTCCACATTGGTGAAAGCGGAGCTGCTCAAGCTTCTGGAAGCCGAATTCATCTATCCAGTGGCAAATAGTGAATGGGTTTCACCCATCGTGGTTGTACCCAAGAAGAATGGCAAATTGCGAATATGTGTGGATTTCCGAAAGCTTAATTCCAAGACAAAGAAGGATCACTTTCCTATCCCTTTCACAGACCAACTGTTGGACACAGTGGCAGGACATGAACTTTATTCCCTTCTGGATGGATTCAGCGGATATAACCAAGTCCAAATTGCGGAAGAAGACCAGTCCAAAACAACCTTCACCACAGAATGGGGGACCTATGCTTACCGAGTGATGCCATTTGGGCTCTGCAATGCCCCTGCTACTTTCCAACGAGTCATGATGGCTGCATTTCAAAATCATCTGCACGACTTTATTGAGGTATATTTGGATGACTTCTGTGTCTATAGTTTGATCCGTGAACACTGAGAACACTTGGAACAATGTTTTGACCGATGCCGGGAGTATGGGATTTCCCTCAACCCCGACAAATGCATCTTTGGGGTCTCTTCTGGAGTTCTGTTGGGCCACATTGTCTCTGCACAAGGGATATCAACAGACCCTGCAAAGATTGAAAAGATCGCAGCTCTGACAGCACCCACCAACCTCAAACAGTTGAGGGGATTCCTAGGCCATGTGGGTTACTACAGAAGGTTCATAGCCCATTTTGCGACAAAGGCAACTTCCTTGCACAAGCTTCTGAGGAAAGATGCAGAGTTTACTTGGACGGAAGAATGTGACAAAGCCTTCCACATTCTGAAGCAGTGTTTGATAGAAGCACCCATTCTGCAACCTCCTGATTGGACAAAAGAGTTCCATGTACACACTGATGCATCAATTGAAGGCTTAGGCGCAGTCCTATGCCAGAAGGGCTCTTCAAAGCTGGATCAACCGATCTATTATGCAAGCCGAAAAGTCACTGATAGGGAACGGAACTATACAGTGACCGAGCTGGAGTGCTTGGCAATGGTGTTTGCCCTAGAGAAGTTTCGCCACTACCTCCTATCTACCCACTTTAAATTTTATGTGGATCATGAGGCCCTGTCCTTCTTGATGAACAAAGCAGATGTGAAAGGACGAATGATGAGATGGCTCCTTTTATTCCAGGAGTTCGACTTTGAGGTGATTACTAAGCCTGGTCGTTCCCATGTTCTGGCTGATCATCTGTCGCGTATCCCACAAACTGCAGACGAGGAGCAGGATGATCCAGACCTCCCTGATGCTTCCCTATTCTTGGTAGAAACTGTAACTCCCTGGTATGCAGACATTACCAATCTGCTGGCAACCCAACAGTACCCTCCTAGTATTTCTAGTCGGGAAAGGAAGAAGCTCATGCTAGAATCAGCCCCATACACCCTGCTAGGTGGTGCACTGTATAAGAAAGGCAAAGATGAAGTGCTCCGAAGATGTGTTGCAGGAGAAGAGATTGGGATTGTTCTGAAGGCTTGCCACGACGAGCCATGTGGAGGTCACTTTGCAGGAGAAGCTACGGCCAGGAAGGCTCTGCTAGCAGGATATTGGTGGCCTACCATTCATAAGGATGCCTATGATTACTGTAAAAGATGTGATGCTTGTCAAAGAATGGGGAAACCCACCAAGACAAGTGCCATGCCACTGCAACCTATCCTTCCCTTAAAGCCGTTTGAGAAGTGGGGCATTGACTTCGTAGGTCCGATCGATCCTCCTACCAGAAGGAAACAGAACAGATACATCCTCGTATGTACGGATTATGTTACAAAGTGGTGTGAAGCTAAAGTCCTCAAGCGGGATGATGGTAACAGCGTGGCCCTGTTCATGTACGAGAATATCATTACCCGTTTTGGTAGTCCCTTAGAGCTGGTAAGTGACAGAGGCACTCATTTCCTCAACAAAGTCATGGAAGAGTTGACAGAGTTGTATAAGATCCGCCATCGCAAGTCCACTCCTTACTACCCCAGAGGCAACGGCCAAGTTGAAGTCACGAATCGCATCCTCTGCTCGATCTTGACAAGAACAATCACCGCACATCGTCGTGATTGGGACGACCGACTTACAGAGGCCCTCTGGGAATATAGAACCTCCCATAAAGCAGCAACGGGACAGACACCCTTCCAACTGGTGTATGGTACAGAAGCTGTTTTTCCTGTTGAATTGGAACTACCCTCTTTGAGAGTGGCTATCAAAGAGCGTTTGGGGGCTGATGATTCACTGCAACGCCGTCTCCTGCACTTGGAATGTTTGGACGAAATTCGTAGGATGGCTCTACAGTGCATGGAAGCCACGCAAGCTCGACGTAAGGCTTACCATGACAGTTTCATCAAGCATAAGGAGTTCAAAGAAGGTGATTTGGTCCTAGCCTATGATTCACGCTTTGGCAAGTTTCCTGGCAAGCTCCAACAGCAGTGGATGGGCCCCTATAAGGTACTTGCCGTCAACCCTAATGGTTCTATCCAAGTGCAGACCGTTGATGCCTCTGATGATCCCTTTCTGATCAATGGATATCGCCTGAAGAAGTACTTCCCTCCTTGGGGATCTTGACAATTACGGACACTTGATCCTTTCCCTCGTTGGCACGGCGTTGTACTTCTTATGATGCTACTTCTGATAGCCGTTCTTCAGTCACTCCTGATGAAGTGGATGCAACCCTCTGTCCCCTCAAACCCCCCTTCCAGCCTTGATCTCTTATCCTCTATTTTCCACCAGCGACAGTGGCGAGGTGGTTTTTGACAAATGGTCTTTCTACCATTCCCTTGCTCAATTTGCAGAAAAAAAGAAGAAGAAGAAAAAAAAAACAAAACATATCGGTCATGGGAGAAAAGGACTTAGGTCCCTGTCATGCCGACCTATTCTTCGAGAAAAGGTGGAAACACCCTCGGGAATAGGGGAAAATAAGAAAAAGAAAAAAAAAACAAAGCAGAAAAAAAAAACAAGAAAAACAAATCTGTTATGAGAGAAAAGGAAGCAATTCCCTGTCATAGCAGGTCTCGTTCCAGGAAAAGGTGGTAAACACCCTTGGGCGAGAAGCTGGCTGTGGAAAAGGTGGTAACACCCAGCAGTCCAGAAAGAGATTCATTAATTAATATTCCCAGGATCCAATTCCGAAGCTGCCTCCCTTGGTATGCTGTGTCCTGGGTCTTTCTGCAAAACGTGACTAACCGTCCTCCAGCAGACGACATGATCCTGTCCAATACAATATTCGATGTGATGGCTACCCCCCTGGGTACGCCTCTTCAACAACTGATGACACGATCTTCATCGACAAACAATCGAGTGATTTGAGCTTTCATCCTAACCGGATGGGGAAGTGAGTATGGTTGCCCTCTGTATCTCTCAACAGAGCATGAGACAGAGGGTGGGGCGAGAGACCAGTCTTTTCCCTTCAAATCAAATGAGAGGTGAGTAGTGTGAATGAAGTGTTGCACGCACGGGATGGGCCTCTCAATGCACAAAGCACAATTTGTTTCTATGCACTGCACCATAAGGCTCCCTGGCCTTCCTTCTTGCACCGTATGCCGGCACAGGGCGGGATGCACAGTTGCACCATCAAATGCGCACAAGGCATACAATCTTTGCACAAGTGACTGTGAGGATTACATCAATGGGTTTCAGGAAAAGGCTGCCCTTCTGTATTTATCAACAGAGCGTGAGACAGAGGGTGGGCTGAGTGTGACTGGAGTTTCTTCAATCAAATACTGAGAGGTGCGTTTGCGGGACGTTACGACACTTGGAGTCAGGTATGTTCCCGTTTCCCTATGCACCCACGGGATGGGTCTTTACCGTCATCACAAGACACACCACCTTGTTCTGTACACTGCACCATAAGGCTCCCTTGCCTTCCTCCTTGCACTTATGCCAGACAGGTTGGACGCACTACTGCACCATCAACTGTGCACCCTGGCATACTCCTTCTGCACCATTCCCCTCTTGTCGATTCCTCAACCGGGTATGAGATATGGGTTTTAATCATGCTTCCTCGAGTGATATTAGTCATGGGGCGAGTGACTGTTCTTTCATTTCGTTTGAGTGACTGTGAGTTGAGTGTAGTATCCCTCATAATCATCGACGAATTTCCTGCGCTTCCTTCCATCAGCTACCTCCCTGGGTGCTGCTGCGTGGTCCCTGCCATGACGAACATGTGTCGAGAAGATGCCTTGGTACCTCCAGACGCCGACAACAATACTGGACGTGCCATCGACACTCACCCTTACTTTGATCCTCAACAAAATGGGCCAAGTTTTTCTAACCCTACAACTTTTGTTTCCTAGTGATGTTCATGTTTTGAGTGTGGGGAAGTTAGTGGATGGTCTGTGGCGTGGTCCTAGGTCCCTGTTGCTCGGTTAACCCTATCCGTTAAGGTCTTAAGTGTGGGGACGCGTCCCTGCGCGTCTACCGTGCATACCTTTCTGCATATGCCTTATCCTGCTCATGCATGTATGCCATGAGTTGCTTTTACCCTGCTGGGGTCCCTTCCCACCCACTCGGTTATGTTCCACCCACCTTTGGGGCTGTTCCTTTGCGTTTCTCGTTATTCCCTGATTTTGGAGGTCCTTCCATGTGAATGCATCGTACGTTCACCAAAGTCCCCATCCACCCTTATAACCCCGTTCCTCCCTTTGAACTGACCATTTTTCCTTTTTACCTACCCCTGTTCCGGTGCACGGTTTTTGCGTTATTAATTTTTGAAGCATTTTGCACAATTTAGCCGGTTTTCCATGTGAATGCACTTTTCTTGCTTCGGAACCGTGATCTGATGTCATAGCCCTGCCAACCACTTTTCCCCTGACATTTTTCCTTTTTATTCTGCATCATTCCAATACACGGTTTGTCCACTATTAATTTTCCGGGTTTTTACAACCTTTTTCGTGCGTATTTTTTGACACTTTTCCATGTGAACCTGCCCTGTTTGCATCGGAATTCCAATTTGATTTGACAGCCGTGTCTCCTGTGCCTTCCTCCACCTTTTTCGTTTTTTCTCCATCCTTTTTCGACTTTTGGATTTTTATTTATTAATTTTTCAATGAGTTTTCGAGAGTATTTTTGGAGTTTTTCACATAGGAACCCCTCCTATTTCCACCGAAACTGCGTTTTCATGTGACAACCCTGTGCCACTCCTCCCTGCGGACATTTTTCCTTCTTACTGCATGTCATTCCGGTGACCGGTTTGTCCGATATTAATTTCCGATCCCATTTTCGGGTTTATTTTTTTGGGTTTTTCCCATGTGAACACATCTTATCTCCGTCGGACCTATGTTTTGATGTGATAGGATTGTCGAACACGTCTTTTTGCACAGTTTTCCTTTTTTCTGCACCTCATTTAGATGCACGGATTTTTCGATATTAATTTTTAATTGCATTTTTTGGTTCGTTTTTTTGGGTTTTTTGAACGTGACTGCCCTTTCCCCCCCCGGAACCCCCGTCCCGTATTTTCCTTATTTTTCGCCTGCCGTCCTGCCCACTTTTTGTTTTTACGCTATTTCGTTTTGACGTCCGGATTGGGAGTTATTAATTTTTCTTTATTTTTCTGTGTATTCGCGCGTCCGTCTTGCGTGTAAACGCGCCCTTTTTTCGATTTTACGTATCTCCACGCGCCCCGGTCGTGTCCGCATAACCCGTACCGTCATCCCAACGTCATTTCAATCCCGTCCCGACAAATTTTTTTACCTCGCCCCGCGCACGTGCGCGGGACGGGGGTACACGCCCTTGTCCCTTACCCCCCTATTTCTCTTGACCCTACCCACCCCTTACCCTCTTGACCCCTACCCAACCCATGGCCCCCCCATGGGCCCCCACCCCTTCCCCCCAACCGCCCGACCCCTTCCCCCCTCTTCCCCTCTCCTCCTCCTCCATTCCCTCCCTGCTTACTTCCTCCTTTCCTCCTTCTCCCTCCCCTCCATCGTCACCTCCTCCCTCTCCACCATCTGCTCCTCCTCCCTCCTCTTCCCCTCCCTCCCCCGCCTCCTGTCTCCACCCGCGGTGCCCTCTTGCCGTGCCCATCCTCCTCCAGCAGCCACCGAAACGCCCGCCTCCTCCAGCAGACGCCGCTGCCGTGTCCAGAAACGCCCGCCTCCTCCAGCAGACGCCGCCGTCGTGTCCAGAAACGCCCGCCTCCTCCAGCAGACGCCGTCGCCCCCCGTTGCAGGCCGTCGCAGATCGCCCCCTCGCTCTCCAGCCGCCGCCCTGTGGTCCTCGCCCGCCGCCCGTGAAGTTGCCCCGGACCGCCCTCCTCTCGCAGCGTCGTCCCCTCCCCCGTGAAGCCGCCCGCCGTAACGCCGTCGCCGCCACGACGTCCGCAGCGCGCCGCCTGCCGACCTCCTCGCGCCGCCCGCCGACACGCCCGCCACCACCTCTCTTCTCCTCCCCCACCACCACCACCACCTTCTCTAACCACCTCCTCCACTAACCCTACTAAGGTTAGTCACTAACCTTGGTTAGTTTAACCTAAACCTAACTAGGCTTAACTAGGACCCCACTCACGCTAACCAACCTGACTAACCACCCTGACTAACCTAGCTGACTAACCTAACCTGACTTGATTTAGGTAGACTAACATGACTTACCCACACTAACCAGACTTACCTGACTTATTCCTACCTGACTTATTTGATTAACATGATTTATGTGATTTAGTTAATTTTTAAATTGATTTTTCCATTAAAAAAAATTCAGAAAAATTTCTCAAAATTCCTTTTGTTTTTTGCCAATTTTTGGGAGTTTGTCCACTGGCGATTACCTACCCTATAATTTCTGAAAATTAAATATTTCCCGATTTTATCCCTAAATTGCCAATAAATGTAGAAAATTCATTTAAAAATAGTAAAAAATTCTAAAAAAATTCTCAAAAATTCTCAAAAATTCCCCTCACCTCCCTTGCTCATTTTCCATTTATTCCACCATAACTACTCCCAACTTAACACAAAAAAAAACATACAAATAAAAATAATACAAAATCAACATAAAAATACACATAAAAATAAAAAAACCAACAAAAACCAAATTAACCCATCCGCTAAGGTGTTGTCGTTGTTGTTTCATCAGTGATCTTTACTTTTCCTTTACTAGATTCACTTCTTTTGGGAGACTCTTCCCTGCGCATTTCTGCATTACATACACACCCCTTCCAGGTATTTATTTTGTGTATTTTATTTATTTTCATTTTTTCCTTCATCACAAATTAATTGTTAAAATGAACTCTTTATTCACCCACAGTTTCCACGCGCATTCGCGCTATACACACATATTTTTTAATTAAAATAAACCCGCCATTCACTTAGCACGCGCTACGTGCGCTACAGAGGCACTTTAAAATTTTAATTAAAATGAACCAGCCGTTACAAGAGCACGCGCTGGCAAAAAAGCGCTCCACATCACCTTAATTTGTAATCAATGAATTGCATTTAGAGACCCAGTCGGGAATTGAAGTCCAGGAATCGAATAACTGCACCGCTTCACCTAATAATTGGTAATTTAATTTCTAATAAGGAACCGCCGTTTTCTTGCTAAGGTTTATCACCTAATAAAAATTCACCCATTTTTAATAATTGATTAAAATCAACCCTTCATTAAATTAATTCCCCCCTCACTGCACTTAATTCCCCTTTTTAATGAACCGTTTCGTGGGATGGGTATGCGCAGTCCTTAGTGTTGTTTTCCCTGGTCCAGTCTTGGTTTATCACAGATATAATTTTGATATGTGTCGGATATGGTATTGTTTTGGTTTACTGTCTTAGTTACGGTTACGGGTACGGTATGCAGTTTTTTTTTTCTTTTGTTGCCTGATACGGGGTTCTGGGTGTTTGTCTGATGCATCGCATGAAGCTTTCGGTCGCATTTGTCTCAAGGTCATGTCAAATTTTTTCTAGGATGTGGTTTGCTTGGGGTTAGTTGGTCGCGTCACGTTTTATTGGTAATTCTCTTATCCTTGGTTTTTGTATGTTGCTTTGCAGGCATTCTCCTTGATTGTCTGTGTTTGTGGTGTGTGTGTAACCATCTGAATGGCGCCTTCTCATGCTCCTCCCCTATCCAGTACGTCCCATTAGTTAGTAGGGATTACTCTTCCCTACTTACTTTTGAGCCTCTCACGAAGGTGGGACTTGCTGCTTTTGTGGCTACTCCTTTTCTATTGCTTCCAGAGGATCCGTCGTTATGTGATGAGTTCCTGGCCTCTTACAGCAAGAAGACAGGCGTAGTCCAGGGCATGTCTATGACTTTGACATCTCGAGGCCTAGGGAAGGCTCTGTCTTTACCCTTCAAAAGAGAACCTTTTGTGACCACTCGTCAGCTCTTCTCTAATAAAGAGATTCTCAAGCTGTTGCAGAAGCAGACAAGGGAAATCCTCGATGTTAAGAAGGTGATAAACTCTTCAGGAGTTTCCTTTTCTATGATTACTGATCCCGTATGGAAGACGATGTGTCAGTTCCTTCAGGACAGGTTTATGCCTGCCAAAACGCCATCCCACTATTTGTCCAAAGAGCTTTTTACAGCTTCCAGGATGGTGCTGAAAGGAGTTGCTATTGATTGAAGCACTTACCTCCTCACTAAAATGGATCAGCATTTTGTTAAAGTCACCCGGGGTAATGTTACCAATGTTACATATGGATCATATTTGTCTGCCTTCTTGACCTATTCAGGTTTACAGAAGACTCTGCCTCTGCCTCCTCCATCAGATCCAGTACCTCCTCCTCCACCTTCAGAAGAGTCAGAACCCATTGACATAGAGGATGATGATTCTCCGTCTCCCCTGGTCATACAGCGCAAACGCTTGAAGAGGGTAGCGGATAAAACCCCTTCTGTACTTCCCTCAGTGCCTATCCCTGCTACTTCTGGCAGTGAACTCCCTGGGTATCTCACTTGTAATAACCTGTTCAGAGCACATCGAGAAGGATCCTTGGAGATCTCAGTTCCTTCCTTGAACAGTCTAGTCTCAGGAGATGCCATTCCTTTCCTCTGCAAGGATATTCAAAGTTCCATTGAGTTGTAGTGACAGCGTGTGTTCAACAGCTGTACGCATCTTTCTATGAAGAGCTCATGCAGTCCAAAGACCAGTTGCATAAGGCAACATCTGAGTTAGCTTCTGCTAAGGATACCCTAGCAGATTTATTTAAGCAAATGGAACAACAAACCCAACTGGTTGCCACCCAAAGCGATGAGATTTCTTCATTGAAGACCCAGTTACTCGAGGCTCAATCCCAGATTACTAGCCTTTCAGAGGAGAAGGAAAGGATGTCCAGAGAAGCGAAGGAATTCCAAGCTATCTTAGATGACAAGCTTTCAGCTTTACAGATGGCTAATGACACAGTGGCCAATCAAGCCTCCCAAATCCAGCAGTTGCAAGATCAGCTTGCAAAGTCCCGCTCTGTTCCTCCCAGCCCTCCTGTTCCATTGATTCCTTCTCTTTCACAGCAGGACTTGGCTGCTCTTCAGAGACAGGCTACTTTGTGCCCTCTATTCCAAGATAAAGTGGAAAGATTGCAGTCCAGAATGGACTTATTATGGTCTGCCTTTGAGCAGTTTCAGGAATATGTCTTACCAGACCATTCTTTCTTTGTCCACTACCACTTACAGAAGTTGGTCTTCTATATGAAGCTTTCCACGATGGATTTACCTTTTCCAGAGGATGGCTGGAGTGGGGCTTGGTCTGCTGAGTTGTTGACAGAGGTAGTCAGAATGGTCTTTGAAGATTCTGTCACGCCAGATACCATGTTGATGTCATACATGTATCTCCGAGGAGATTTGTTAATTCCAAATGAGGTAGATATGGCATGGTATGTGGGGGATGTGGTCTTACAGGCTGTTTTATATGTCAATCATTTGGAGTTGCGCATAGCTGATATGTTCCAAAGTTATTCCTCCAAAGTAGCTGATTGTCAGGATAATTCGTGGCATCCCATGATTGATTCGGTGGTCCTAAATCAAAGACAAAACACAGCTCCTACCTTTGCCCAGAGTACTAATCAACTGAGGATGGATCTCTTAGTCTATCTTTCCAAACATAATCCATTTGATGCTACCTTCTTTGATGCCTATCATAGACGATCTCTTTTGGGACCTTCTGTTCCTACCCTCCTCTATTACCAACAAATGGCTCACCGCTATGCTATATATTTTTCCCTTTGTCAATCTAATTCCACCATAATTTTACCCCTTCTTTTCCAACCTTCATCTTTCCCTCAAATTCCTATTTTCACTTACTGTTCCTTTATTGAGGATAGGGTATTTTCCCCTTCTCCACCCTGTCCTTCTCCCTCCATTAATGTACCCTCCACGTTTCCTATTTATCAGTTAACACCGTTCCTTAGTGATTCCTTACAAATTTCTGCCACTCCTTCTTTAACCTTTTCTTCCTTTTATGATTTTTCCTATCCTTCCCTTCATCCACTTTCCCTTATTCCACTACCCTCTCCTAACACTTCCATATCTCATCCACCTCAGTTGGTTAGTGACTGTGACGGGTTTGATAATCAGATTTCCAGAAGAAGGGGATGGAGTTCGGATGATTGCCTTACAGGACCGCAGGTTAATTGGCCAGTAATTCTAGGAGAATGGACAGCTTCCAGTCAAGCTTATCAGAACTATGTTCATTTTGCCCAACAGTATTCACAGTCTGCCGATCCCTCAGTGAGATTAACTGCTCACTTTGCTTGGTACCTGGCGTATATGCATAGGCACTCTCATAATGATTCCAAGCCTATTCCAAAGTTGTGCTTGAATGTCAATGTTAGCATTGATTCCCAGCAGCTGGAGATACTGCATTTTCATGCCCTCTGTTTGCCTAGCAGATACTTGATCCTGTTGGAAAGGATGTGTTGTCTCCAATTTTTTCAAAATCCTCCTAAAAACTTTGTAGATGAATCCTTGTCTATGGATCGATTCCGACAACATCAATCTTTTAAGAGGGATCATCTTCATTGATACCTTTCCAATGTATGGTGAAAGCTTTTTAATGAACAACTCTCTTTTTGAAGGAGTCATTCAGATGGTTGTGTTGTGTATTAGTGTTTGTGTTGTGAGTTCATTTATGACAAACGAATGTGGTGGTATCCTATGGGATTTCGTGTACGAGCTACGTTTTGGAGATTTGTGGTGATGGGGTCGTGGTTGGAGAGTTGAAGCAGATGCAGATGAAGAAGAAGCAAACTTTTATATCCTTTACAAAATTTGTTGTGATTTTTAGTTTGATAAGAGGTATTAATGTATAAAGAGTTTTCCTTTCTTTGTATTTTTATATCAGAAACAGGTTAGAAGTTGGGGTCGTGGTGGATGGATTCTTTGTGAGCAAATAGAGAAGATCAAAGTTGAGCTTTTCCCTGAATTTGTATTCCCTTTTTCCTAGGTCGCGAGGACGCTTCCTTATTAAGTGTGGGGATATGTTGAGTGTTGAAATGACTTGTTTTTTGGCTGATTTTTGTTGTTTTTGAGAGCTGAATGGTTGATTTTATGAGATGATTGATTGATTTGGAAGTGGTTTGAGAATGTTTTAGATGATATTGATTGTGTTTTGGAAGATCATGATGTTTGTTGGTGGTTCTGTGATGTTCTGATAGGTTCTGATTGGTTCTGTATACCTTCTGTTTTGCTCTGTTTTGGTCTGTTTTGTTCTGATTGTCTTCTGTAAAGAGGGATGGAGTATTGATTGATGAAGAATGAGATATTGTGAAAGTTTATTGAATAGTTTGTGAGAGTTTGGAATGTTTTGAGAGTGAGTTATGTAGTTTTGATAACCTTCTGTAGGTCTTCTGTAGAGCTTCTGCTTCTGTTCTGTTTCTGTTCTATTCTGTACTGTAGCTGTTCTGGTATTGTTCTGTAGACTGTTCTGTATGCTTCTGTATGTGTTCTGTGGAATGTATGTGTGACTTTGGGAAAGTTTTCTAGCCTTGGAAAGAGGTGAATACAAGTGCAAAAGAGCTGAAAGAAGTGGAAGAAGTAGCTGCCAAAGACTCAAGTGAAGACTAGAGTGAAGTGACAGTAGTGAGCTATGAAAGGACACTGTAGTGGCTCTGGTGACTCTTCATATCAGACATACCTCTTGGGAGGGGTATCCACGACCTAAGAGTGATTATTGAGGGTGATTTTGAGAGATTGTAGTGAGGACATGATGTATTATTGATGGAGAGAGAGAGAGAGAGAGAGTCAGAGATAGTCAATTTTACTCAAACAGAGTGATTGTATATGAGAGATTGAGAGAGAAGAATATGAAGATATTGAAGATGAATACTATGTGATGTATTTCCATTCCAAGATAGTGTATTCCTTTTCTTTCTTTGTTCTATTGATGGATTTTGTGAAGATATTGAAGAATATGGTTGATTCTATTAAAAACCGTGGGAGATCTACATGATGCTGCATGAAGATTTGTTGTGCCTGGTGTTCTTTTCTTCATTGTGATCATATGAAACATGATAAACAAGATTGTTGATGTTACAAGATAGATTTTCTTGCAAGAGAATTCCCTTTTCCTTGGTGTTCCTCTCGGGGCTCCAATTCCATATCAGTCTATTGAAAAAGTATGTGCCTAACCCTAGCCACATGCTTGATGATCAATAAGTTGTAATGCCTAGCCAAGGAGTCCGCGAGCTATGTCCTAACAGGATCTTAGATGTTAGGGAGAGGCATTTGAGATCTAGAACCTTGAGAGAATACCTTGTCTAGTGGAAAGATTATCCCGAAGAGGATGCCACTTGGATGGATGAAAGTACTCTCAACCAATAATACCCCCAGTTCTTCTCAAGATGAGGACATCTCGATTCCTCCAAGGGGGAGAGAATGTAATATTTCTGCAAGAAATATTAAAACAACCCTAAACCCCGCACACCTCGCACAAAAATGCAACCCAAAGTAATCTCCCGCATCGTAAAATATTGGTCGCTAAGTGCTCCCTCTGCGCGAATTAATAAACTCTAGCTTCGTGTCGTGTATGGAAAACTATGGCTTGAAACTGCAAGCCCACATGGGAACACCCTTCACGGGAAAAGGCAAATGGATAATGATTAAATTTTGTGCAAAAATTTTTACTGTTAATCCTCTCCCCTCAGCCGATGCATGGCGGGGAGAGGGAGTATGGAGGGGACCTTGAGTTATGTGGACAGCATGGGGGAGGGAGGAGGCATGTATAGCCACATGTGTGGCTATCTCCCCCCTTTATCCTAGATGACCCCCCTTGAAGCAAGGGGGAGAAGAGGGAGAGAGGGAGTCGTGCTACTAGAGATGTCGTGCTGCCCGTAGCTACCCTGAGGAAATGCCACCAACTGCTGCTGCTGCCCAGGCTGCCGCCTCACCATCATCATCATCATAATCGTCATCATCGCCATCGTCCTCTCCTTCATCCTCTCCATCATCACGCTCTTCTTCCATGACTTTTGTCAAAAGCCAGAAGCTTAGAAGCTTCTTTGGAAGCTTGTAATTTTAAGCCTTCTTAAGCCTTGTTCTCCCGTGCCTCTCCCGGGGTTTTAAACCCAAGTCTCCAAGGCCCGTGTCCTGCATGGGAGATGGAGATAGCGGACTATGAGACTTTGGGACACGCGAGTAATCCAAGGGGGACTGCGGCAAAATTCACTACGTAATGGCTCCTAAGCCAAAGACGTAAGGCGCACACGCGGGAGCTTCCACTCTGAGTTCGCGTGTGGACAACACCCCGAACCTCAATGCCCAGGTTCTTAAAATTGATTCTCGCATGAAAAGAATGCATCTAAGCATGTCTTTAATTCACATAGTCGAGTTAAATGCATTTAGAAATTTTAATTGCTCACCCGATTTTACAAGATTTAGTTGCATGATGTGCATTTGAAATTGCTTGCACTTCCAAGTTGTAATCCTGAACTCATATTGCATAGGTCAAAAGGTGGATTTGTTTAAATGAATCCTTGATTGCCTCGCAAAAAAGAACAGCACATAATGCATTTAGGTAATAATTTCCTAGTTGTGATTTGTATGAGATAATCATTGATGTCCATTAGATGTTGTCCAAGTAGTTGCAATGCATGAAAGGGATTTATGTACCTTGCAAATTGCATGCGGTGATAATTACATCCTAGGGTGGGCTAAGTGTTGAAGGATGAATTAAATCAATAATGGTCTCATGGCATTTGCTTACGCATGAAGTTCTTTTATTGAAGTTTGTATTTAGGAAAGGAAGCATTTTTATATTAAAGCTTGAATTCAATGCATTAAACGAAGGCTTTATAAGCATAGTTCTTGATGTAAATCAACGTAGGTTTTTATACGAGTTAGCACTGATTTGTCAATCATCATTATAGGCAAGGAAAAGTAACGATCATTATAGATCTTATAGCCGCATAGAAGGAAAAAGTCTATGGTTTTTGAATTCGCATAATTGCATGGAATGTTATATCTTGCAATTATTTACATCTTTTAGAGGAAGCATTTGCATCTCTAAGGAAAGAACACCTCTTGTCGCAAGACAATTAGATCAATTAGGTAAATCGCTTGTAATGGTGTAACTTAAATGATGATTACCTCAATGCGTTAAGTAGAGCTAAGCCGCAATAAAATTCTGCCTAGTATCGCACTCCAAAAATCGACTTAATATTTCCGACCTCAAAGGTCCTACCCACATTCACGGAATGTTAGGGTTAGTTAAACACCCATGCAAGAACGATCTAGGGATTTTACCCTAAGGATCAATTGACCAAATACTAGACTTTTGTTTGAATTTAGAAACCCTAGGGCCAAACGTTGTCAGCCTAGTAGGGTTATGGCTGGGTTGGATCAAGAGGACTCCCAAACCCTACATCTTCACCGAGGGTGTTCTTGACCAAGGAATACCGTGTGATGGGAGGAATAATCCCATAAGTTAGGTGCGACACTTGTCTCGTGAAACAAGTTGCAACGTCACATGGTTTTGTGTCTAGATCACAAAATAGTATTGCCACTCCTTGGAACGAGGTTGGCAAGTCCTAAGTACAAGTCAAATTATCTTGAGGATGAGTAGTCCTTGCTACATCACCTTCCCTTGGGGTTGATTTGCCAAGTTAGGGAAATTATGAATTACCTAGTGTGGGAGCTTTCGCTCAACCGCCAAGACCCACGGACCGCTTATTCTTTCAAGAGTTTCAAGTGAGCTCTAATAGCTATCTCTCACCTAGCCGACGCGTCGTCGATCCTACGAGTTTAGTGAGCTTACCTTGATGCTCGATCGAGTACCCTCCTCTCTCTTGCACTCCGGTAGCTCCACGATCCTAGATGCTAGTGCAAGCATCCTCAAGCCTCCTCCATCTCCAAGCTCCATCCTCCATAGCCGCGCGTGCAAGAGAAGAGAAGGGGAGAGAAGAGAAGAAGAGGAGAGGAGATGGTGAAGAGCTTCACTCTCTTGATCCCTCACCCTCACACACACTCAGTCCCTCACACTCTCACACTCCCTCTCTCAAGAGCACACACAAGCAAGAAGGAGAGAAGAAGAGAGGAAGAAGAGGACTCCTTTTGCCACACACCAAAGAATGAGCTTCTCATTCACTTTTCAACTTTATATACAAAACCCTAAATCCCTTTCGGGCGGTCATCCCCTTTTCCTCTTCTACATGGCCGACCATAGCCTAGGCCCTTTTTCCCATTTCCCACCATTCTAATTTATCCTATTCCCACTAATGCATACACTTTGCATAGGAGCGAGCCTGGCACTCTTTTACACAGATTTGGGGGCGCTCCTACATTTTAATGGTCCGCCTTTTCCTCTTTCATTGCCGTGGCCCAACACCGAAGCCTTTTGAGGGTCGTGTCTGAACATTTGAATTTTTCAGGGATTGGTTGCCAGTCAAGGCGCCTTTTTTGCTCTTGCGCCTTTTTTGCTCTTTTTCCTTCTTCCCAGTTTCCGCTCCTCTGTGCTGCGGTAACGTGGTCGAAAACACGGTAATATTACCCCCTCCTAGCCAAGCTAGTCCCATGGCAGTGTGGTGGGACAAGGGGGCAAGTTAGGTCGGCTGGTAGGCGGAACAGGTAGGTGGGTGGTTAGGGATGATGACCCGGAGCGAGTCCGGCATATGGTAAGCTCCATGGAGACACTCGACATCTGTCACACGGTTGTAGCCGGTCGTCTTGTGATTAGGAGAAGCGCTTGAAGCAATGCAATGATGGTGTTGGGGGAATTTATTCTGGTAAAACCCCTTGAACTCGGTTTGGCTTGAACCCCATGGCTTTGATTGAAGATTTGTGCCTTGGATTTGAAGGTCCTCGGGCCGATGGAATCAATAAGCTATCCCTGGATCTTGAGGCGTAGGGCATGGATCGTTGGACGATACAGTTCCAAGATCTATGCCAATGGCAGTCTCACCTTGAGCTGGTTCGATCATGGTGGCCATCAGCACTAGGCGGGTGGCTGGAGTCCGGCATGCTTTGGGTCCTTAAAGGGTGCCAGGGGTGACGGTCTTCCGCGGGTAGCCATCCCCTGAGAGTCGATATAACCTGCAAGAAAAGTTGTGCCCTCCCTAAGGGGTGTGCTGCTCGCCGTGTAGTGTGTTGTGCTCATGGCAGTGAAACTAGGAAATGGGTCTAACCTTGGGCAAGCCCTTGGTAACATCCCACACTTGAGGACCCAGCTTGTGCTTCATTGGTGGTGCGGTGCGAGCCTTAGGGTGACAGGTCTGAAAGTCCTGCCCTTGATGTGCCCTAGGCGTGAAGTGGGGGAGGGGGCTAGGGAGATCCCTAGGTGCCTCTTTTTTTTTTTTTTTGGAGATGAGACATAGGCCCAAATATCTTAGTCGGAATGAGGAGGATAAGGTGGGCGGAGAGACTTGCTAAAAAATTGGTGACTCTGCATCTAATTCTTTAGATTCATGCAGACATGTAGGGAGGTAGTGGAGAGGAAGGGGTGGTTGCATCTAGTGAACTGGTTGTCGTTCATGTCCTCTAGGAGGGCTAGGCAAAAAGAAGGGAGGAGAGTAGCCCTCATCATGAGACGAGCCATGGCACAATTATCTATAGCATTAGGGTCGAAGAATAGGAGAGGCAGACCATGCTCTTTCTGCTTAAGGAGTAGCCTAAGTAGCCTAAGATAGTTACAAGTGGTTATGAAGGTAGGGTCAAGACATGAGGAAAAGTCCGCAAGGAAGCGCATCATAGATTCGTCTAGGCTTTCTGTGGTAAAAAGAAGGGCGTTGTCGAAGGATGCTATAGTGGAGTTATAAATGATGGGGAAGTCATAACGCCCATGGAGGGTGGCATCAAAATCTACGCCTACCCTTCGAGGGTACGCCATATAAGTAGGATCGTTCCTCTCGAACGGCAGGGTATTACAAAAAGCTATCCAGGCGAGCATGCTTATGTCGCATACTCGTCTCCTCCACAGGGGTTGGTCCCTATAGTTTTGTGCAGTGTAGGGGATTTCAAAAACTTTATCGTGCCAGTAGTCGGCTGCTTCGGTGCCCCAAGAAGTTGGGGTCTTTTCCCGCTCTTCCAGCCATCTTTTCCCCAGCCGGCCAACTGACTGTGATTACCTCGTCCATCACTTTGAGGGGCAGGACCCTCCGCAGACTGTTGGATAGGAGGAAACTGAAGGAGAATGGCTCCTTTCCTAGTTCCTGCACCTCCCACACCACCAGTTCTGCATGGAATCCCGCTGGGAGATCATCTGGGCACGGAGGGAGAGGCGCGGATGGTAGCACAGCTGGTTGGATCTCAGCTTCTGTCTGGCCTCCTCCACCAGCTTTTTTTTGCCTTTCTTTAGAGATGGCTTTTCTTTCTGCAGCTGGGTCTGCTTGTGGTGGATCTTGGGCCTGTGCCGAGGGGGGTTGCAGGATCACATCTTCCCTGAAGTGATTCACATCGATTTCCAGCTCGACTTCTTCCCCCTGCCATTCTGCGTGTACTCCTTCTTCCTCGAACCTGAGGGCATCTATTTCCTGGGGGGTTAGGCCGGCTCTCGTCAGGTATTTTCACTGTTCCTCCAGACCCAGCCTAACCTCCACCGGTAGTGGTGGCATCTGTAGTCCAGCGTGTAGGGCTCTTCTTGCCATGCCAAGCTTCCTCTGTACTGCTTCCAGCGGCTCTCCTTATGCTATGTGGGTGGCGTCCAAGATGGTGTCGAGAAAGATCTTCTGTTGAGCGCTGAAGGCCACTTGGGCTGCCTTTGCCTTGCTCTCCACAATGATTTTCTCTTTTTCTGTTAAAGCAAGGTGGCATGCCAGTGTCTTCACCCTCCTCTCATTATGTGCGGCCCACTCCTCTGCCTTTTGTTCATCACTTCCAGGCCTTCCCCTTGTCTCAAGGTCAACATCATGATTTTCTGTCCATAATCCTCTAGTTCCCTGACCAGCCTCTCTTGTTCTTGTCATTCAGAGGTTAGCTGATCTGTTAGGCGCTTGAGCTCCTCCTCCTGCTCCTCCATGCCTCGTTGCCTTTCTTCATCCCTAGCACTCAGCTCCTCCCTGAGTGCATCCACCTTAGCAGCTTTCGCAGTAAGCTCCTGGTACTGCCCTATTAGAAGCTTATGCCCTCTTTGCATGTTTACTAACTCTTGCGTCTCATTCTCGAGTAGCTGCCTCCAATGTTCCTCCCTCTCATCCCTAGCCTTCAGTTCCTGTTTCAGCTCTGCAATTTCGCATTGCTGCAAGGCTACCATTCTTGTCTTGTCCAATTGGAAGGCAGCCATGGTTTCCTTCTTGACTGCCAACTCAGCCACGGCTGTTTTGCATTCCTCCTTCGCTCTCTCCAACTGAGAGAGCAACTCGGTGACGTATTCGTCGTAATTGGCCGGTGGCATCATCGTTGCGTGAATAGGCAAGGTGGAGGCTTCGACTTTTTGCTTTTTGGGTTCTTGCGTGGACTCTGCATCTGCGGCTGGCCTTTTCTGTCCTGTGGCCGTAGTTTCTGTGCTCCACCCCTGGCCCCTTTCTTTGTTGATAAAATACTGCATCCACGCCACTAAATTTGATACATCTGCGCTAGTGGGGATGCTGGAGATGACGGTGGTGAGTTCCGCGGGAGGTACCAGGAGGGTAGGGATCGGATGAAGCGGGGCCTTGCCTTTGCCTTCAGAGACTGGGGGTGGCACGAACTCTGGCACCTGTGTGCTGGATCCAGGCCCCTCTTCTCTGCATGGGCTCAGGTTCCTTAGTTCGTCTGCTCGGCACTGCTGTTCGATGGACCGTCGTGTGGCCTCCTCCAGGTCCTCCTCCTCTTTCCTTCGCAGCTCCTCCTCTTCTTCCTCCGCTTTCCTCTTCCTTTCCTCCTTCCTTTTCTTTTGCTCCTCCTGCTTTTTCCCTTTTTGTTCATTTTCCCTCCTTTTCTCTACTTCAGCTTCTTGTTTTGATGCCTCCTTGGCTTTCTGCAACTCCTCTCTTTCCCTCTGCTCCTCCTGCTTTTTCATCCTCTCTCTCTCTTTTGCTTCTTTCAAGGATTCCTTCTTTTCCCTTTCCAAGTCTTCCCTTTCTTTCTTCCTGCCTTCATCGCCCTTTTTCTTCCCCTGCACCGCCTTTTACTAGTTGATCCTTCCCCTTCTTCTTACTAGTTGATCCTTCCCCTTCTTCTTCTGTTTTTGTTTTGTCGGTGGACCTGTCTTTGTCCTGTCGAGGGGACGACTTCTCTGGCGTTTCTCCTTCTCCCTCCTCCGGCTCTTATGCTGCCTTTACTGCCTCCTGAATTAGTGCAGTTAAGACTCCTCTATAAGCCGATGAAAGAGGTCTTGGAGGAGGCTTTCTTCCTTTCCGTCACCTTAGAAGCAGGAGATTCTCCTCCTGTTGGTGCACTTCTCAGGGCTAGTGCTTTGGCCGCTTGATCGATAGTCTTCCGCACATAGCCATTCCAATCCACCTCATCTAGAGTGTGGGCTGCTACATTCTCCAGCATGGGCACACTAATCCGATGCATTAAGGAATTGTATCGTTGGCTGGAGAAGAGCACGTGCACCAACTTGGCCTGCAACCTGGCGTCAGTGTCGGGGATGTCCTGGATGCTTATGCCATCATTCGTAAGTACCTCTTCCTTCTTCATTTTCAGCAAGGCGTAAACATCCCTTTTTTGCCGCCTTTCTATCCTAGGTACCAATCCTAGAGCTTTTTCCACCAAGACTGGGTCCAATCGGACCGGTACCTTGGCCCTCTCCTCGGCCTACTGTTACAATGCTCGCTTCCTAGTCCAAATTGTATGTTCTGAGGAATTCCACGCATTTGAAGTGATCCGGCTCCTGTGAGAATTTTTCAATATATTTTGTCAGGTTGCACTGTTCCACCACCCTTCTGGCTGCCTCCTCCTTCGCCACCACGACTCCGATGTTGTGGATGGTTCGGAACTCCAGCTGACCGAAGGTGCGGTTCTCCAATTGGATGCAATATAGCTCCCTTTCCTCGTCAGTGAATGGGAGTCGGTGGGCGCGGTCTTGCTGCGACATTTTCTGCTCCTGCTATAATTCGTAACTTCCGTTAGTGTTTTCCACACAGCACTTTGCTGTTTTTAAACTCTTAACTGAATTTTTGGAAGCCATTTTTCTCATACTAATGCTTATGTCTTTCACTACTTTTACTTTACCATACCCCCTTTTTATTCATTTCCTATCTAATTCCTTTCACCATACTTCCCATGTTTCTTTTCACCGTGTTTCCCACGTACATACCCACCTTTCTTTCGGCTGAGAGAAGAATCCTTCCTAGGATTGGGAGTTAAAGGGTGGCGTTGGTCCTGTTGGGGTAGGAATTTACGTGTGAAGAAGCCATGTGTAGAATCGTGGGTTGTATTCCAGTTGCACATGACAATCGAGAGCAGCCGGTTGGATAGAGACCTGTGAGATGTAGGTCAAGACATCATGAAAGAGATCCCCAGTATTAAGGCGGCTGGCGACATGTAATTCCTCTTTGGTAAGGAGTTGGTCAATATAGGGGTGGCCGAGCACATGGTCGTCCAGTTGCTGATTGCGGGTGATGGCCAAAACCCTAAACGAGATGGGTGCCACATAAGTGGGGTCGTATTCAATGGTTTTAATTGCCCTGCGTTGCTCAGCATTGGTCATTATTCGGCAACCTTTTTTCTCCCATTGGATTCGCAGAGCAAACCACTGCTATAAGAACGTAGAGGGCGAGCTTGCCATCTGCAGGAGCTCGTGCATCTCGTGTTCAGGAACAAAGCGGGGAGGCTTTCGATATGAAGTGACTAGGCGTCTGAGCTCCGCTTGCTGGTTTGAGATTTCATCGTTTGCTATGAGTTCGGCAGCAATCTTGGGGGATTTAGTAGTTATAAGTTCGTATTCCTCCCATGTGCATGGTAATGCATGAACCTCCGAAGCAAGGGTTGTGTCAAGGAGGCCTAGGTCTAGCCTCTCATAGCTTCTAGCGAATGTGGTGAAAGTGTCATCCAACATCTTGATGCAGGTTATTAAGTCATCCCCAGAGGTCGTAGCAAGGTCATTAGCCAAGGAGAGGAAAGGTCGTACCGCATACGAGGGTCTAAGACCTGCTGGTGGGGATGGTGCAACTGGACTGGACAGTGGTGACTCCCTCATCGGTGTCACAGGTTGGGCTTTGTACGCAGAAGCACATTAAGGTGCTGCAGGAAGCTCTGGGGGCCTGGGGGTTGGGCTGGGTTCTGAGTGAGCAGTCATAGGGCTTTTTAAGCCCTCTAGATTAAGCAGGTTTAAGGCTTGTGGTATTTGCTTTGGTCGATAGATGAGTTGAGGCTTACTAGCTGTTGCTGGCAATGGCGTGCTGATTATGTGTTGATTACCACGTGTGCAAGCCTTCCTTTCTAGGGCGATATCACTTGTAGATGAGCTTTTTAGCCGAGCATTTTTAGGCACCCAAATCCAGGGGTTGCCCTCGTAGTATCCCTGTGTCTGCAAGAGATCCTTACGAATCCATCGCAGCATGGTTGTTTGTCTATGGCAATAGTGTCTATACTGCCTCCTAGGTCGGAACAGCTGATGCTTCTGGCGGTTAGGGTCCCGTTTGGGTGGTGTACCCGAGTGTGGTTCCTGCCGTTTTGGCGCCCACATAAGTCTGGGCTCCTTGGCCTTGTGAGGATTCTTGGTGGATTTGGGCCTGGGGTCGAGTGCGTGGCACAAAGCCACAGGTTTCTCCAGTTTAGACTGGGTCTGGAGCATGGTCCTAGGGGTTTCTACCGGTGGCATCGTGATGGTGGAGGAATCATGACAACCCTTGCTGAAGGTCGTTACTATACGGGTGTTGCCGATGGCAAGATGAATGAGGTTTAGGTTGTAATCCACATTACAGCGCGTTAGCTTCTTGAAGGTGTGACCCAATAGTGACACATTACCGGCTTCTTTAGTGTTAGGCAACACATGAAATAAGGCTGGTAAACTTTCAGTCTCGATGGAAACAAGTACCTTGCACTTCCCCAGGAGTGAATAGGCAGTACCCCCAAACGGGGTGAGATTGGCATTAGTGGGCTGTAGCGTCCGTTGACCAATGTGTGTCCAATGGTCATGCGTCAAGATGTTGTAGTCGGCCCCTTCATCAATAAAGGTGTCGAAAGAATACACCGCGCCTGCTGTGACTGTGATTCATAGATACGCCAGTGCCACTGCTTCCTCATCCTGATCTGTAAGGTCGGTTACAGTTGCCATTCGGACGTTCAATAGGGCTTCTAGCATGGGTGGCTCATGTAATGGATGGGAAGGAGGATAGTACTTCTTTACGCGGCTGCCGTTAAAAAAGCCTACTCCTTCACCGTCAAGTGTCTCCAACTCAACATTCCCGGTTCTACCAATCATGCGTACTCTAAAAGGGCCTAGTCCTCAGAACTTCATCTTCTGTTTGTGTCCTTTTACTGAGTATAGCAGAACAAGATCTCCTTGTTCGAAGTCTCGCTGCTTGACATGCTTGTTATACCACATCTTTCGTCGATCCTTCTTGCAGATGAGTGCGTGGGTGGCTAGAAGACGAGTTTCTGACAGGCGTTCCAGCTCGGTCAGGTATTGCGTCCATGCTTCCTTCCCTTCCCATCGTTCTTGGAGTGCTATTCTTAGGCTAGGGACAAAGAATTCTACTGGTAGAATTGCTTCAGTCCCATAGGTCAGCCTAAAGGGGGTTTGACCGACGGCCATTTTATAAGCTGTGCGGTAGGCCCATAAGGCTGCCATCAACTTGTTATCCTAGTCGCTTCTCGAGGCTGAGACCACCTTAGTTAGGATGTTAATAAGAATTTTGTTAGTTGATTCTGCCTGGCCATTAGCCTGAGGGTAGTATGGCGAGGATTTGCAATGGATGATAAGAAAGGTGGATAGGAGATGTGCTATCACTTCGTTGATGAAGTGTGTGCCTTGGTCGCTAACCAGTTCGATGGGGCAACCGAAGCGTGAGATCACTTGCTCCCATAAGAACTTGGCAGTCGTTCTAGCGTCGTTTTTTCGTGTTGCTCTTGCCTCTGCCCATTTCGTGAGGTAATCCTTGGCCACTATGATGTACTTGGCTTGCGAGTACTGCGCTGCGGGGCTTATTGGTCCTATGAAGTCAATTCCCCATTTTTCGAAGGGTTGGCGAGCAATAATTGGGGTTAACTCCATTTGATCCTTACAAATCGGAACTTTTGCCCGTTGGCACTCGTCATAATGCTTGACAAATTGTTTGGCGTCGCGGAAAAGTGTGGGCCACCATAGTTGGGACTGCAACACCTTCCGTGCTGTCGTGTCTCCGCTAAAGTGTCCACCTGCAATGCCGCTGTGCGCTTCTGAGAGCACATCATGCATCTCAAGTTCACACACACCCCTTCGGAGCAATCCGTCTTGCCCCAACCTATAGAATTGGCCTGCAATCAGCTGGTAGGGTTGGAGCTTCAATATCAAGCGCCTAAGTCGTGCCTTTTCTATTGGTCGCTCAGGTAGTCCGTGCTCGAGCACTTGGACTATGTCATCTGCCCAGTATGGCGTCAGATCAGCCTTAAATAGGTCTCTCTCTCTGGACAGGTGGAATAAGTGGGCGTAAGGTAACTCGTCAATGATGCCTTGTCCAACTGCTTCTCCTGTGGTTATACGGGACAGATGATCAGCCATGTAATGCTGTTTTCCCTTTAGTACTACCACAAAGAAATTGAACTCTAGGAGTAGGAGGAGCCATCGAGCTATGCGTCCTGTAGCACAAGGTTTATTCACCAAGTAGAGCAGGGCTTGATGGTCCACAAAGAAAATGAAAGGTGTGGCCAGTAGATAGTGCCGGAATTTCTTCATGGCAAACACCATGGCTAGTCCCTCCCTTTCTGTTGTTGAATAATTCATCTCCGTCTCAGTAAGTTGCTTGCTAGCAAAGCTCACTGGGTAGTCCAAGTTATGCTCACCCGGTTGGCACAACACTGCTCCCACGGCAAACTTAGAGGCGTCAATGTGTACGTGGAAGGTAGTGGTCTAGTCTGGGGCTCGTAGAATCGGTGCCGTTGTTAGAGCCTTTTTCAATTGTCCGTACGCCCGTTGGCATGCTTCGGTCCACTCGAAGACGATTAGTAGCTTGTATAATGGCCTAACGATCAGGGCGTAGTTCAGTACAAACCACCGATAGTATCCTGTGTGACCTAAGAAGCATTGAACTCCCTTGTAATTACTTGGGGGTGGAAGGTCAACGATAACCCTGACCTTCGAGAAGTCCGTGGCAATGCCGTTCTTCGACACCACGTGTCCTAAGATGCATCCGTGCTTCACCCAAAACTGACATTTCAAGGGGTTCAAGGAGAGACGATATAAGCAACACCGTTCAAAGACCGTGCGGAGTTTGTCTAAATGTTCAATCTAGGTCGAATGGACACACAGGTCATCAACAAAGACCTCCAACTCATTGCGAAGCATGTCCTTGAATATGGTGCACATAAAGCGTTGAAAGGTGGTGGGGGCATTGGTTAACCCAAAGGGCATGACTACGTATGCAAAGACGCCCCACTCAGTGGCAAAGGCGGTCTTGTGCCTGGTCTTGTGCCTGTCTGCAGGATGCACTTGCACCTGGTTGTACCGCGAGAAGTCATCCAGGAAATTGTAGGCTTCCTTACCTACCACTCGCTCAAGCATGTGCTCGGTGTACGGCAAGGGGTAGTTGTCTCTCTTTGTAGCAGTGTTCACCTTCTTGTAATTGACGCACACTCGAATCTTGCCGTTCTTCTTCATCACAATGACTATGGGTGACACCTAGTCTGTGTGCTCAATTTCGTAAATGAATCCAGCTCTCATCAGCTTGTCGATTTCCTCCTTGACAGCATGAGCATGCTTTGGATTCATGGGATACGGTCGCTGCTTAACCAGTATTGCATCCGATGTCATGGGTATGTTGTGAGTCACAACACTCGGATCTACCCCTCGTAGCTCATCTAAGGACCAAGCAAATACGTCTACGTACTCCCGCAAAAGAGCGACAAGACTGAACTCTTCTTCAGTAGTCAAGTCCTCGGCAATGAACACCGGTCGGGGTACTTCCCCTTCCAGGGCTAGGTTTACTTCCTTGACCTTGGCTGGCCCTTAGATTGGTTTGCTTGTTTGCCCTTGGCACTTGGCACCTAGCAGAACCACTACCCTATCCCCTTTTTTGAATTTAGTGAAGCGTTTAGGGAGGTCTTACGGCTTTCTCTGTTCCTCTGATCGTGCATCCTTGGGACGCTTTGCCTCATCCTGCCGTAACCGTTTGTGCCTCAGGTGGACGGGTAAGTCCCTCTTGGTGCGTCTGGTCATGGGTGGCCTACGGATTTCTGGGTTGCTATCAGAAGTAACTTCCGATTCAGAGTCAAACCCTCCATTTTCACTAGAAGAGGTGGTCTCCCATGGTGACCGCAGTTCAGATGGTGATTCGGTTCTAAGCATTGATGTCGTTCCTGGTTGGGCTGGCAATCTTCGTATTCATCACAGGAATCTCTATTGCTCGACAGCTCATCGTCTCCCAAGGCTTGCTCTGCCTCATCTCATTGGTCGGGGACCAAGGCCCAGTTATACATGAGGTTCAGCTTGTGCACCCAGGTCCACTTCCACTCGGACTCCTCCAAGAGGTCCTGGAGCGGCTTGAAGTTGGC
Organism: Lygodium microphyllum; assembly: GCF_053477565.2. NCBI lineage: Eukaryota > Viridiplantae > Streptophyta > Polypodiopsida > Schizaeales > Lygodiaceae > Lygodium > Lygodium microphyllum. The sequence goes on from NC_141146.1 coordinate 79,736,327, forward strand.
GGCTGAGTTGCCCGCTAGCCGGTCCATTAAGTGCTCCAGTATTCCCTGGAGTTCCCTTTTGTTGGAAGGCACTTGGAAGGTAACATGATCAGGCCCTCCATGGGGGCTTGCTGCCATCATGTAGAGTGGCGTAGGAAGTGTTCCGTTTGTCTTGCCGACCGTTTTTATGGCTTGCTCGTATGCCTCCTAGTCAGAGAACGGCAGGTCAATTGTAGCGAGGATGTGCATCCAATCCCACTCATCCTCTGGGTATGGGATATACTTGGTTAAGGACTCATAGGGCTTCTTGACCTGAGTGTTCCCTTTGAGCATAGCAGAGATGGCGTCCAGGTCGACTGGTGAGGTCTTCCAAGTGTCCATTTCTATTCGTACGGCGTTAGTTCTATTGCCAAGGAAGATCAAGCCATTACCCCAATCTTCGATGACTCTAGCATTGCGCATCCAGGGTCGGCCTAATAGGACATCGTAGTCCACTCCCTTCATGACTATAAAGTCAACGGAGAATTGGACTCTTGCGATCTTCATTGGCCAATTTTTCAGGACCCCGAATGGTTTCACTCTCATACCATTTGCTAGCGTGATGTTAAACCTAGCAGCTTCAATAGGTGGGTTTCCCCAAGTTTGCAGCACCGCGTGGCTAAGCACACTAACCCCGGCTCCCATGTCTACGATTCCCTTCCTTGTTGCGTCACCCAGGGCTAGGACCGGCAGGACTGCGTGCATCTCAGAGCCTTCCCAAAAGGCGTTGACGTGCAAAGATTTAGGTACAGAGTGCAGCGTGAGACTGGGCAATTGTGTTTCTGCATCCTGGTCTTGAGGGTCTACCGTGACCTGCTCTTGTGAGCCCTCGACCCACTGCCTAAGGTCTTGCCATAGGGCAGGGTGTTGCTTAAGAAGATCTCCCAGGCCAAATGTTACAAGGGTGGTCACTATTGTGGTCACGAGATTGCTAAATACTCGTCCCTCCTTTAACCTAGATGGTCCGGGCCAATGGCCGTGGGGCTGATCTGCGGCTCTGTTGCGTCTAGGCTTGGTCTCAGTGGCACTGCTTGTGGCATAGTAGCCTCGGCCGACTTAGGTTGAGGCGGTGGCATTGGCGTGCTTATGCTGGAGAGGTCATCGATCTCGTCCTCCGTGATGGGTTCAGCATCTTTGAGGTGCTGTTGAGCCTCCCTCACCCATTCCTTCACCTTTTCTATGGCCTCCAATTGTCGCTTGGGGTGCGGGTATTCCCCTATCTTAGCGCTTCCCTTTTCGGCTGTCTTAGGGGCTGAAGTCTCTGCCTCCGCGTCTGAGACTTTCTTCCCAGCAGTTAAAGTCGTAGCACTCTCAGTCTTCAATGCGACCTTAGCGTTCGACCTCTTCTTTTTCCACATGCGGCTTTTCTTCCCTATTGAGGCTGCGTCCAGGTTGCTAGGTCCTGGCAGAGAGATGCCAGCCTGCTTGGTTTGGGCTCGGGTCATAACTCGTAAGGGAATAGGTGTGGCCTCCCCATCGGGGTTTTCGACACCAAACAGCCCTAATGGGATGGATGGCAAATTAGCTGCGCTAGAGGATGGCTTTCGCTTTGGGCAATCAATGAAAAGATGGGTGATTCCGCACTCTGTGTACCATTGATCAGCCTTGTCCCTGTTTTGCTGCTCTCTTTCAGGGCAGCGTGATGAGACATGACCGGGGTGTT